>NC_132863.1:0-309910 GCF_048164855.1 Canis lupus baileyi | reverse complement strand
CTCTCCTGCACCTGGAGATACCGTCCAGGTCTGCATTGTTAACTTGCGTCTCAGAGGCCTCTGGCAAAAGTCTCTGGTGAAGACGTGGGAGACTCACTCTGCAGGCAGTGTGGAACTGTGAGGGACTGAAGGTGAGCTCAACTCTCAGCAGTAAGATGATTTTGGACAAGGCGTTCAGCTACCTTCTCACATATGGAACTTAGTATATAGCACCAGTCTACCCCAGGAATTACTGGGAAATCGCTGGATTGAGCTTGGAGGCACTAGTCTTGTGTGCCGGCAGATTCCAGTTACCTCTCCCAACACTTCGGTGAAGCAGCGAGCCTAGGCCTTTTGGAAGCGAAAGGTAGCTGCAGGCAGGAGGTAGGGTTACAGGCCATAAGCTCAACTCTCAGAAGTGGGTATGCATGGGAGGCAGATGTCTGCTACCCACTCGGACATGCGAGTGGGAACCTAGCTACACTCTGATGAAGAAGGACTTTGGAAATCGCTGTATTCAACACAGATACACGTGGGTTCAGGCACAACGATTCCACATGCTTTTCTCACAACCTTTCCCTGCCACTAACATGAGGACGTTAGCAGCTCCTTCTACAGTCAAGCAGGATGCGGGAGGGTTGTTCCCTGTCCTTAGCTCTCACAGGGAAGCATGCCTTGAAGCCAGCTGTCAACTAGCTGCATTCTTATGGCAGGGTGAAGGTAGCAGTATTCTGAGACAGGAGGTTCCCAGATTACCACTCTACTGCACCTGGAGTTACCCTCCAGGTCTGCATTGTTAACTTGCGTCTCAGAAGCCTCTGGCAAACGTTTCTGGTGAAGACGTGCGAAACTCACTCTGCAGGCAGTGTGGAACTGTGAGGGACTGAGGGTGAGCTCAACTCTCAGAAGTAAGATGTTTTTGGTCAAGGCGTTCAACTACCTACTCTCGTATGGAACTTAGTATGTAACACCAGTCTACCCCAGGAATTACTAGGAAATCGCTTGATTGAGCTTGGAGGCACTCGTCTTGTGTGCCGGGAGATTCCAGTTACCTCTCCCAACACTTGCGTCAAGCAGTTGGCCTAGGCCTTTTGGAAGGGAAAGGTAGCGGCAGGCAGGATGTAGGGTTACAGGCCATGAGCTCAACTCTCAGAAGTGTGTATGCATGGGAGGCAGATGTCTGCTACCCACTCGGACATGGGAGTTGGAACCTAGCTACACTCCTATTGAAGAAGGATGTTGGAAATCGCTGTATTCAACTCAGATACACGGGAGTTCAGGCACAATGCTTACACATGCTTTTCCCACAACCTATCCGAGCAACTAACATAAGGAGGTTAGCAGGTACGTCTACAGTCAGGCAGGATGCGGGAGGGTTCTGCCCTGTCCTCAGCTCTCACAGGGAAGCATGCCTAGAAGCCAGCTCTCAACTAGCTGCATTCTTATGACAGTGTGAAGGTAGCAGTATTCTGAGTAAGGAGGTTCCCAGATTACCACTCTCCGGCACCTGGAGATACCGTCCAGGTCTGCATTGTTAACATGCGTCTCAGATGCCTCTGGCAAAAGTCTCTGGTGAAGACGTGGGAGACTCACTCTGCAGGCAGTGTGGAACTATGAGGGACTGAGGGTGAGCTCAACTCTCAGCAGTAAGATGATTTTGGACAAGGCGTTCAGCTACCTTCTCACATATGGAACTTAGTATGTAGCACCAGTCTACCCCAGGAATTACTGGGAAATCGCTGGATTGAGCTTGGAGGCACTAGTCTTGTGTGCTGGGAGATTCCACTTACCTCTCCCAACACTTCGGTGAAGCAGCGAGCCTAGGCCTTTTGGAAGCGAAAGGTAGCTGCAGGCAGGAGGTATGGTTACAGGCCATAAGCTCAACTCTCAGAAGTGGGTATGCATGGGAGGCAGATGTCTGCTTCCCACTCGTACATGCGTGTGGGAACCTAGCTACACTCTGATGAAGAAGGACTTTGGAAATCGCTGTATTCAACTCAGATACACGTGGGTTCAGGCACAACGATTCCACATGCTTTTCTCACAACCTTTCCCTGCCACTAACATGAGGACGTTAGCAGCTCCTTCTACAGTCAAGCAGGATGCGGGAGGGTTGTGCCCTGTCCTTAGCTCTCACAGGGAAGCATGCCTTGAAGCCAGCTGTCAACTAGCTGCATTCTTATGGCAGGGTGAAGGTAGCAGTATTCTGAGACAGGAGGTTCCCAGATTACCACTCTACTGCACCTGGAGATACCCTCCAGGTCTGCATTGTTAACTTGCGTCTCAGAAGCCTCTGGCAAACGTCTCTGGTGAAGACGTGCGAAACTCACTCTGCAGGCAGTGTGGAACTGTGAGGGACTGAGGGTGAGCTCAACTCTCAGAAGTAAGATGTTTTTGGTCAAGGCGTTCAACTACCTACTCTCGTATGGAACTTAGTATGTAACACCAGTCTACCCCAGGAATTAGTAGGAAATCGCTTGATTGAGCTTGGAGGCACTCGTCTTGTGTGCCGGGAGATTCCAGTTACCTCTCCCAACACTTGCGTCAAGCAGTTGGCCTAGGCCTTTTGGAAGGGAAAGGTAGCGGCAGGCAGGATGTAGGGTTACAGGCCATGAGCTCAACTCTCAGAAGTGTGTATGCATGGGAGGCAGATGTCTGCTACCCACTCGGACATGGGAGTTGGAACCTAGCTACACTCCTATTGAAGAAGGATGTTGGAAATCGCTGTATTCAACTCAGATACACGGGAGTTCAGGCCCAATGCTTACACATGCTTTTCCCACAACCTATCCCAGCCACTCACATAAGGAGGTTAGCAGGTACGTCTACAGTCAGGCAGGATACGGGAGGGTTCTGCCCTGTCCTCAGCTCTCACAGGGAAGCATGCCTAGAAGCCAGCTCTCAACTAGCTGCATTCTTATGACAGTGTGAAGGTAGCAGTATTCTGAGTAAGGAGGTTCCCAGATTACCACTCTCCTGCACCTGGAGATACCGTCCAGGTCTGCATTGTTAACTTGCGTCTCAGAGGCCTCTGGCAAAAGTCTCTGGTGAAGACGTGGGAGACTCACTCTGCAGGCAGTGTGGAACTGTGAGGGACTGAAGGTGAGCTCAACTCTCAGCAGTAAGATGATTTTGGACAAGGCGTTCAGCTACCTTCTCACATATGGAACTTAGTATGTAGCACCAGTCTACCCCAGGAATTACTGGGAAATCGCTGGATTGAGCTTGGAGGCACTAGTCTTGTGTGCCGGCAGATTCCAGTTACCTCTCCCAACACTTCGGTGAAGCAGCGAGCCTAGGCCTTTTGGAAGCGAAAGGTAGCTGCAGGCAGGAGGTAGGGTTACAGGCCATAAGCTCAACTCTCAGAAGTGGGTATGCATGGGAGGCAGATGTCTGCTACCCACTCGGACATGCGAGTGGGAACCTAGCTACACTCTGATGAAGAAGGACTTTGGAAATCGCTGTATTCAACACAGATACACGTGGGTTCAGGCACAACGATTCCACATGCTTTTCTCACAACCTTTCCCTGCCACTAACATGAGGACGTTAGCAGCTCCTTCTACAGTCAAGCAGGATGCGGGAGGGTTGTTCCCTGTCCTTAGCTCTCACAGGGAAGCATGCCTTGAAGCCAGCTGTCAACTAGCTGCATTCTTATGGCAGGGTGAAGGTAGCAGTATTCTGAGACAGGAGGTTCCCAGATTACCACTCTACTGCACCTGGAGTTACCCTCCAGGTCTGCATTGTTAACTTGCGTCTCAGAAGCCTCTGGCAAACGTCTCTGGTGAAGACGTGCGAAACTCACTCTGCAGGCAGTGTGGAACTGTGAGGGACTGAGGGTGAGCTCAACTCTCAGAAGTAAGATGTTTTTGGTCAAGGCGTTCAACTACCTACTCTCGTATGGAACTTAGTATGTAACACCAGTCTACCCCAGGAATTAGTAGGAAATCGCTTGATTGAGCTTGGAGGCACTCGTCTTGTGTGCCGGGAGATTCCAGTTACCTCTCCCAACACTTGCGTCAAGCAGTTGGCCTAGGCCTTTTGGAACGGAAAGGTAGCGGCAGGCAGGATGTAGGGTTACAGGCCATGAGCTCAACTCTCAGAAGTGTGTATGCATGGGAGGCAGATGTCTGCTACCCACTCGGACATGGGAGTTGGAACCTAGCTACACTCCTATTGAAGAAGGATGTTGGAAATCGCTGTATTCAACTCAGATACACGGGAGTTCAGGCCCAATGCTTACACATGCTTTTCCCACAACCTATCCCAGCCACTCACATAAGGAGGTTAGCAGGTACGTCTACAGTCAGGCAGGATGCGGGAGGGTTCTGCCCTGTCCTGAGCTCTCACAGGGAAGCATGCCTAGAAGCCAGCTCTCAACTAGCTGCATTCTTATGACAGTGTGAAGGTAGCAGTATTCTGAGTAAGGAGGTTCCCAGATTACCACTCTCCTGCACCTGGAGATACCGTCCAGGTCTGCATTGTTAACTTGCGTCTCAGAGGCCTCTGGCAAAAGTCTCTGGTGAAGACGTGGGAGACTCACTCTGCAGGCAGTGTGGAACTGTGAGGGACTGAGGGTGAGCTCAACTCTCAGCAGTAAGATGATTTTGGACAAGGCGTTCAGCTACCTTCTCACATATGGAACTTAGTATATAGCACCAGTCTACCCCAGGAATTACTGGGAAATCGCTGGATTGAGCTTGGAGGCACTAGTCTTGTGTGCCGGCAGATTCCACTTACCTCTCCCAACACTTCGGTGAAGCAGCGAGCCTAGGCCTTTTGGAAGCGAAAGGTAGCTGCAGGCAGGAGGTAGGGTTACAGGCCATAAGCTCAACTCTCAGAAGTGCGTATGCATGGGAGGCAGATGTCTGCTACCCACTCGGACATGCGAGTGGGAACCTAGCTACACTCTGATGAAGAAGGACTTTGGAAATCGCTGTATTCAACACAGATACACGTGGGTTCAGGCACAACGATTCCACATGCTTTTCTCACAACCTTTCCCTGCCACTAACATGAGGACGTTAGCAGCTCCTTCTACAGTCAAGCAGGATGCGGGAGGGTTGTTCCCTGTCCTTAGCTCTCACAGGGAAGCATGCCTTGAAGCCAGCTGTCAACTAGCTGCATTCTTATGGCAGTGTGAAGGTAGCAGTATTCTGAGACAGGAGGTTCCCAGATTACCACTCTACTGCACCTGGAGATACCCTCCAGGTCTGCATTGTTAACTTGCGTCTCAGAAGCCTCTGGCAAACGTCTCTGGTGAAGACGTGCGAAACTCACTCTGCAGGCAGTGTGGAACTGTGAGGGACTGAGGGTGAGCTCAACTCTCAGAAGTAAGATGATTTTGGACAAGGCGTTCAGCTACCTTCTCACATATGGAACTTAGTATGTAGCACCAGTCTACCACAGGAATTACTAGGAAATCACTTGATTGAGCTTGGAGGCACTCGTCTTGTGTGCCGGGAGATTCCAGTTACCTCTCCCAACACTTGCGTCAAGCAGTTGGCCTAGGCCTTTTGGAAGGGAAAGGTAGCGGCAGGCAGGATGTAGGGTTACAGGCCATGAGCTCAACTCTCAGAAGTGTGTATGCATGGGAGGCAGATGTCTGCTACCCACTCGGACATGGGAGTTGGAACCTAGCTACACTCCTATTGAAGAAGGATGTTGGAAATCGCTGTATTCAACTCAGATACACGGGAGTTCAGGCCCAATGCTTACACATGCTTTTCCCACAACCTATCCGAGCAACTAACATAAGGAGGTTAGCAGGTACGTCTACAGTCAGGCAGGATGCGGGAGGGTTCTGCCCTGTCCTCAGCTCTCACAGGGAAGCATGCCTAGAAGCCAGCTCTCAACTAGCTGCATTCTTATGACAGTGTGAAGGTAGCAGTATTCTGAGACAGGAGGTTCCCAGATTACCACTCTACTGCACCTGGAGATACCCTCCAGGTCTGCATTGTTAACTTGCGTCTCAGAAGCCTCTGGCAAACGTCTCTGGTGAAGACGTGCGAAACTCACTCTGCACGCAGTGTGGAACTGTGAGGGACTGAGGGTGAGCTCAACTCTCAGAAGTAAGATGTTTTTGGACAAGGCGTTCAACTACCTACTCACGTATGGAACTTAGTATGTAGCACCAGTCTACCCCAGGAATTACTAGGAAATCGCTTGATTGAGCTTGGAGGCACTCGTCTTGTGTGCCGGGAGATTCCAGTTACCTCTCCCAACACTTGCGTCAAGCAGCGAGCCTAGGCCTTTTGGAAGCGAAAGGTAGCAGCAGGCAGGATGTAGGGTTACAGGCCATAAGCTCAACTCTCAGAAGTGTGTATGCATGGGAGGCAGATGTCTGCTACCCACTCGGACATGGGAGTTGGAACCTAGCTACACTCCTATTGAAGAAGGATGTTGGAAATCGCTGTATTCAACTCAGATACACGGGAGTTCAGGCCCAATGCTTACACATGCTTTTCCCACAACCTTTCCTTGCCACTAACATGAGGACGTTAGCAGCTCCTTCTACAGTCAAGCAGGATGCGGGAGGGTTGTGCCCTGTCCTTTGCTCTCACAGGGAAGCATGCCTTGAAGCCAGCTGTCAGCTAGCTGCATTCTTATGGCAGGGTGAAGGTAGCAGTATTCTGAGACAGGAGGTTCCCAGATTACCACTCTACTGCACCTGGAGATACCCTCCAGGTCTGCATTGTTAACTTGCGTCTCAGAAGCCTCTGGCAAACGTCTCTGGTGAAGACGTGCGAAACTCACTCTGCAGGCAGTGTGGAACTGTGAGGGACTGTGGGTGAGCTCAACTCTCAGAAGTAAGATGTTTTTGGTCAAGGCGTTCAACTACCTACTCTCGTATGGAACTTAGTATGTAACACCAGTCTACCCCAGGAATTACTAGGAAATCGCTTGATTGAGCTTGGAGGCACTCGTCTTGTGTGCCGGGAGATTCCAGTTACCTCTCCCAACACTTGCGTCAAGCAGTTGGCCTAGGCCTTTTGGAAGGGAAAGGTAGCGGCAGGCAGGATGTAGGGTTACAGGCCATGAGCTCAACTCTCAGAAGTGTGTATGCATGGGAGGCAGATGTCTGCTACCCACTCGGACATGGGAGTTGGAACCTAGCTACACTCCTATTGAAGAAGGATGTTGGAAATCGCTGTATTCAACTCAGATACACGGGAGTTCAGGCCCAATGCTTACACATGCTTTTCCCACAACCTATCCCAGCCACTAACATAAGGAGGTTAGCAGGTACGTCTACAGTCAGGCAGGATGCGGGAGGGTTCTGCCCTGTCCTGAGCTCTCACAGGGAAGCATGCCTAGAAGCCAGCTCTCAACTAGCTGCATTCTTATGACAGTGTGAAGGTAGCAGTATTCTGAGTAAGGAGGTTCCCAGATTACCACTCTCCGGCACCTGGAGATACCGTCCAGGTCTGCATTGTTAACTTGCGTCTCAGAGGCCTCTGGCAAAAGTCTCTGGTGAAGACGTGGGAAACTCACTCTGCAGGCAGTGTGGAACTGTGAGGGACTGAGGGTGAGCTCAACTCTCAGCAGTAAGATGATTTTGGACAAGGCGTTCAGCTACCTTCTCACATATGGAACTTAGTATGTAGCACCAGTCTACCCCAGGAATTACTGGGAAATCGCTGGATTGAGCTTGGAGGCACTAGTCTTGTGTGCCGGCAGATTCCAGTTACCTCTCCCAACCCTTCGGTGAAGCAGCGAGCCTAGGCCTTTTGGAAGCGAAAGGTAGCTGCAGGCAGGAGGTAGGGTTACAGGCCATAAGCTCAACACTCAGAAGTGGGTATGCATGGGAGGCAGATGTCTGCTACCCACTCGGACATGCGAGTGGGAACCTAGCTACACTCTGATGAAGAAGGACTTTGGAAATCGCTGTATTCAACTCAGATACACGTGGGTTCAGGCACAACGATTCCACATGCTTTTCTCACAACCTTTCCCTGCCACTAACATGAGGACGTTAGCAGCTCCTTCTACAGTCAAGCAGGATGCGGGAGCGTTGTGCCCTGTCCTTAGCTCTCACAGGGAAGCATGCCTTGAAGCCAGCTGTCAACTAGCTGCATTTTTATGGCAGGGTGAAGGTAGCAGTATTCTGAGACAGGAGGTTCCCAGATTACCACTCTACTGCACCTGGAGTTACCCTCCAGGTCTGCATTGTTAACTTGCGTCTCAGAAGCCTCTGGCAAACGTCTCTGGTGAAGACGTGCGAAACTCACTCTGCAGGCAGTGTGGAACTGTGAGGGACTGAGGGTGAGCTCAACTCTCAGAAGTAAGATGTTTTTGGTCAAGGCGTTCAACTACCTACTCTCGTATGGAACTTAGTATGTAACACCAGTCTACCCCAGGAATTAGTAGGAAATCGCTTGATTGAGCTTGGAGGCACTCGTCTTGTGTGCCGGGAGATTCCAGTTACCTCTCCCAACACTTGCGTCAAGCAGTTGGCCTAGGCCTTTTGGAAGGGAAAGGTAGCGGCAGGCAGGATGTAGGGTTACAGGCCATGAGCTCAACTCTCAGAAGTGTGTATGCATGGGAGGCAGATGTCTGCTACCCACTCGGACATGGGAGTTGGAACCTAGCTACACTCCTATTGAAGAAGGATGTTGGAAATCGCTGTATTCAACTCAGATACACGGGAGTTCAGGCCCAATGCTTACACATGCTTTTCCCACAACCTATCCCAGCCACTAACATAAGGAGGTTAGCAGGTACGTCTACAGTCAGGCAGGATGCGGGAGGGTTCTGCCCTGTCCTGAGCTCTCACAGGGAAGCATGCCTAGAAGCCAGCTCTCAACTAGCTGCATTCTTATGACAGTGTGAAGGTAGCAGTATTCTGAGTAAGGAGGTTCCCAGATTACCACTCTCCGGCACCTGGAGATACCGTCCAGGTCTGCATTGTTAACTTGCGTCTCAGAGGCCTCTGGCAAAAGTCTCTGGTGAAGACGTGGGAAACTCACTCTGCAGGCAGTGTGGAACTGTGAGGGACTGAGGGTGAGCTCAACTCTCAGCAGTAAGATGATTTTGGACAAGGCGTTCAGCTACCTTCTCACATATGGAACTTAGTATGTAGCACCAGTCTACCCCCGGAATTACTGGGAAATCGCTGGATTGAGCTTGGAGGCACTAGTCTTGTGTGCCGGCAGATTCCACTTACCTCTCCCAACACTTCGGTGAAGCAGCGAGCCTAGGCCTTTTGGAAGCGAAAGGTAGCTGCAGGCAGGAGGTAGGGTTACAGGCCATAAGCTCAACTCTCAGAAGTGCGTATGCATGGGAGGCAGATGTCTGCTACCCACTCGGACATGCGACTGGGAACCTAGCTACACTCTGATGAAGAAGGACTTTGGAAATCGCTGTATTCAACACAGATACACGTGGGTTCAGGTACAACGATTCCACATGCTTTTCTCACAACCTTTCCCTGCCACTAACATAAGGACGTTAGCAGCTCCTTCTACAGTCAAGCAGGATGCGGGAGGGTTGTTCCCTGTCCTTAGCTCTCACAGGGAAGCATGCCTTGAAGCCAGCTGTCAACTAGCTGCATTCTTATGGCAGTGTGAAGGTAGCAGTATTCTGAGACAGGAGGTTCCCAGATTACCACTCTACTGCACCTGGAGATACCCTCCAGGTCTGCATTGTTAACTTGCGTCTCAGAAGCCTCTGGCAAACGTCTCTGGTGAAGACGTGCGAAACTCACTCTGCAGGCAGTGTGGAACTGTGAGGGACTGAGGGTGAGCTCAACTCTCAGAAGTAAGATGTTTTTGGACAAGGCGTTCAACTACCTACTCTCGTATGGAACTTAGTATGTAACACCAGTCTACCCCAGGAATTACTAGGAAATCGCTTGATTGAGCTTGGAGGCACTCGTCTTGTGTGCCGGGAGATTCCAGTTACCTCTCCCAACACTTGCGTCAAGCAGTTGGCCTAGGCCTTTTGGAAGGGAAAGGTAGCGGCAGGCAGGATGTAGGGTTACAGGCCATGAGCTCAACTCTCAGAAGTGTGTATGCATGGGAGGCAGATGTCTGCTACCCACTCGGACATGGGAGTTGGAACCTAGCTACACTCCTATTGAAGAAGGATGTTGGAAATCGCTGTATTCAACTCAGATACACGGGAGTTCAGGCCCAATGCTTACACATGCTTTTCCCACAACCTATCCGAGCAACTAACATAAGGAGGTTAGCAGGTACGTCTACAGTCAGGCAGGATGCGGGAGGGTTCTGCCCTGTCCTCAGCTCTCACAGGGAAGCATGCCTAGAAGCCAGCTCTCAACTAGCTGCATTCTTATGGCAGGTTGAAGGTAGCAGTATTCTGAGACAGGAGGTTCCCAGATTACCACTCTACTGCACCTGGAGATACCCTCCAGGTCTGCATTGTTAACTTGCGTCTCAGAATCCTCTGGCAAACGTCTCTGGTGAGGACGTGCGAAACTCACTCTGCACGCAGTGTGGAACTGTGAGGGACTGAGGGTGAGCTCAACTCTCAGAAGTAAGATGTTTTTGGTCAAGGCGTTCAACTACCTACTCACGTATGGAACTTAGTATGTAGCACCAGTATACCCCAGGAATTACTAGGAAATCGCTTGATTGAGCTTGGAGGCACTCGTCTTGTGTGCCGGGAGATTCCAGTTACCTCTCCCAACACTTGCGTCAAGCAGCGAGCCTAGGCCTTTTGGAAGCGAAAGGTAGCAGCAGGCAGGATGTAGGGTTACAGTCCATAAGCTCAACTCTCAGAAGTGTGTATGCATGGGAGGCAGATGTCTGCTACCCACTCGGACATGGGAGTTGGAACATAGCTACACTCCTATTGAAGAAGGATGTTGGAAATCGCTGTATTCAACTCAGATACACGGGAGTTCAGGCCCAATGCTTACACATGCTTTTCCCACAACCTTTCCTTGCCACTAACATGAGGACGTTAGCAGCTCCTTCTACAGTCAAGCAGGATGCGGGAGGGTTGTGCCCTGTCCTTAGCTCTCACAGGGAAGCATGCCTTGAAGCCAGCTGTCAGCTAGCTGCATTCTTATGGCAGGGTGAAGGTAGCAGTATTCTGAGACAGGAGGTTCCCAGATTACCACTCTACTGCACCTGGAGATACCCTCCAGGTCTGCATTGTTAACTTGCGTCTCAGAAGCCTCTGGCAAACGTCTCTGGTGAAGACGTGCGAAACTCACTCTGCAGGCAGTGTGGAACTGTGAGGGACTGTGGGTGAGCTCAACTCTCAGAAGTAAGATGTTTTTGGTCAAGGCGTTCAACTACCTACTCTCGTATGGAACTTAGTATGTAACACCAGTCTACCCCAGGAATTAGTAGGAAATCGCTTGATTGAGCTTGGAGGCACTCGTCTTGTGTGCCGGGAGATTCCAGTTACCTCTCCCAACACTTGCGTCAAGCAGTTGGCCTAGGCCTTTTGGAAGGGAAAGGTAGCGGCAGGCAGGATGTAGGGTTACAGGCCATGAGCTCAACTCTCAGAAGTGTGTATGCATGGGAGGCAGATGTCTGCTACCCACTCGGACATGGGAGTTGGAACCTAGCTACACTCCTATTGAAGAAGGATGTTGGAAATCGCTGTATTCAACTCAGATACACGGGAGTTCAGGCCCAATGCTTACACATGCTTTTCCCACAACCTATCCCAGCCACTAACATAAGGAGGTTAGCAGGTACGTCTACAGTCAGGCAGGATGCGGGAGGGTTCTGCCCTGTCCTGAGCTCTCACAGGGAAGCATGCCTAGAAGCCAGCTCTCAACTAGCTGCATTCTTATGACAGTGTGAAGGTAGCAGTATTCTGAGTAAGGAGGTTCCCAGATTACCACTCTCCGGCACCTGGAGATACCGTCCAGGTCTGCATTGTTAACTTGCGTCTCAGAGGCCTCTGGCAAAAGTCTCTGGTGAAGACGTGGGAAACTCACTCTGCAGGCAGTGTGGAACTGTGAGGGACTGAGGGTGAGCTCAACTCTCAGCAGTAAGATGATTTTGGACAAGGCGTTCAGCTACCTTCTCACATATGGAACTTAGTATGTAGCACCAGTCTACCCCCGGAATTACTGGGAAATCGCTGGATTGAGCTTGGAGGCACTAGTCTTGTGTGCCGGCAGATTCCACTTACCTCTCCCAACACTTCGGTGAAGCAGCGAGCCTAGGCCTTTTGGAAGCGAAAGGTAGCTGCAGGCAGGAGGTAGGGTTACAGGCCATAAGCTCAACTCTCAGAAGTGCGTATGCATGGGAGGCAGATGTCTGCTACCCACTCGGACATGCGAGTGGGAACCTAGCTACACTCTGATGAAGAAGGACTTTGGAAATCGCTGTATTCAACACAGATACACGTGGGTTCAGGTACAACGATTCCACATGCTTTTCTCACAACCTTTCCCTGCCACTAACATGAGGACGTTAGCAGCTCCTTCTACAGTCAAGCAGGATGCGGGAGGGTTGTTCCCTGTCCTTAGCTCTCACAGGGAAGCATGCCTTGAAGCCAGCTGTCAACTAGCTGCATTCTTATGGCAGTGTGAAGGTAGCAGTATTCTGAGACAGGAGGTTCCCAGATTACCACTCTACTGCACCTGGAGATACCCTCCAGGTCTGCATTGTTAACTTGCGTCTCAGAAGCCTCTGGCAAACGTCTCTGGTGAAGACGTGCGAAACTCACTCTGCAGGCAGTGTGGAACTGTGAGGGACTGAGGGTGAGCTCAACTCTCAGAAGTAAGATGTTTTTGGACAAGGCGTTCAACTACCTACTCTCGTATGGAACTTAGTATGTAACACCAGTCTACCCCAGGAATTACTAGGAAATCGCTTGATTGAGCTTGGAGGCACTCGTCTTGTGTGCCGGGAGATTCCAGTTACCTCTCCCAACACTTGCGTCAAGCAGTTGGCCTAGGCCTTTTGGAAGGGAAAGGTAGCGGCAGGCAGGATGTAGGGTTACAGGCCATGAGCTCAACTCTCAGAAGTGTGTATGCATGGGAGGCAGATGTCTGCTACCCACTCGGACATGGGAGTTGGAACCTAGCTACACTCCTATTGAAGAAGGATGTTGGAAATCGCTGTATTCAACTCAGATACACGGGAGTTCAGGCCCAATGCTTACACATGCTTTTCCCACAACCTATCCGAGCAACTAACATAAGGAGGTTAGCAGGTACGTCTACAGTCAGGCAGGATGCGGGAGGGTTCTGCCCTGTCCTCAGCTCTCACAGGGAAGCATGCCTAGAAGCCAGCTCTCAACTAGCTGCATTCTTATGGCAGGTTGAAGGTAGCAGTATTCTGAGACAGGAGGTTCCCAGATTACCACTCTACTGCACCTGGAGATACCCTCCAGGTCTGCATTGTTAACTTGCGTCTCAGAAGCCTCTGGCAAACGTCTCTGGTGAGGACGTGCGAAACTCACTCTGCACGCAGTGTGGAACTGTGAGGGACTGAGGGTGAGCTCAACTCTCAGAAGTAAGATGTTTTTGGTCAAGGCGTTCAACTACCTACTCACGTATGGAACTTAGTATGTAGCACCAGTATACCCCAGGAATTACTAGGAAATCGCTTGATTGAGCTTGGAGGCACTCGTCTTGTGTGCCGGGAGATTCCAGTTACCTCTCCCAACACTTGCGTCAAGCAGCGAGCCTAGGCCTTTTGGAAGCGAAAGGTAGCAGCAGGCAGGATGTAGGGTTACAGTCCATAAGCTCAACTCTCAGAAGTGTGTATGCATGGGAGGCAGATGTCTGCTACCCACTCGGACATGGGAGTTGGAACATAGCTACACTCCTATTGAAGAAGGATGTTGGAAATCGCTGTATTCAACTCAGATACACGGGAGTTCAGGCCCAATGCTTACACATGCTTTTCCCACAACCTTTCCTTGCCACTAACATGAGGACGTTAGCAGCTCCTTCTACAGTCAAGCAGGATGCGGGAGGGTTGTGCCCTGTCCTTAGCTCTCACAGGGAAGCATGCCTTGAAGCCAGCTGTCAGCTAGCTGCATTCTTATGGCAGGGTGAAGGTAGCAGTATTCTGAGACAGGAGGTTCCCAGATTACCACTCTACTGCACCTGGAGATACCCTCCAGGTCTGCATTGTTAACTTGCGTCTCAGAAGCCTCTGGCAAACGTCTCTGGTGAAGACGTGCGAAACTCACTCTGCAGGCAGTGTGGAACTGTGAGGGACTGTGGGTGAGCTCAACTCTCAGAAGTAAGATGTTTTTGGTCAAGGCGTTCAACTACCTACTCTCGTATGGAACTTAGTATGTAACACCAGTCTACCCCAGGAATTACTAGGAAATCGCTTGATTGAGCTTGGAGGCACTCGTCTTGTGTGCCGGGAGATTCCAGTTACCTCTCCCAACACTTGCGTCAAGCAGTTGGCCTAGGCCTTTTGGAAGGGAAAGGTAGCGGCAGGCAGGATGTAGGGTTACAGGCCATGAGCTCAACTCTCAGAAGTGTGTATGCATGGGAGGCAGATGTCTGCTACCCACTCGGACATGGGAGTTGGAACCTAGCTACACTCCTATTGAAGAAGGATGTTGGAAATCGCTGTATTCAACTCAGATACACGGGAGTTCAGGCCCAATGCTTACACATGCTTTTCCCACAACCTATCCCAGCCACTAACATAAGGAGGTTAGCAGGTACGTCTACAGTCAGGCAGGATGCGGGAGGGTTCTGCCCTGTCCTGAGCTCTCACAGGGAAGCATGCCTAGAAGCCAGCTCTCAACTAGCTGCATTCTTATGACAGTGTGAAGGTAGCAGTATTCTGAGTAAGGAGGTTCCCAGATTACCACTCTCCGGCACCTGGAGATACCGTCCAGGTCTGCATTGTTAACTTGCGTCTCAGAGGCCTCTGGCAAAAGTCTCTGGTGAAGACGTGGGAAACTCACTCTGCAGGCAGTGTGGAACTGTGAGGGACTGAGGGTGAGCTCAACTCTCAGCAGTAAGATGATTTTGGACAAGGCGTTCAGCTACCTTCTCACATATGGAACTTAGTATGTAGCACCAGTCTACCACAGGAATTACTGGGAAATCGCTGGATTGAGCTTGGAGGCACTAGTCTTGTGTGCCGGCAGATTCCAGTTACCTCTCCCAACCCTTCGGTGAAGCAGCGAGCCTAGGCCTTTTGGAAGCGAAAGGTAGCTGCAGGCAGGAGGTAGGGTTACAGGCCATAAGCTCAACACTCAGAAGTGGGTATGCATGGGAGGCAGATGTCTGCTACCCACTCGGACATGCGAGTGGGAACCTAGCTACACTCTGATGAAGAAGGACTTTGGAAATCGCTGTATTCAACTCAGATACACGTGGGTTCAGGCACAACGATTCCACATGCTTTTCTCACAACCTTTCCCTGCCACTAACATGAGGACGTTAGCAGCTCCTTCTACAGTCAAGCAGGATGCGGGAGCGTTGTGCCCTGTCCTTAGCTCTCACAGGGAAGCATGCCTTGAAGCCAGCTGTCAACTAGCTGCATTTTTATGGCAGGGTGAAGGTAGCAGTATTCTGAGACAGGAGGTTCCCAGATTACCACTCTACTGCACCTGGAGATACCCTCCAGGTCTGCATTGTTAACTTGCGTCTCAGAAGCCTCTGGCAAACGTCTCTGGTGAAGACGTGCGAAACTCACTCTGCAGGCAGTGTGGAACTGTGAGGGACTGAGGGTGAGCTCAACTCTCAGAAGTAAGATGTTTTTGGTCAAGGCGTTCAACTACCTACTCTCGTATGGAACTTAGTATGTAACACCAGTCTACCCCAGGAATTACTAGGAAATCGCTTGATTGAGCTTGGAGGCACTCGTCTTGTGTGCCGGGAGATTCCAGTTACCTCTCCCAACACTTGCGTCAAGCAGTTGGCCTAGGCCTTTTGGAAGGGAAAGGTAGCGGCAGGCAGGATGTAGGGTTACAGGCCATGAGCTCAACTCTCAGAAGTGTGTATGCATGGGAGGCAGATGTCTGCTACCCACTCGGACATGGGAGTTGGAACCTAGCTACACTCCTATTGAAGAAGGATGTTGGAAATCGCTGTATTCAACTCAGATACACGGGAGTTCAGGCCCAATGCTTACACATGCTTTTCCCACAACCTATCCCAGCCACTAACATAAGGAGGTTAGCAGGTACGTCTACAGTCAGGCAGGATGCGGGAGGGTTCTGCCCTGTCCTCAGCTCTCACAGGGAAGCATGCCTAGAAGCCAGCTCTCAACTAGCTGCATTCTTATGACAGTGTGAAGGTAGCAGTATTCTGAGTAAGGAGGTTCCCAGATTACCACTCTCCGGCACCTGGAGATACCGTCCAGGTCTGCATTGTTAACATGCGTCTCAGATGCCTCTGGCAAAAGTCTCTGGTGAAGACGTGGGAGACTCACTCTGCAGGCAGTGTGGAACTGTGAGGGACTGAGGGTGAGCTCAACTCTCAGCAGTAAGATGATTTTGGACAAGGCGTTCAGCTACCTTCTCACATATGGAACTTAGTATGTAGCACCAGTCTACCCCAGGAATTACTGGGAATTCGCTGGATTGAGCTTGGAGGCACTAGTCTTGTGTGCTGGGAGATTCCACTTACCTCTCCCAACACTTCGGAGAAGCAGCGAGCCTAGGCCTTTTGGAAGCGAAAGGTAGCTGCAGGCAGGAGGTATGGTTACAGGCCATAAGCTCAACTCTCAGAAGTGGGTATGCATGGGAGGCAGATGTCTGCTTCCCACTCGTACATGCGTGTGGGAACCTAGCTACACTCTGATGAAGAAGGACTTTGGAAATCGCTGTATTCAACTCAGATACACGTGGGTTCAGGCACAACGATTCCACATGCTTTTCTCACAACCTTTCCCTGCCACTAACATGAGGACGTTAGCAGCTCCTTCTACAGTCAAGCAGGATGCGGGAGGGTTGTGCCCTGTCCTTAGCTCTCACAGGGAAGCATGCCTTGAAGCCAGCTGTCAACTAGCTGCATTCTTATGGCAGGGTGAAGGTAGCAGTATTCTGAGACAGGAGGTTCCCAGATTACCACTCTACTGCACCTGGAGATACCCTCCAGGTCTGCATTGTTAACTTGCGTCTCAGAAGCCTCTGGCAAACGTCTCTGGTGAAGACGTGCGAAACTCACTCTGCAGGCAGTGTGGAACTGTGAGGGACTGAGGGTGAGCTCAACTCTCAGAAGTAAGATGTTTTTGGTCAAGGCGTTCAACTACCTACTCTCGTATGGAACTTAGTATGTAACACCAGTCTACCCCAGGAATTGGTAGGAAATCGCTTGATTGAGCTTGGAGGCACTCGTCTTGTGTGCCGGGAGATTCCAGTTACCTCTCCCAACACTTGCGTCAAGCAGTTGGCCTAGGCCTTTTGGAACGGAAAGGTAGCGGCAGGCAGGATGTAGGGTTACAGGCCATGAGCTCAACTCTCAGAAGTGTGTATGCATGGGAGGCAGATGTCTGCTACCCACTCGGACATGGGAGTTGGAACCTAGCTACACTCCTATTGAAGAAGGATGTTGGAAATCGCTGTATTCAACTCAGATACACGGGAGTTCAGGCCCAATGCTTACACATGCTTTTCCCACAACCTATCCCAGCCACTCACATAAGGAGGTTAGCAGGTACGTCTACAGTCAGGCAGGATGCGGGAGGGTTCTGCCCTGTCCTCAGCTCTCACAGGGAAGCATGCCTAGAAGCCAGCTCTCAACTAGCTGCATTCTTATGACAGTGTGAAGGTAGCAGTATTCTGAGTAAGGAGGTTCCCAGATTACCACTCTCCTGCACCTGGAGATACCGTCCAGGTCTGCATTGTTAACTTGCGTCTCAGAGGCCTCTGGCAAAAGTCTCTGGTGAAGACGTGGGAGACTCACTCTGCAGGCAGTGTGGAACTGTGAGGGACTGAGGGTGAGCTCAACTCTCAGCAGTAAGATGATTTTGGACAAGGCGTTCAGCTACCTTCTCACATATGGAACTTAGTATATAGCACCAGTCTACCCCAGGAATTACTGGGAAATCGCTGGATTGAGCTTGGAGGCACTAGTCTTGTGTGCCGGCAGATTCCACTTACCTCTCCCAACACTTCGGTGAAGCAGCGAGCCTAGGCCTTTTGGAAGCGAAAGGTAGCTGCAGGCAGGAGGTAGGGTTACAGGCCATAAGCTCAACTCTCAGAAGTGCGTATGCATGGGAGGCAGATGTCTGCTACCCACTCGGACATGCGAGTGGGAACCTAGCTACACTCTGATGAAGAAGGACTTTGGAAATCGCTGTATTCAACACAGATACACGTGGGTTCAGGCACAACGATTCCACATGCTTTTCTCACAACCTTTCCCTGCCACTAACATGAGGACGTTAGCAGCTCCTTCTACAGTCAAGCAGGATGCGGGAGGGTTGTTCCCTGTCCTTAGCTCTCACAGGGAAGCATGCCTTGAAGCCAGCTGTCAACTAGCTGCATTCTTATGGCAGTGTGAAGGTAGCAGTATTCTGAGACAGGAGGTTCCCAGATTACCACTCTACTGCACCTGGAGATACCCTCCAGGTCTGCATTGTTAACTTGCGTCTCAGAAGCCTCTGGCAAACGTCTCTGGTGAAGACGTGCGAAACTCACTCTGCAGGCAGTGTGGAACTGTGAGGGACTGAGGGTGAGCTCAACTCTCAGAAGTAAGATGTTTTTGGACAAGGCGTTCAACTACCTACTCACGTATGGAACTTAGTATGTAGCACCAGTCTACCCCAGCAATTACTAGGAAATCGCTTGATTGAGCTTGGAGGCACTCGTCTTGTGTGCCGGGAGATTCCAGTTACCTCTCCCAACACTTGCGTCAAGCAGCGAGCCTAGGCCTTTTGGAAGCGAAAGGTAGCAGCAGGCAGGATGTAGGGTTACAGGCCATAAGCTCAACTCTCAGAAGTGTGTATGCATGGGAGGCAGATGTCTGCTACCCACTCGGACATGGGAGTTGGAACCTAGCTACACTCCTATTGAAGAAGGATGTTGGAAATCGCTGTATTCAACTCAGATACACGGGAGTTCAGGCCCAATGCTTACACATGCTTTTCCCACAACCTTTCCTTGTCACTAACATGAGGACGTTAGCAGCTCCTTCTACAGTCAAGCAGGATGCGGGAGGGTTGTGCCCTGTCCTTAGCTCTCACAGGGAAGCATGCCTTGAAGCCAGCTGTCAGCTAGCTGCATTCTTATGGCAGGGTGAAGGTAGCAGTATTCTGAGACAGGAGGTTCCCAGATTACCCCTCTACTGCACCTGGAGATACCCTCCAGGTCTGCATTGTTAACTTGCGTCTCAGAAGCCTCTGGCAAACGTCTCTGGTGAAGACGTGCGAAACTCACTCTGCAGGCAGTGTGGAACTGTGAGGGACTGTGGGTGAGCTCAACTCTCAGAAGTAAGATGTTTTTGGTCAAGGCGTTCAACTACCTACTCTCGTATGGAACTTAGTATGTAACACCAGTCTACCCCAGGAATTAGTAGGAAATCGCTTGATTGAGCTTGGAGGCACTCGTCTTGTGTGCCGGGAGATTCCAGTTACCTCTCCCAACACTTGCGTCAAGCAGTTGGCCTAGGCCTTTTGGAAGGGAAAGGTAGCGGCAGGCAGGATGTAGGGTTACAGGCCATGAGCTCAACTCTCAGAAGTGTGTATGCATGGGAGGCAGATGTCTGCTACCCACTCGGACATGGGAGTTGGAACCTAGCTACACTCCTATTGAAGAAGGATGTTGGAAATCGCTGTATTCAACTCAGATACACGGGAGTTCAGCTCCAATGCTTACACATGCTTTTCCCACAACCTATCCCAGCCACTAACATAAGGAGGTTAGCAGGTACGTCTACAGTCAGGCAGGATGCGGGAGGGTTCTGCCCTGTCCTGAGCTCTCACAGGGAAGCATGCCTAGAAGCCAGCTCTCAACTAGCTGCATTCTTATGACAGTGTGAAGGTAGCAGTATTCTGAGTAAGGAGGTTCCCAGATTACCACTCTCCGGCACCTGGAGATACCGTCCAGGTCTGCATTGTTAACTTGCGTCTCAGAGGCCTCTGGCAAAAGTCTCTGGTGAAGACGTGGGAAACTCACTCTGCAGGCAGTGTGGAACTGTGAGGGACTGAGGGTGAGCTCAACTCTCAACAGTAAGATGATTTTGGACAAGGCGTTCAGCTACCTTCTCACATATGGAACTTAGTATGTAGCACCAGTCTACCCCAGGAATTACTGGGAAATCGCTGGATTGAGCTTGGAGGCACTAGTCTTGTGTGCCGGCAGATTCCAGTTACCTCTCCCAACCCTTCGGTGAAGCAGCGAGCCTAGGCCTTTTGGAAGCGAAAGGTAGCTGCAGGCAGGAGGTAGGGTTACAGGCCATAAGCTCAACACTCAGAAGTGGGTATGCATGGGAGGCAGATGTCTGCTACCCACTCGGACATGCGAGTGGGAACCTAGCTACACTCTGATGAAGAAGGACTTTGGAAATCGCTGTATTCAACTCAGATACACGTGGGTTCAGGCACAACGATTCCACATGCTTTTCTCACAACCTTTCCCTGCCACTAACATGAGGACGTTAGCAGCTCCTTCTACAGTCAAGCAGGATGCGGGAGCGTTGTGCCCTGTCCTTAGCTCTCACAGGGAAGCATGCCTTGAAGCCAGCTGTCAACTAGCTGCATTTTTATGGCAGGGTGAAGGTAGCAGTATTCTGAGACAGGAGGTTCCCAGATTACCACTCTACTGCACCTGGAGTTACCCTCCAGGTCTGCATTGTTAACTTGCGTCTCAGAAGCCTCTGGCAAACGTCTCTGGTGAAGACGTGCGAAACTCACTCTGCAGGCAGTGTGGAACTGTGAGGGACTGAGGGTGAGCTCAACTCTCAGAAGTAAGATGTTTTTGGTCAAGGCGTTCAACTACGTACTCTCGTATGGAACTTAGTATGTAACACCAGTCTACCCCAGGAATTAGTAGGAAATCGCTTGATTGAGCTTGGAGGCACTCGTCTTGTGTGCCGGGAGATTCCAGTTACCTCTCCCAACACTTGCGTCAAGCAGTTGGCCTAGGCCTTTTGGAAGGGAAAGGTAGCGGCAGGCAGGATGTAGGGTTACAGGCCATGAGCTCAACTCTCAGAAGTGTGTATGCATGGGAGGCAGATGTCTGCTACCCACTCGGACATGGGAGTTGGAACCTAGCTACACTCCTATTGAAGAAGGATGTTGGAAATCGCTGTATTCAACTCAGATACACGGGAGTTCAGGCCCAATGCTTACACATGCTTTTCCCACAACCTATCCGAGCAACTAACATAAGGAGGTTAGCAGGTACGTCTACAGTCAGGCAGGATGCGGGAGGGTTCTGCCCTGTCCTCAGCTCTCACAGGGAAGCATGCCTAGAAGCCAGCTCTCAACTAGCTGCATTCTTATGACAGTGTGAAGGTAGCAGTATTCTGAGTAAGGAGGTTCCCAGATTACCACTCTCCTGCACCTGGAGATACCTTCCAGGTCTGCATTGTTAACTTGCGTCTCAGAGGCCTCTGGCAAAAGTCTCTGGTGAAGACGTGGGAGACTCACTCTGCAGGCAGTGTGGAACTGGGAGGGACTGAGGGTGAGCTCAACTCTCAGCAGTAAGATGATTTTGGACAAGGCGTTCAGCTACTTTCTCACATATGGAACTTAGTATGTAGCACCAGTCTACCCCAGGAATTACTGGGAAATCGCTGGATTGAGCTTGGAGGCACTAGTCTTGTGTGCCGGCAGATTCCACTTACCTCTCCCAACACTTCGGTGAAGCAGCGAGCCTAGGCCTTTTGGAAGCGAAAGGTAGCTGCAGGCAGGAGGTAGGGTTACAGGCCATAAGCTCAACTCTCAGAAGTGGGTATGCATGGGAGGCAGATGTCTGCTACCCACTCGGACATGCTAGTGGGAACCTAGCTACACTCTGATGAAGAAGGACTTTGGAAATCGCTGTATTCAACTCAGATACACGTGGGTTCAGGCACAACGATTCCACATGATTTTCTCACAACCTTTCCCTGCCACTAACATGAGGACGTTAGCAGCTCCTTCTACAGTCAAGCAGGATGCGGGAGGGTTGTGCCCTGTCCTTAGCTCTCACAGGGAAGCATGCCTTGAAGCCACCTGTCAACTAGCTGCATACTTATGGCAGGGTGAAGGTAGCAGTATTCTGAGACCGGAGGTTCCCAGATTACCACTCTACTGCACCTGGAGATACCCTCCAGGTCTGCATTGTTAACTTGCGTCTCATAGCCTCTGGCAAACGTCTCTGGTGAAGATGTGCGAAACTCACTCTGCAGGCAATGTGGAACTGTGAGGGACTGAGGGTGAGCTCAACTCTCAGCAGTAAGATGATTTTGGACAAGGCGTTCAGCTACCTTCTCACATATGGAACTTAGTATGTAGCACCAGTCTACCCCAGGAATTACTGGGAAATCGCTGGATTGAGCTTGGAGGCACTAGTCTTGTGTGCCGGCAGATTCCAGTTACCTCTCCCAACACTTCGGTGAAGCAGCGAGCCTAGGCCTTTTGGAAGCGAAAGGTAGCTGCAGGCAGGAGGTAGGTTTACAGGCCATAAGCTCAACTCTCAGAAGTGGGTATGCATGGGAGGCAGATGTCTGCTACCCACTCGTACATGCGAGTGGGAACCTAGCTACACTCTGATGAAGAAGGACTTTGGAAATCGCTGTATTCAACTCAGATACACGTGGGTTCAGGCACAACGATTCCACATGCTTTTCTCACAACCTTTCCCTGCCACTAACATGAGGACGTTAGCAGCTCCTTCTACAGTCAAGCAGGATGCGGGAGGGTTGTGCCCTGTCCTTAGCTCTCACAGGGAAGCATGCCTTGAAGCCAGCTGTCAACTAGCTGCATTCTTATGGCAGGGTGAAGGTAGCAGTATTCTGAGACAGGAGGTTCCCAGATAACCACTCTACTGCACCTGGAGATACCGTCCAGGTCTGCATTGTTAACTTGCGTCTCAGAGGCCTCTGGCAAAAGTCTGTGGTGAAGACGTGGGAAACTCACTCTGCAGGCAGTGTGGAACTGTGAGGGACTGAGGGTGAGCTCAACTCTCAGCAGTAAGATGATTTTGGACAAGGCGTTCAGCTACCTTCTCACATATGGAACTTAGTATGTAGCACCAGTCTACCCCAGGAATTACTGGGAAATCGCTGGATTGAGCTTGGAGGCACTAGTCTTGTGTGCCGGCAGATTCCAGTTACCTCTCCCAACACTTCGGTGAAGCAGCGAGCCTAGGCCTTTTGGAAGCGAAAGGTAGCTGCAGGCAGGAGGTAGGGTTACAGGCCATAAGCTCAACTCTCAGAAGTGGGTATGCATGGGAGGCAGATGTCTGCTACCCACTCGGACATGCGAGTGGGAACCTAGCTACACTCTGATGAAGAAGGACTTTGGAAATCGCTGTATTCAACTCAGATACACGTGGGTTCAGGCACAACGATTCCACATGCTTTTCTCACAACCTTTCCCTGCCACTAACATGAGGACGTTAGCAGCTCCTTCTACAGTCAAGCAGGATGCGGGAGGGTTGTGCCCTGTCCTTAGCTCTCACAGGGAAGCATGCCTTGAAGCCAGCTGTCAACTAGCTGCATTCTTATGGCAGGGTGAAGGTAGCAGTATTCTGAGACAGGAGGTTCCCAGATAACCACTCTACTGCACCTGGAGATACCGTCCAGGTCTGCATTGTTAACTTGCGTCTCAGAGGCCTCTGGCAAAAGTCTCTGGTGAAGACGTGGGAAACTCACTCTGCAGGCAGTGTGGAACTGTGAGGGACTGAGGGTGAGCTCAACTCTCAGAAGTAAGATGATTTTGGACAAGGAGTTCAACTACCTACTCATGTATGGAACTTAGTATGTAGCACCAGTCTACCCCAGGAATTACTGGGAAATCGCTGGATTGAGCTTGGAGGCACTCGTCTTGTGTGCCGGGAGATTCCAGTTACCTCTCCCAACACTTGCGTCAAGCAGCGAGCCTAGGCCTTTGGAAGCGAAAGGTAGCTGCAGGCACGATGTAGGGTTACAGGCCATGAGCTCAACTCTCAGAAGTGTGTATGCATGGGAGGCAGATGTCTGCTACCCACTCGGACATGGGAGTTGGAACCTAGCTACACTCCTATTGAAGAAGGATGTTGGAAATCGCTGTATTCAACTCAGATACACGGGAGTTCAGGCCCAATGCTTACACATGCTTTTCCCACAACCTATCCGAGCAACTAACATAAGGAGGTTAGCAGGTACGTCTACAGTCAGGCAGGATGCGGGAGGGTTCTGCCCTGTCCTGAGCTCTCACAGGGAAGCATGCCTAGAAGCCAGCTCTCAACTAGCTGCATTCTTATGACAGTGTGAAGGTAGCAGTATTCTGAGTAAGGAGGTTCCCAGATTACCACTCTCCTGCACCTGGAGATACCGTCCAGGTCTGCATTGTTAACTTGCGTCTCAGAGGCCTCTGGCAAAAGTCTCTGGTGAAGACGTGGGAAACTCACTCTGCAGGCAGTGTGGAACTGTGAGGGACTGAGGGTGAGCTCAACTCTCAGCAGTAAGATGATTTTGGACAAGGCGTTCAGCTACCTTCTCACATATGGAACTTAGTATGTAGCACCAGTCTACCCCAGGAATTACTGGGAAATCGCTGGATTGAGCTTGGAGGCACTAGTCTTGTGTGCCGGCAGATTCCAGTTACCTCTCCCAACCCTTCGGTGAAGCAGCGAGCCTAGGCCTTTTGGAAGCGAAAGGTAGCTGCAGGCAGGAGGTAGGGTTACAGGCCATAAGCTCAACACTCAGAAGTGGGTATGCATGGGAGGCAGATGTCTGCTAACCACTCGGACATGCGAGTGGGAACCTAGCTACACTCTGATGAAGAAGGACTTTGGAAATCGCTGTATTCAACTCAGATACACGTGGGTTCAGGCACAACGATTCCACATGCTTTTCTCACAACCTTTCCCTGCCACTAACATGAGGACGTTAGCAGCTCCTTCTACAGTCAAGCAGGATGCGGGAGCGTTGTGCCCTGTCCTTAGCTCTCACAGGGAAGCATGCCTTGAAGCCAGCTGTCAACTAGCTGCATTTTTATGGCAGGGTGAAGGTAGCAGTATTCTGAGACAGGAGGTTCCCAGATTACCACTCTACTGCACCTGGAGTTACCCTCCAGGTCTGCATTGTTAACTTGCGTCTCAGAAGCCTCTGGCAAACGTCTCTGGTGAAGACGTGCGAAACTCACTCTGCAGGCAGTGTGGAACTGTGAGGGACTGAGGGTGAGCTCAACTCTCAGAAGTAAGATGTTTTTGGTCAAGGCGTTCAACTACCTACTCTCGTATGGAACTTAGTATGTAACACCAGTCTACCCCAGGAATTAGTAGGAAATCGCTTGATTGAGCTTGGAGGCACTCGTCTTGTGTGCCGGGAGATTCCAGTTACCTCTCCCAACACTTGCGTCAAGCAGTTGGCCTAGGCCTTTTGGAAGGGAAAGGTAGCGGCAGGCAGGATGTAGGGTTACAGGCCATGAGCTCAACTCTCAGAAGTGTGTATGCATGGGAGGCAGATGTCTGCTACCCACTCGGACATGGGAGTTGGAACCTAGCTACACTCCTATTGAAGAAGGATGTTGGAAATCGCTGTATTCAACTCAGATACACGGGAGTTCAGGCCCAATGCTTACACATGCTTTTCCCACAACCTATCCGAGCAACTAACATAAGGAGGTTAGCAGGTACGTCTACAGTCAGGCAGGATGCGGGAGGGTTCTGCCCTGTCCTCAGCTCCCACAGGGAAGCATGCCTAGAAGCCAGCTCTCAACTAGCTGCATTCTTATGACAGTGTGAAGGTAGCAGTATTCTGAGTAAGGAGGTTCCCAGATTACCACTCTCCG
Source organism: Canis lupus baileyi (assembly GCF_048164855.1). Classification (NCBI taxonomy): domain Eukaryota; kingdom Metazoa; phylum Chordata; class Mammalia; order Carnivora; family Canidae; genus Canis; species Canis lupus. The sequence continues at coordinate 284,090 of NC_132863.1, read as the reverse complement.
GCACCTGGAGATACCGTCCAGGTCTGCATTGTTAACATGCGTCTCAGATGCCTCTGGCAAAAGTCTCTGGTGAAGACGTGGGAGACTCACTCTGCAGGCAGTGTGGAACTATGAGGGACTGAGGGTGAGCTCAACTCTCAGCAGTAAGATGATTTTGGACAAGGCGTTCAGCTACCTTCTCACATATGGAACTTAGTATGTAGCACCAGTCTACCCCAGGAATTACTGGGAAATCGCTGGATTGAGCTTGGAGGCACTAGTCTTGTGTGCTGGGAGATTCCACTTACCTCTCCCAACACTTCGGTGAAGCAGGGAGCCTAGGCCTTTTGGAAGCGAAAGGTAGCTGCAGGCAGGAGGTAGGGTTACAGGCCATAAGCTCAACTCTCAGAAGTGCGTATGCATGGGAGGCAGATGTCTGCTTCCCACTCGTACATGCGTGTGGGAACCTAGCTACACTCTGATGAAGAAGGACTTTGGAAATCGCTGTATTCAACTCAGATACACGTGGGTTCAGGCACAACGATTCCACATGCTTTTCTCACAACCTTTCCCTGCCACTAACATGAGGACGTTAGCAGCTCCTTCTACAGTCAAGCAGGATGCGGGAGGGTTGTGCCCTGTCCTTAGCTCTCACAGGGAAGCATGCCTTGAAGCCAGCTGTCAACTAGCTGCATTCTTATGGCAGGGTGAAGGTAGCAGTATTCTGAGACAGGAGGTTCCCAGATTACCACTCTACTGCACCTGGAGATACCCTCCAGGTCTGCATTGTTAACTTGCGTCTCAGAAGCCTCTGGCAAACGTCTCTGGTGAAGACGTGCGAAACTCACTCTGCAGGCAGTGTGGAACTGTGAGGGACTGAGGGTGAGCTCAACTCTCAGAAGTAAGATGTTTTTGGTCAAGGCGTTCAACTACCTACTCTCGTATGGAACTTAGTATGTAACACCAGTCTACCCCAGGAATTAGTAGGAAATCGCTTGATTGAGCTTGGAGGCACTCGTCTTGTGTGCCGGGAGATTCCAGTTACCTCTCCCAACACTTGCGTCAAGCAGTTGGCCTAGGCCTTTTGGAAGGGAAAGGTAGCGGCAGGCAGGATGTAGGGTTACAGGCCATGAGCTCAACTCTCAGAAGTGTGTATGCATGGGAGGCAGATGTCTGCTACCCACTCGGACATGGGAGTTGGAACCTAGCTACACTCCTATTGAAGAAGGATGTTGGAAATCGCTGTATTCAACTCAGATACACGGGAGTTCAGGCCCAATGCTTACACATGCTTTTCCCACAACCTATCCCAGCCACTCACATAAGGAGGTTAGCAGGTACGTCTACAGTCAGGCAGGATGCGGGAGGGTTCTGCCCTGTCCTCAGCTCTCACAGGGAAGCATGCCTAGAAGCCAGCTCTCAACTAGCTGCATTCTTATGACAGTGTGAAGGTAGCAGTATTCTGAGTAAGGAGGTTCCCAGATTACCACTCTCCGGCACCTGGAGATACCGTCCAGGTCTGCATTGTTAACTTGCGTCTCAGAGGCCTCTGGCAAAAGTCTCTGGTGAAGACGTGGGAGACTCACTCTGCAGGCAGTGTGGAACTGTGAGGGACTGAGGGTGAGCTCAACTCTCAGCAGTAAGATGATTTTGGACAAGGCGTTCAGCTACCTTCTCACATATGGAACTTAGTATATAGCACCAGTCTACCCCAGGAATTCCTGGGAAATCGCTGGATTGAGCTTGGAGGCACTAGTCTTGTGTGCCGGCAGATTCCAGTTACCTCTCCCAACCCTTCGGTGAAGCAGCGAGCCTAGGCCTTTTGGAAGCGAAAGGTAGCTGCAGGCAGGAGGTAGGGTTACAGGCCATAAGCTCAACTCTCAGAAGTGTGTATGCATGGGAGGCAGATGTCTGCTACCCACTCGGACATGGGAGTTGGAACCTAGCTACACTCCTATTGAAGAAGGATGTTGGAAATCGCTGTATTCAACTCAGATACACGGGAGTTCAGGCCCAATGCTTACACATGCTTTTCCCACAACCTTTCCTTGCCACTAACATGAGGACTTTAGCAGCTCCTTCTACAGTCAAGCAGGATGCGGGAGGGTTGTGCCCTGTCCTTAGCTCTCACAGGGAAGCATGCCTTGAAGCCAGCTGTCAGCTAGCTGCATTCTTATGGCAGGGTGAAGGTAGCAGTATTCTGAGACAGGAGGTTCCCAGATTACCACTCTACTGCACCTGGAGATACCCTCCAGGTCTGCATTGTTAACTTGCGTCTCAGAAGCCTCTGGCAAACGTCTCTGGTGAAGACGTGCGAAACTCACTCTGCAGGCAGTGTGGAACTGTGAGGGACTGTGGGTGAGCTCAACTCTCAGAAGTAAGATGTTTTTGGTCAAGGCGTTCAACTACCTACTCTCGTATGGAACTTAGTATGTAACACCAGTCTACCCCAGGAATTAGTAGGAAATCGCTTGATTGAGCTTGGAGGCACTCGTCTTGTGTGCCGGGAGATTCCAGTTACCTCTCCCAACACTTGCGTCAAGCAGTTGGCCTAGGCCTTTTGGAAGGGAAAGGTAGCGGCAGGCAGGATGTAGGGTTACAGGCCATGAGCTCAACTCTCAGAAGTGTGTATGCATGGGAGGCAGATGTCTGCTACCCACTCGGACATGGGAGTTGGAACCTAGCTACACTCCTATTGAAGAAGGATGTTGGAAATCGCTGTATTCAACTCAGATACACGGGAGTTCAGGCCCAATGCTTACACATGCTTTTCCCACAACCTATCCCAGCCACTAACATAAGGAGGTTAGCAGGTACGTCTACAGTCAGGCAGGATGCGGGAGGGTTCTGCCCTGTCCTGAGCTCTCACAGGGAAGCATGCCTAGAAGCCAGCTCTCAACTAGCTGCATTCTTATGACAGTGTGAAGGTAGCAGTATTCTGAGTAAGGAGGTTCCCAGATTACCACTCTCCGGCACCTGGAGATACCGTCCAGGTGTGCATTGTTAACTTGCGTCTCAGAGGCCTCTGGCAAAAGTCTCTGGTGAAGACGTGGGAAACTCACTCTGCAGGCAGTGTGGAACTGTGAGGGACTGAGGGTGAGCTCAACTCTCAACAGTAAGATGATTTTGGACAAGGCGTTCAGCTACCTTCTCACATATGGAACTTAGTATGTAGCACCAGTCTACCCCAGGAATTACTGGGAAATCGCTGGATTGAGCTTGGAGGCACTAGTCTTGTGTGCCGGCAGATTCCAGTTACCTCTCCCAACCCTTCGGTGAAGCAGCGAGCCTAGGCCTTTTGGAAGCGAAAGGTAGCTGCAGGCAGGAGGTAGGGTTACAGGCCATAAGCTCAACACTCAGAAGTGGGTATGCATGGGAGGCAGATGTCTGCTACCCACTCGGACATGCGAGTGGGAACCTAGCTACACTCTGATGAAGAAGGACTTTGGAAATCGCTGTATTCAACTCAGATACACGTGGGTTCAGGCACAACGATTCCACATGCTTTTCTCACAACCTTTCCCTGCCACTAACATGAGGACGTTAGCAGCTCCTTCTACAGTCAAGCAGGATGCGGGAGCGTTGTGCCCTGTCCTTAGCTCTCACAGGGAAGCATGCCTTGAAGCCAGCTGTCAACTAGCTGCATTTTTATGGCAGGGTGAAGGTAGCAGTATTCTGAGTAAGGAGGTTCCCAGATTACCACTCTACTGCACCTGGAGTTACCCTCCAGGTCTGCATTGTTAACTTGCGTCTCAGAAGCCTCTGGCAAACGTCTCTGGTGAAGACGTGCGAAACTCACTCTGCAGGCAGTGTGGAACTGTGAGGGACTGAGGGTGAGCTCAACTCTCAGAAGTAAGATGTTTTTGGTCAAGGCGTTCAACTACCTACTCTCGTATGGAACTTAGTATGTAACACCAGTCTACCCCAGGAATTAGTAGGAAATCGCTTGATTGAGCTTGGAGGCACTCGTCTTGTGTGCCGGGAGATTCCAGTTACCTCTCCCAACACTTGCGTCAAGCAGTTGGCCTAGGCCTTTTGGAAGGGAAAGGTAGCGGCAGGCAGGATGTAGGGTTACAGGCCATGAGCTCAACTCTCAGAAGTGTGTATGCATGGGAGGCAGATGTCTGCTACCCACTCGGACATGGGAGTTGGAACCTAGCTACACTCCTATTGAAGAAGGATGTTGGAAATCGCTGTATTCAACTCAGATACACGGGAGTTCAGGCCCAATGCTTACACATGCTTTTCCCACAACCTATCCGAGCAACTAACATAAGGAGGTTAGCAGGTACGTCTACAGTCAGGCAGGATGCGGGAGGGTTCTGCCCTGTCCTCAGCTCTCACAGGGAAGCATGCCTAGAAGCCAGCTCTCAACTAGCTGCATTCTTATGACAGTGTGAAGGTAGCAGTATTCTGAGTAAGGAGGTTCCCAGATTACCACTCTCCTGCACCTGGAGATACCTTCCAGGTCTGCATTGTTAACTTGCGTCTCAGAGGCCTCTGGCAAAAGTCTCTGGTGAAGACGTGGGAGACTCACTCTGCAGGCAGTGTGGAACTGGGAGGGACTGAGGGTGAGCTCAAATCTCAGCAGTAAGATGATTTTGGACAAGGCGTTCAGCTACTTTCTCACATATGGAACTTAGTATGTAGCACCAGTCTACCCCAGGAATTACTGGGAAATCGCTGGATTGAGCTTGGAGGCACTAGTCTTGTGTGCCGGCAGATTCCACTTACCTCTCCCAACACTTCGGTGAAGCAGCGAGCCTAGGCCTTTTGGAAGCGAAAGGTAGCTGCAGGCAGGAGGTAGGGTTACAGGCCATAAGCTCAACTCTCAGAAGTGGGTATGCATGGGAGGCAGATGTCTGCTACCCACTCGGACATGCGAGTGGGAACCTAGCTACACTCTGATGAAGAAGGACTTTGGAAATCGCTGTATTCAACTCAGATACACGTGGGTTCAGGCACAACGATTCCACATGATTTTCTCACAACCTTTCCCTGCCACTAACATGAGGACGTTAGCAGCTCCTTCTACAGTCAAGCAGGATGCGGGAGGGTTGTGCCCTGTCCTTAGGTCTCACAGGGAAGCATGCCTTGAAGCCACCTGTCAACTAGCTGCATACTTATGGCAGGGTGAAGGTAGCAGTATTCTGAGACCGGAGGTTCCCAGATTACCACTCTACTGCACCTGGAGATACCCTCCAGGTCTGCATTGTTAACTTGCGTCTCATAGCCTCTGGCAAACGTCTCTGGTGAAGATGTGCGAAACTCACTCTGCAGGCAGTGTGGAACTGTGAGGGACTGATGAGGGTGAGCTCAACTCTCAGAAGTAAGATGATTTTGGAAAAGGCGTTCAGCTACCTTCTCACATATGGAACTTAGTATGTAGCACCAGTCTACCCCAGGAATTACTGGGAAATCGCTGGATTGAGCTTGGAGGCACTAGTCTTGTGTGCCGGCAGATTCCAGTTACCTCTCCCAACACTTCGGTGAAGCAGCGAGCCTAGGCCTTTTGGAAGCGAAAGGTAGCTGCAGGCAGGAGTTAGGTTTACAGGCCATAAACTCAACTCTCAGAAGTGGGTATGCATGGGAGGCAGATGTCTGCTTCCCACTCGTACATGCGAGTGGGAACCTAGCTACACTCTGATGAAGAAGGACTTTGGAAATCGCTGTATTCAACTCAGATACACGTGGGTTCAGGCACAACGATTCCACATGCTTTTCTCACAACCTTTCCCTGCCACTAACATGAGGACGTTAGCAGCTCCTTCTACAGTCTAGCAGGATGCGGGAGGGTTGTGCCCTGTCCTTAGCTCTCACAGGGAAGCATGCCTTGAAGCCAGCTGTCAACTAGCTGCATTCTTATGGCAGGGTGAAGGTAGCAGTATTCTGAGACAGGAGGTTACCAGATAACCACTCTACTGCACCTGGAGATACCCTCCAGGTCTGCATTGTTAACTTGCGTCTCAGAGGCCTCTGGCAAAAGTCTCTGGTGAAGACGTGGGAAACTCACTCTGCAGGCAGTGTGGAACTGTGAGGGACTGAGGGTGAGCTCAACTCTCAGAAGTAAGATGATTTTGGACAAGGCGTTCAACTACCTACTCACGTATGGAACTTAGTATGTAGCACCAGTCTACCCCAGGAATTACTAGGAAATCGCTTGATTGAGCTTGGAGGCACTCGTCTTGTGTGCCTGGAGATTCCAGTTACCTCTCCCAACACTTGCGTCAAGCAGCGAGCCTAGGCTTTGGAAGCGAAAGGTAGCTGCAGGCACGATGTAGGGTTACAGGCCATGAGCTCAACTCTCAGAAGTGTGTATGCATGGGAGGCAGATGTCTGCTACCCACTCGGACATGGGAGTTGGAACCTAGCTACACTCCTATTGAAGAAGGATGTTGGAAATCGCTGTATTCAACTCAGATACACGGGAGTTCAGGCCCAATGCTTACACATGCTTTTCCCACAACCTATCCCAGCCACTAACATAAGGAGGTTAGCAGGTACGTCTACAGTCAGGCAGGATGCGGGAGGGTGCTGCCCTGTCCTCAGCTCTCACAGGGAAGCATGCCTAGAAGCCAGCTCTCAACTAGCTGCATTCTTATGACAGTGTGAAGGTAGCAGTATTCTGAGTAAGGAGGTTCCCAGATTACCACTCTCCTGCACCTGGAGATACCGTCCAGGTGTGCATTGTTAACTTGCGTCTCAGAGGCCTCTGGCCAAAGTCTCTGGTGAAGACGTGGGAAACTCACTCTGCAGGCAGTGTGGAACTGTGAGGGACTGAGGGTGAGCTCAACTCTCAGCAGTAAGATGATTTTGGACAAGGCGTTCAGCTACCTTCTCACATATGGAACTTAGTATGTAGCACCAGTCTACCCCAGGAATTACTGGGAAATCGCTTGATTGAGCTTGGAGGCACTCGTCTTGTGTGCCGGGAGATTCCAGTTACCTCTCCCAACACTTGCGTCAAGCAGTTGGCCTAGGCCTTTTGGAAGGGAAAGGTAGCGGCAGGCAGGATGTAGGGTTACAGGCCATGAGCTCAACTCTCAGAAGTGTGTATGCATGGGAGGCAGATGTCTGCTACCCACTCGGACATGGGAGTTGGAACCTAGCTACACTCCTATTGAAGAAGGATGTTGGAAATCACTGTATTCAACTCAGATACACGGGAGTTCAGGCCCAATGCTTACACATGCTTTTCCCACAACCTATCCGAGCAACTAACATAAGGAGGTTAGCAGGTACGTCTACAGTCAGGCAGGATGCGGGAGGGTTCTGCCCTGTCCTCAGCTCTCACAGGGAAGCATGCCTAGAAGCCAGCTCTCAACTAGCTGCATTCTTATGACAGTGTGAACGTAGCAGTATTCTGAGTAAGGAGGTTCCCAGATTACCACTCTCCGGCACCTGGAGATACCGTCCAGGTCTGCATTGTTAACATGCGTCTCAGATGCCTCTGGCAAAAGTCTCTGGTGAAGACGTGGGAGACTCACTCTGCAGGCAGTGTGGAACTATGAGGGACTGAGGGTGAGCTCAACTCTCAGCAGTAAGATGATTTTGGACAAGGCGTTCAGCTACCTTCTCACATATGGAACTTAGTATGTAGCACCAGTCTACCCCAGGAATTACTGGGAAATCGCTGGATTGAGCTTGGAGGCACTAGTCTTGTGTGCTGGGAGATTCCACTTACCTCTCCCAACACTTCGGTGAAGCAGGGAGCCTAGGCATTTGGAAGCGAAAGGTAGCTGCAGGCAGGAGGTATGGTTACAGGCCATAAGCTCAACTCTCAGAAGTGGGTATGCATGGGAGGCAGATGTCTGCTTCCCACTCGTACATGCGTGTGGGAACCTAGCTACACTCTGATGAAGAAGGACTTTGGAAATCGCTGTATTCAACTCAGATACACGTGGGTTCAGGCACAACGATTCCACATGCTTTTCTCACAACCTTTCCCTGCCACTAACATGAGGACGTTAGCAGCTCCTTCTACAGTCAAGCAGGATGCGGGAGGGTTGTGCCCTGTCCTTAGCTCTCACAGGGAAGCATGCCTTGAAGCCAGCTGTCAACTAGCTGCATTCTTATGGCAGGGTGAAGGTAGCAGTATTCTGAGACAGGAGGTTCCCAGATTACCACTCTACTGCACCTGGAGATACCCTCCAGGTCTGCATTGTTAACTTGCGTCTCAGAAGCCTCTGGCAAACGTCTCTGGTGAAGACGTGCGAAACTCACTCTGCAGGCAGTGTGGAACTGTGAGGGACTGAGGGTGAGCTCAACTCTCAGAAGTAAGATGTTTTTGGTCAAGGCGTTCAACTACCTACTCTCGTATGGAACTTAGTATGTAACACCAGTCTACCCCAGGAATTAGTAGGAAATCGCTTGATTGAGCTTGGAGGCACTCGTCTTGTGTGCCGGGAGATTCCAGTTACCTCTCCCAACACTTGCGTCAAGCAGTTGGCCTAGGCCTTTTGGAAGGGAAAGGTAGCGGCAGGCAGGATGTAGGGTTACAGGCCATGAGCTCAACTCTCAGAAGTGTGTATGCATGGGAGGCAGATGTCTGCTACCCACTCGGACATGGGAGTTGGAACCTAGCTACACTCCTATTGAAGAAGGATGTTGGAAATCGCTGTATTCAACTCAGATACACGGGAGTTCAGGCCCAATGCTTACACATGCTTTTCCCACAACCTATCCCAGCCACTCACATAAGGAGGTTAGCAGGTACGTCTACAGTCAGGCAGGATGCGGGAGGGTTCTGCCCTGTCCTCAGCTCTCACAGGGAAGCATGCCTAGAAGCCAGCTCTCAACTAGCTGCATTCTTATGACAGTGTGAAGGTAGCAGTATTCTGAGTAAGGAGGTTCCCAGATTACCACTCTCCGGCACCTGGAGATACCGTCCAGGTCTGCATTGTTAACTTGCGTCTCAGAGGCCTCTGGCAAAAGTCTCTGGTGAAGACGTGGGAGACTCACTCTGCAGGCAGTGTGGAACTGTGAGGGACTGAGGGTGAGCTCAACTCTCAGCAGTAAGATGATTTTGGACAAGGCGTTCAGCTACCTTCTCACATATGGAACTTAGTATATAGCACCAGTCTACCCCAGGAATTCCTGGGAAATCGCTGGATTGAGCTTGGAGGCACTAGTCTTGTGTGCCGGCAGATTCCACTTACCTCTCCCAACACTTCGGTGAAGCAGCGAGCCTAGGCCTTTTGGAAGCGAAAGGTAGCTGCAGGCAGGAGGTAGGGTTACAGGCCATAAGCTCAACTCTCAGAAGTGCGTATGCATGGGAGGCAGATGTCTGCTACCCACTCGGACATGCGAGTGGGAACCTAGCTACACTCTGATGAAGAAGGACTTTGGAAATCGCTGTATTCAACACAGATACACGTGGGTTCAGGCACAACGATTCCACATGCTTTTCTCACAACCTTTCCCTGCCACTAACATGAGGACGTTAGCAGCTCCTTCTACAGTCAAGCAGGATGCGGGAGGGTTGTTCCCTGTCCTTAGCTCTCACAGGGAAGCATGCCTTGAAGCCAGCTGTCAACTAGCTGCATTCTTATGGCAGTGTGAAGGTAGCAGTATTCTGAGACAGGAGGTTCCCAGATTACCACTCTACTGCACCTGGAGATACCCTCCAGGTCTGCATTGTTAACTTGCGTCTCAGAAGCCTCTGGCAAACGTCTCTGGTGAAGACGTGCGAAACTCACTCTGCAGGCAGTGTGGAACTGTGAGGGACTGAGGGTGAGCTCAACTCTCAGAAGTAAGATGTTTTTGGACAAGGCGTTCAACTACCTACTCACGTATGGAACTTAGTATGTAGCACCAGTCTACCCCAGGAATTACTAGGAAATCGCTTGATTGAGCTTGGAGGCACTCGTCTTGTGTGCCGGGAGATTCCAGTTACCTCTCCCAACACTTGCGTCAAGCAGCGAGCCTAGGCCTTTTGGAAGCGAAAGGTAGCAGCAGGCAGGATGTAGGGTTACAGGCCATAAGCTCAACTCTCAGAAGTGTGTATGCATGGGAGGCAGATGTCTGCTACCCACTCGGACATGGGAGTTGGAACCTAGCTACACTCCTATTGAAGAAGGATGTTGGAAATCGCTGTATTCAACTCAGATACACGGGAGTTCAGGCCCAATGCTTACACATGCTTTTCCCACAACCTTTCCTTGCCACTAACATGAGGACTTTAGCAGCTCCTTCTACAGTCAAGCAGGATGCGGGAGGGTTGTGCCCTGTCCTTAGCTCTCACAGGGAAGCATGCCTTGAAGCCAGCTGTCAGCTAGCTGCATTCTTATGGCAGGGTGAAGGTAGCAGTATTCTGAGACAGGAGGTTCCCAGATTACCACTCTACTGCACCTGGAGATACCCTCCAGGTCTGCATTGTTAACTTGCGTCTCAGAAGCCTCTGGCAAACGTCTCTGGTGAAGACGTGCGAAACTCACTCTGCAGGCAGTGTGGAACTGTGAGGGACTGTGGGTGAGCTCAACTCTCAGAAGTAAGATGTTTTTGGTCAAGGCGTTCAACTACCTACTCTCGTATGGAACTTAGTATGTAACACCAGTCTACCCCAGGAATTAGTAGGAAATCGCTTGATTGAGCTTGGAGGCACTCGTCTTGTGTGCCGGGAGATTCCAGTTACCTCTCCCAACACTTGCGTCAAGCAGTTGGCCTAGGCCTTTTGGAAGGGAAAGGTAGCGGCAGGCAGGATGTGGGGTTACAGGCCATGAGCTCAACTCTCAGAAGTGTGTATGCATGGGAGGCAGATGTCTGCTACCCACTCGGACATGGGAGTTGGAACCTAGCTACACTCCTATTGAAGAAGGATGTTGGAAATCGCTGTATTCAACTCAGATACACGGGAGTTCAGGCCCAATGCTTACACATGCTTTTCCCACAACCTATCCCAGCCACTCACATAAGGAGGTTAGCAGGTACGTCTACAGTCAGGCAGGATGCGGGAGGGTTCTGCCCTGTCCTGAGCTCTCACAGGGAAGCATGCCTAGAAGCCAGCTCTCAACTAGCTGCATTCTTATGACAGTGTGAAGGTAGCAGTATTCTGAGTAAGGAGGTTCCCAGATTACCACTCTCCGGCACCTGGAGATACCGTCCAGGTCTGCATTGTTAACTTGCGTCTCAGAGGCCTCTGGCAAAAGTCTCTGGTGAAGACGTGGGAGACTCACTCTGCAGGCAGTGTGGAACTGTGAGGGACTGAGGGTGAGCTCAACTCTCAGCAGTAAGATGATTTTGGACAAGGCGTTCAGCTACCTTCTCACATATGGAACTTAGTATATAGCACCAGTCTACCCCAGGAATTCCTGGGAAATCGCTGGATTGAGCTTGGAGGCACTAGTCTTGTGTGCCGGCAGATTCCACTTACCTCTCCCAACACTTCGGTGAAGCAGCGAGCCTAGGCCTTTTGGAAGCGAAAGGTAGCTGCAGGCAGGAGGTAGGGTTACAGGCCATAAGCTCAACTCTCAGAAGTGCGTATGCATGGGAGGCAGATGTCTGCTACCCACTCGGACATGCGAGTGGGAACCTAGCTACACTCTGATGAAGAAGGACTTTGGAAATCGCTGTATTCAACACAGATACACGTGGGTTCAGGCACAACGATTCCACATGCTTTTCTCACAACCTTTCCCTGCCACTAACATGAGGACGTTAGCAGCTCCTTCTACAGTCAAGCAGGATGCGGGAGGGTTGTTCCCTGTCCTTAGCTCTCACAGGGAAGCATGCCTTGAAGCCAGCTGTCAACTAGCTGCATTCTTATGGCAGTGTGAAGGTAGCAGTATTCTGAGACAGGAGGTTCCCAGATTACCACTCTACTGCACCTGGAGATACCCTCCAGGTCTGCATTGTTAACTTGCGTCTCAGAAGCCTCTGGCAAACGTCTCTGGTGAAGACGTGCGAAACTCACTCTGCAGGCAGTGTGGAACTGTGAGGGACTGAGGGTGAGCTCAACTCTCAGAAGTAAGATGTTTTTGGACAAGGCGTTCAACTACCTACTCACGTATGGAACTTAGTATGTAGCACCAGTCTACCCCAGGAATTACTAGGAAATCGCTTGATTGAGCTTGGAGGCACTCGTCTTGTGTGCCGGGAGATTCCAGTTACCTCTCCCAACACTTGCGTCAAGCAGCGAGCCTAGGCCTTTTGGAAGCGAAAGGTAGCAGCAGGCAGGATGTAGGGTTACAGGCCATAAGCTCAACTCTCAGAAGTGTGTATGCATGGGAGGCAGATGTCTGCTACCCACTCGGACATGGGAGTTGGAACCTTCTACACTCCTATTGAAGAAGGATGTTGGAAATCGCTGTATTCAACTCAGATACACGGGAGTTCAGGCCCAATGCTTACACATGCTTTTCCCACAACCTTTCCTTGCCACTAACATGAGGACTTTAGCAGCTCCTTCTACAGTCAAGCAGGATGCGGGAGGGTTGTGCCCTGTCCTTAGCTCTCACAGGGAAGCATGCCTTGAAGCCAGCTGTCAGCTAGCTGCATTCTTATGGCAGGGTGAAGGTAGCAGTATTCTGAGACAGGAGGTTCCCAGATTACCACTCTACTGCACCTGGAGATACCCTCCAGGTCTGCATTGTTAACTTGCGTCTCAGAAGCCTCTGGCAAACGTCTCTGGTGAAGACGTGCGAAACTCACTCTGCAGGCAGTGTGGAACTGTGAGGGACTGTGGGTGAGCTCAACTCTCAGAAGTAAGATGTTTTTGGTCAAGGCGTTCAACTACCTACTCTCGTATGGAACTTAGTATGTAACACCAGTCTACCCCAGGAATTAGTAGGAAATCGCTTGATTGAGCTTGGAGGCACTCGTCTTGTGTGCCGGGAGATTCCAGTTACCTCTCCCAACACTTGCGTCAAGCAGTTGGCCTAGGCCTTTTGGAAGGGAAAGGTAGCGGCAGGCAGGATGTAGGGTTACAGGCCATGAGCTCAACTCTCAGAAGTGTGTATGCATGGGAGGCAGATGTCTGCTACCCACTCGGACATGGGAGTTGGAACCTAGCTACACTCCTATTGAAGAAGGATGTTGGAAATCGCTGTATTCAACTCAGATACACGGGAGTTCAGGCCCAATGCTTACACATGCTTTTCCCACAACCTATCCCAGCCACTAACATAAGGAGGTTAGCAGGTACGTCTACAGTCAGGCAGGATGCGGGAGGGTTCTGCCCTGTCCTGAGCTCTCACAGGGAAGCATGCCTAGAAGCCAGCTCTCAACTAGCTGCATTCTTATGACAGTGTGAAGGTAGCAGTATTCTGAGTAAGGAGGTTCCCAGATTACCACTCTCCGGCACCTGGAGATACCGTCCAGGTGTGCATTGTTAACTTGCATCTCAGAGGCCTCTGGCAAAAGTCTCTGGTGAAGACGTGGGAAACTCACTCTGCAGGCAGTGTGGAACTGTGAGGGACTGAGGGTGAGCTCAACTCTCAACAGTAAGATGATTTTGGACAAGGCGTTCAGCTACCTTCTCACATATGGAACTTAGTATGTAGCACCAGTCTACCCCAGGAATTACTGGGAAATCGCTGGATTGAGCTTGGAGGCACTAGTCTTGTGTGCCGGCAGATTCCAGTTACCTCTCCCAACCCTTCGGTGAAGCAGCGAGCCTAGGCCTTTTGGAAGCGAAAGGTAGCTGCAGGCAGGAGGTAGGGTTACAGGCCATAAGCTCAACACTCAGAAGTGGGTATGCATGGGAGGCAGATGTCTGCTACCCACTCGGACATGCGAGTGGGAACCTAGCTACACTCTGATGAAGAAGGACTTTGGAAATCGCTGTATTCAACTCAGATACACGTGGGTTCAGGCACAACGATTCCACATGCTTTTCTCACAACCTTTCCCTGCCACTAACATGAGGACGTTAGCAGCTCCTTCTACAGTCAAGCAGGATGCGGGAGCGTTGTGCCCTGTCCTTAGCTCTCACAGGGAAGCATGCCTTGAAGCCAGCTGTCAACTAGCTGCATTTTTATGGCAGGGTGAAGGTAGCAGTATTCTGAGTAAGGAGGTTCCCAGATTACCACTCTACTGCACCTGGAGTTACCCTCCAGGTCTGCATTGTTAACTTGCGTCTCAGAAGCCTCTGGCAAACGTCTCTGGTGAAGACGTGCGAAACTCACTCTGCAGGCAGTGTGGAACTGTGAGGGACTGAGGGTGAGCTCAACTCTCAGAAGTAAGATGTTTTTGGTCAAGGCGTTCAACTACCTACTCTCGTATGGAACTTAGTATGTAACACCAGTCTACCCCAGGAATTAGTAGGAAATCGCTTGATTGAGCTTGGAGGCACTCGTCTTGTGTGCCGGGAGATTCCAGTTACCTCTCCCAACACTTGCGTCAAGCAGTTGGCCTAGGCCTTTTGGAAGGGAAAGGTAGCGGCAGGCAGGATGTAGGGTTACAGGCCATGAGCTCAACTCTCAGAAGTGTGTATGCATGGGAGGCAGATGTCTGCTACCCACTCGGACATGGGAGTTGGAACCTAGCTACACTCCTATTGAAGAAGGATGTTGGAAATCGCTGTATTCAACTCAGATACACGGGAGTTCAGGCCCAATGCTTACACATGCTTTTCCCACAACCTATCCGAGCAACTAACATAAGGAGGTTAGCAGGTACGTCTACAGTCAGGCAGGATGCGGGAGGGTTCTGCCCTGTCCTCAGCTCTCACAGGGAAGCATGCCTAGAAGCCAGCTCTCAACTAGCTGCATTCTTATGACAGTGTGAAGGTAGCAGTATTCTGAGTAAGGAGGTTCCCAGATTACCACTCTCCTGCACCTGGAGATACCTTCCAGGTCTGCATTGTTAACTTGCGTCTCAGAGGCCTCTGGCAAAAGTCTCTGGTGAAGACGTGGGAGACTCACTCTGCAGGCAGTGTGGAACTGGGAGGGACTGAGGGTGAGCTCAAATCTCAGCAGTAAGATGATTTTGGACAAGGCGTTCAGCTACTTTCTCACATATGGAACTTAGTATGTAGCACCAGTCTACCCCAGGAATTACTGGGAAATCGCTGGATTGAGCTTGGAGGCACTAGTCTTGTGTGCCGGCAGATTCCACTTACCTCTCCCAACACTTCGGTGAAGCAGCGAGCCTAGGCCTTTTGGAAGCGAAAGGTAGCTGCAGGCAGGAGGTAGGGTTACAGGCCATAAGCTCAACTCTCAGAAGTGGGTATGCATGGGAGGCAGATGTCTGCTACCCACTCGGACATGCGAGTGGGAACCTAGCTACACTCTGATGAAGAAGGACTTTGGAAATCGCTGTATTCAACTCAGATACACGTGGGTTCAGGCACAACGATTCCACATGATTTTCTCACAACCTTTCGCTGCCACTAACATGAGGACGTTAGCAGCTCCTTCTACAGTCAAGCAGGATGCGGGAGGGTTGTGCCCTGTCCTTAGCTCTCACAGGGAAGCATGCCTTGAAGCCACCTGTCAACTAGCTGCATACTTATGGCAGGGTGAAGGTAGCAGTATTCTGAGACCGGAGGTTCCCAGATTACCACTCTACTGCACCTGGAGATACCCTCCAGGTCTGCATTGTTAACTTGCGTCTCATAGCCTCTGGCAAACGTCTCTGGTGAAGATGTGCGAAACTCACTCTGCAGGCAGTGTGGAACTGTGAGGGACTGATGAGGGTGAGCTCAACTCTCAGAAGTAAGATGATTTTGGAAAAGGCGTTCAGCTACCTTCTCACATATGGAACTTAGTATGTAGCACCAGTCTACCCCAGGAATTACTGGGAAATCGCTGGATTGAGCTTGGAGGCACTAGTCTTGTGTGCCGGCAGATTCCAGTTACCTCTCCCAACACTTCGGTGAAGCAGCGAGCCTAGGCCTTTTGGAAGCGAAAGGTAGCTGCAGGCAGGAGTTAGGTTTACAGGCCATAAGCTCAACTCTCAGAAGTGGGTATGCATGGGAGGCAGATGTCTGCTTCCCACTCGTACATGCGAGTGGGAACCTAGCTACACTCTGATGAAGAAGGACTTTGGAAATCGCTGTATTCAACTCAGATACACGTGGGTTCAGGCACAACGATTCCACATGCTTTTCTCACAACCTTTCCCTGCCACTAATATGAGGACGTTAGCAGCTCCTTCTACAGTCAAGCAGGATGCGGGAGGGTTGTGCCCTGTCCTTAGCTCTCACAGGGAAGCATGCCTTGAAGCCAGCTGTCAACTAGCTGCATTCTTATGGCAGGGTGAAGGTAGCAGTATTCTGAGACAGGAGGTTCCCAGATAACCACTCTACTGCACCTGGAGATACCGTCCAGGTCTGCATTGTTAACTTGCGTCTCAGAGGCCTCTGGCAAAAGTCTCTGGTGAAGACGTGGGAAACTCACTCTGCAGGCAGTGTGGAACTGTGAGGGACTGAGGGTGAGCTCAACTCTCAGAAGTAAGATGATTTTGGACAAGGCGTTCAACTACCTACTCACGTATGGAACTTAGTATGTAGCACCAGTCTACCCCAGGAATTAGTAGGAAATCGCTTGATTGAGCTTGGAGGCACTCGTCTTGTGTGCCTGGAGATTCCAGTTACCTCTCCCAACACTTGCGTCAAGCAGCGAGCCTAGGCCTTTGGAAGCGAAAGGTAGCGGCAGGCACGATGTAGGGTTACAGGCCATGAGCTCAACTCTCAGAAGTGTGTATGCATGGGAGGCAGATGTCTGCTACCCACTCGGACATGGGAGTTGGAACCTAGCTACACTCCTATTGAAGAAGGATGTTGGAAATCGCTGTATTCAACTCAGATACACGGGAGTTCAGGCCCAATGCTTACACATGCTTTTCCCACAACCTATCCCAGCCACTAACATAAGGAGGTTAGCAGGTACGTCTACAGTCAGGCAGGATGCGGGAGGGTGCTGCCCTGTCCTCAGCTCTCACAGGGAAGCATGCCTAGAAGCCAGCTCTCAACTAGCTGCATTCTTATGACAGTGTGAAGGTAGCAGTATTCTGAGTAAGGAGGTTCCCAGATTACCACTCTCTTGCACCTGGAGATACCGTCCAGGTGTGCATTGTTAACTTGCGTCTCAGAGACCTCTGGCCAAAGTCTCTGGTGAAGACGTGGGAAACTCACTCTGCAGGCAGTGTGGAACTGTGAGGGACTGAGGGTGAGCTCAACTCTCAGCAGTAAGATGATTTTGGACAAGGCGTTCAGCTACTTTCTCACATATGGAACTTAGTATGTAGCACCAGTCTACCCCAGGAATTACTGGGAAATCGCTGGATTGAGCTTGGAGGCACTAGTCTTGTGTGCCGGCAGATTCCAGTTACCTCTCCCAACACTTCGGTGAAGCAGCGAGCCTAGGCCTTTTGGAAGCGAAAGGCAGCTGCAGGCAGGAGGTAGGGTTACAGGCCATAAGCTCAACTCTCAGAAGTGGGTATGCATGGGAGGCAGATGTCTGCTACCCACTCGGACATGCGAGTGGGAACCTAGCTACACTCTGATGAAGAAGGACTTTGGAAATCGCTGTATTCAACTCAGATACACGTGGGTTCAGGCACAACGATTCCACATGCTTTTCTCACAACTTTTCCCTGCCACTAACATGAGGACGTTAGCAGCTCCTTCTACAGTCAAGCAGGATGCGGGAGGGTTGTGCCCTGTCCTTAGCTCTCACAGGGAAGCATGCCTTGAAGCCAGCTGTCAGCTAGCTGCATTCTTATGGCAGGGTGAAGGTAGCAGTATTCTGAGACAGGAGGTTCCCAGATTACCACTCTACTGCACCTGGAGATACCCTCCAGGTCCGCATTGTTAACTTGCGTCTCAGAAGCCTCTGGCAAAAGTCTCTGGTGAAGACGTGCGAAACTCACTCTGCAGGCAGTGTGGAACTGTGAGGGACTGTAGGTCAGCTCAACTCTCAGAAGTAAGATGTTTTTGGTCAAGGGGTTCAACTACCTACTCACGTATGGAACTTAGTATGTAGCACCAGTCTACCCCAGGAATTACTAGGAAATCGCTTGATTGAGCTTGGAGGCACTCGTCTTGTGTGCCGGGAGACTCCAGTTACCTCTCCCAACACTTGCGTCAAGCAGCGAGCCTAGGCCTTTTGGAAGCGAAAGGTAGCGGCAGGCAGGATGTAGGGTTACAGGCCATGAGCTCAACTCTCAGAAGTGTGTATGCATGGGAGGCAGATGTCTGCTACCCACTCGGACATGGGAGTTGGAACCTAGCTACACTCCTATTGAAGAAGAATGTTGGAAATCGCTGTATTCATCTCAGATACACGGGAGTTCAGGCCCAATGCTTACACATGCTTTTCCCACAACCTATCCCGGCCACTAACATAAGGAGGTTAGCAGGTACGTCTACAGTCAGGCAGGATGCGGGAGGGTTCTGCCCTGTCCTCAGCTCTCACAGGGAAGCATGCCTAGAAGCCAGCTCTCAACTAGCTGCATTCTTATGACAGTGTGAAGGTAGCAGTATTCTGAGTAAGGAGGTTCCCAGATTACCACTCTCCTGCACCTGGAGATACCTTCCAGGTCTGCATTGTTAACTTGCGTCTCAGAGGCCTCTGGCAAAAGACTCTGGTGAAGACGTGGGAGACTCACTCTGCAGGCAGTGTGGAACTGGGAGGGACTGAGGGTGAGCTCAAATCTCAGCAGTAAGATGATTTTGGACAAGGCGTTCAGCTACTTTCTCACATATGGAACTTAGTATGTAGCACCAGTCTACCCCAGGAATTACTGGGAAATCGCTGGATTGAGCTTGGAGGCACTAGTCTTGTGTGCCGGCAGATTCCACTTACCTCTCCCAACACTTCGGTGAAGCAGCGAGCCTAGGCCTTTTGGAAGCGAAAGGTAGCTGCAGGCAGGAGGTAGGGTTACAGGCCATAAGCTCAACTCTCAGAAGTGGGTATGCATGGGAGGCAGATGTCTGCTACCCACTCGGACATGCGAGTGGGAACCTAGCTACACTCTGATGAAGAAGGACTTTGGAAATCGCTGTATTCAACTCAGATACACGTGGGTTCAGGCACAACGATTCCACATGATTTTCTCACAACCTTTCCCTGCCACTAACATGAGGACGTTAGCAGCTCCTTCTACAGTCAAGCAGGATGCGGGAGGGTTGTGCCCTGTCCTTAGCTCTCACAGGGAAGCATGCCTTGAAGCCACCTGTCAACTAGCTGCATACTTATGGCAGGGTGAAGGTAGCAGTATTCTGAGACCGGAGGTTCCCAGATTACCACTCTACTGCACCTGGAGATACCCTCCAGGTCTCCATTGTTAACTTGCGTCTCATAGCCTCTGGCAAACGTCTCTGGTGAAGATGTGCGAAACTCACTCTGCAGGCAGTGTGGAACTGTGAGGGACTGATGAGGGTGAGCTCAACTCTCAGAAGTAAGATGATTTTGGAAAAGGCGTTCAGCTACCTTCTCACATATGGAACTTAGTATGTAGCACCAGTCTACCCCAGGAATTACTGGGAAATCGCTGGATTGAGCTTGGAGGCACTAGTCTTGTGTGCCGGCAGATTCCAGTTACCTCTCCCAACACTTCGGTGAAGCAGCGAGCCTAGGCCTTTTGGAAGCGAAAGGTAGCTGCAGGCAGGAGTTAGGTTTACAGGCCATAAGCTCAACTCTCAGAAGTGGGTATGCATGGGAGGCAGATGTCTGCTTCCCACTCGTACATGCGAGTGGGAACCTAGCTACACTCTGATGAAGAAGGACTTTGGAAATCGCTGTATTCAACTCAGATACACGTGGGTTCAGGCACAACGATTCCACATGCTTTTCTCACAACCTTTCCCTGCCACTAACATGAGGACGTTAGCAGCTCCTTCTACAGTCAAGCAGGATGCGGGAGGGTTGTGCCCTGTCCTTAGCTCTCACAGGGAAGCATGCCTTGAAGCCAGCTGTCAACTAGCTGCATTCTTATGGCAGGGTGAAGGTAGCAGTATTCTGAGACAGGAGGTTCCCAGATAACCACTCTACTGCACCTGGAGATACCGTCCAGGTCTGCATTGTTAACTTGCGTCTCAGAGGCCTCTGGCAAAAGTCTCTGGTGAAGACGTGGGAAACTCACTCTGCAGGCAGTGTGGAACTGTGAGGGACTGAGGGTGAGCTCAACTCTCAGAAGTAAGATGATTTTGGACAAGGCGTTCAACTACCTACTCACGTATGGAACTTAGTATGTAGCACCAGTCTACCCCAGGAATTACTAGGAAATCGCTTGATTGAGCTTGGAGGCACTCGTCTTGTGTGCCTGGAGATTCCAGTTACCTCTCCCAACACTTGCGTCAAGCAGCGAGCCTAGGCCTTTGGAAGCGAAAGGTAGCGGCAGGCACGATGTAGGGTTACAGGCCATGAGCTCAACTCTCAGAAGTGTATATGCATGGGAGGCAGATGTCTGCTACCCACTCGGACATGGGAGTTGGAACCTAGCTACACTCCTATTGAAGAAGGATGTTGGAAATCGCTGTATTCAACTCAGATACACGGGAGTTCAGGCCCATTGCTTACACATGCTTTTCCCACAACCTATCCCAGCCACTAACATAAGGAGGTTAGCAGGTACGTCTACAGTCAGGCAGGATGCGGGAGGGTGCTGCCCTGTCCTCAGCTCTCACAGGGAAGCATGCCTAGAAGCCAGCTCTCAACTAGCTGCATTCTTATGACAGTGTGAAGGTAGCAGTATTCTGAGTAAGGAGGTTCCCAGATTACCACTCTCCTGCACCTGGAGATACCGTCCAGGTGTGCATTGTTAACTTGCGTCTCAGAGACCTCTGGCCAAAGTCTCTGGTGAAGACATGGGAAACTCACTCTGCAGGCAGTGTGGAACTGTGAGGGACTGAGGGTGAGCTCAACTCTCAGCAGTAAGATGATTTTGGACAAGGCGTTCAGCTACCTTCTCACATATGGAACTTAGTATGTAGCACCAGTCTACCCCAGGAATTACTGGGAAATCGCTGGATTGAGCTTGGAGGCACTAGTCTTGTGTGCCGGCAGATTCCAGTTACCTCTCCCAACACTTCGGTGAAGCAGCGAGCCTAGGCCTTTTGGAAGCGAAAGGTAGCTGCAGGCAGGAGGTAGGGTTACAGGCCATAAGCTCAACTCTCAGAAGTGGGTATGCATGGGAGGCAGATGTCTGCTACCCACTCGGACATGCGAGTGGGAACCTAGCTACACTCTGATGAAGAAGGACTTTGGAAATCGCTGTATTCAACTCAGATACACGTGGGTTCAGGCACAACGATTCCACATGCTTTTCTCACAACCTTTCCCTGCCACTAACATGAGGACGTTAGCAGCTCCTTCTACAGTCAAGCAGGATGCGGGAGGGTTGTGCCCTGTCCTTAGCTCTCACAGGGAAGCATGCCTTGAAGCCAGCTGTCAGCTACCTGCATTCTTATGGCAGGGTGAAGGTAGCAGTATTCTGAGACAGGAGGTTCCCAGATTACCACTCTACTGCACCTGGAGATACCCTCCAGGTCCGCATTGTTAACTTGCGTCTCAGAAGCCTCTGGCAAAAGTCTCTGGTGAAGACGTGCGAAACTCACTCTGCAGGCAGTGTGGAACTCTGAGGGACTGTAGGTCAGCTCAACTCTCAGAAGTAAGATGTTTTTGGTCAAGGGGTTCAACTACCTACTCACGTATGGAACTTAGTATGTAGCACCAGTCTACCCCAGGAATTACTAGGAAATCGCTTGATTGAGCTTGGAGGCACTCGTCTTGTGTGCCGGGAGATTCCAGTTACCTCTCCCAACACTTGCGTCAAGCAGCGAGCCTAGGCCTTTTGGAAGCGAAAGGTAGCGGCAGGCAGGATGTAGGGTTACAGGCCATGAGCTCAACTCTCAGAAGTGTGTATGCATGGGAGGCAGATGTCTGCTACCCACTCGGACATGGGAGTTGGAACCTAGCTACACTCCTATTGAAGAAGAATGTTGGAAATCGCTGTATTCATCTCAGATACACGGGAGTTCAGGCCCAATGCTTACACATGCTTTTCCCACAACCTATCCCGGCCACTAACATAAGGAGGTTAGCAGGTACGTCTACAGTCAGGCAGGATGCGGGAGGGTTCTGCCCTGTCCTCAGCTCTCACAGGGAAGCATGCCTAGAAGCCAGCTCTCAACTAGCTGCATTCTTATGACAGTGTGAAGGTAGCAGTATTCTGAGTAAGGAGGTTCCCAGATTACCACTCTCCTGCACCTGGAGATACCTTCCAGGTCTGCATTGTTAACTTGCGTCTCAGAGGCCTCTGGCAAAAGTCTCTGGTGAAGACGTGGGAGACTCACTCTGCAGGCAGTGTGGAACTGGGAGGGACTGAGGGTGAGCTCAAATCTCAGCAGTAAGATGATTTTGGACAAGGCGTTCAGCTACTTTCTCACATATGGAACTTAGTATGTAGCACCAGTCTACCCCAGGAATTACTGGGAAATCGCTGGATTGAGCTTGGAGGCACTAGTCTTGTGTGCCGGCAGATTCCACTTACCTCTCCCAACACTTCGGTGAAGCAGCGAGCCTAGGCCTTTTGGAAGCGAAAGGTAGCTGCAGGCAGGAGGTAGGGTTACAGGCCATAAGCTCAACTCTCAGAAGTGGGTATGCATGGGAGGCAGATGTCTGCTACCCACTCGGACATGCGAGTGGGAACCTAGCTACACTCTGATGAAGAAGGACTTTGGAAATCGCTGTATTCAACTCAGATACACGTGGGTTCAGGCACAACGATTCCACATGATTTTCTCACAACCTTTCCCTGCCACTAACATGAGGACGTTAGCAGCTCCTTCTACAGTCAAGCAGGATGCGGGAGGGTTGTGCCCTGTCCTTAGCTCTCACAGGGAAGCATGCCTTGAAGCCACCTGTCAACTAGCTGCATACTTATGGCAGGGTGAAGGTAGCAGTATTCTGAGACCGGAGGTTCCCAGATTACCACTCTACTGCACCTGGAGATACCCTCCAGGTCTCCATTGTTAACTTGCGTCTCATAGCCTCTGGCAAACGTCTCTGGTGAAGATGTGCGAAACTCACTCTGCAGGCAGTGTGGAACTGTGAGGGACTGATGAGAGTGAGCTCAACTCTCAGAAGTAAGATGATTTTGGAAAAGGCGTTCAGCTACCTTCTCACATATGGAACTTAGTATGTAGCACCAGTCTACCCCAGGAATTACTGGGAAATCGCTGGATTGAGCTTGGAGGCACTAGTCTTGTGTGCCGGCAGATTCCAGTTACCTCTCCCAACACTTCGGTGAAGCAGCGAGCCTAGGCCTTTTGGAAGCGAAAGGTAGCTGCAGGCAGGAGTTAGGTTTACAGGCCATAAGCTCAACTCTCAGAAGTGGGTATGCATGGGAGGCAGATGTCTGCTTCCCACTCGTACATGCGAGTGGGAACCTAGCTACACTCTGATGAAGAAGGACTTTGGAAATCGCTGTATTCAACTCAGATACACGTGGGTTCAGGCACAACGATTCCACATGCTTTTCTCACAACCTTTCCCTGCCACTAACATGAGGACGTTAGCAGCTCCTTCTACAGTCAAGCAGGATGCGGGAGGGTTGTGCCCTGTCCTTAGCTCTCACAGGGAAGCATGCCTTGAAGCCAGCTGTCAACTAGCTGCATTCTTATGGCAGGGTGAAGGTAGCAGTATTCTGAGACAGGAGGTTCCCAGATAACCACTCTACTGCACCTGGAGATACCGTCCAGGTCTGCATTGTTAACTTGCGTCTCAGAGGCCTCTGGCAAAAGTCTCTGGTGAAGACGTGGGAAACTCACTCTGCAGGCAGTGTGGAACTGTGAGGGACTGAGGGTGAGCTCAACTCTCAGAAGTAAGATGATTTTGGACAAGGCGTTCAACTACCTACTCACGTATGGAACTTAGTATGTAGCACCAGTCTACCCCAGGAATTACTAGGAAATCGCTTGATTGAGCTTGGAGGCACTCGTCTTGTGTGCCTGGAGATTCCAGTTACCTCTCCCAACACTTGCGTCAAGCAGCGAGCCTAGGCCTTTGGAAGCGAAAGGTAGCGGCAGGCACGATGTAGGGTTACAGGCCATGAGCTCAACTCTCAGAAGTGTATATGCATGGGAGGCAGATGTCTGCTACCCACTCGGACATGGGAGTTGGAACCTAGCTACACTCCTATTGAAGAAGGATGTTGGAAATCGCTGTATTCAACTCAGATACACGGGAGTTCAGGCCCAATGCTTACACATGCTTTTCCCACAACCTATCCCAGCCACTAACATAAGGAGGTTAGCAGGTACGTCTACAGTCAGGCAGGATGCGGGAGGGTGCTGCCCTGTCCTCAGCTCTCACAGGGAAGCATGCCTAGAAGCCAGCTCTCAACTAGCTGCATTCTTATGACAGTGTGAAGGTAGCAGTATTCTGAGTAAGGAGGTTCCCAGATTACCACTCTCCTGCACCTGGAGATACCGTCCAGGTGTGCATTGTTAACTTGCGTCTCAGAGACCTCTGGCCAAAGTCTCTGGTGAAGACATGGGAAACTCACTCTGCAGGCAGTGTGGAACTGTGAGGGACTGAGGGTGAGCTCAACTCTCAGCAGTAAGATGATTTTGGACAAGGCGTTCAGCTACCTTCTCACATATGGAACTTAGTATGTAGCACCAGTCTACCCCAGGAATTACTGGGAAATCGCTGGATTGAGCTTGGAGGCACTAGTCTTGTGTGCCGGCAGATTCCAGTTACCTCTCCCAACACTTCGGTGAAGCAGCGAGCCTAGGCCTTTTGGAAGCGAAAGGTAGCTGCAGGCAGGAGGTAGGGTTACAGGCCATAAGCTCAACTCTCAGAAGTGGGTATGCATGGGAGGCAGATGTCTGCTACCCACTCGGACATGCGAGTGGGAACCTAGCTACACTCTGATGAAGAAGGACTTTGGAAATCGCTGTATTCAACTCAGATACACGTGGGTTCAGGCACAACGATTCCACATGCTTTTCTCACAACCTTTCCCTGCCACTAACATGAGGACGTTAGCAGCTCCTTCTACAGTCAAGCAGGATGCGGGAGGGTTGTGCCCTGTCCTTAGCTCTCACAGGGAAGCATGCCTTGAAGCCAGCTGTCAGCTAGCTGCATTCTTATGGCAGGGTGAAGGTAGCAGTATTCTGAGACAGGAGGTTCCCAGATTACCACTCTACTGCACCTGGAGATACCCTCCAGGTCCGCATTGTTAACTTGCTTCTCAGAAGCCTCTGGCAAAAGTCTCTGGTGAAGACGTGCGAAACTCACTCTGCAGGCAGTGTGGAACTGTGAGGGACTGTAGGTCAGCTCAACTCTCAGAAGTAAGATGTTTTTGGTCAAGGGGTTCAACTACCTACTCACGTATGGAACTTAGTATGTAGCACCAGTCTACCCCAGGAATTACTAGGAAATCGCTTGATTGAGCTTGGAGGCACTCGTCTTGTGTGCCGGGAGATTCCAGTTACCTCTCCCAACACTTGCGTCAAGCAGCGAGCCTAGGCCTTTTGGAAGCGAAAGGTAGCGGCAGGCAGGATGTAGGGTTACAGGCCATGAGCTCAAGTCTCAGAAGTGTGTATGCATGGGAGGCAGATGTCTGCTACCCACTCGGACATGGGAGTTGGAACCTAGCTACACTCCTATTGAAGAAGGATGTTGGAAATCGCTGTATTCAACTCAGATACACGGGAGTTCAGGCCCAATGCTTACACATGCTTTTCCCACAACCTATCCCAGCCACTAACATAAGGAGGTTAGCAGGTACGTCTACAGTCAGGCAGGATGCGGGAGGGTGCTGCCCTGTCCTCAGCTCTCACAGGGAAGCATGCCTAGAAGCCAGCTCTCAACTAGCTGCATTCTTATGACAGTGTGAAGGTAGCAGTATTCTGAGTAAGGAGGTTCCCAGATTACCACTCTCCTGCACCTGGAGATACCGTCCAGGTGTGCATTGTTAACTTGCGTCTCAGAGGCCTCTGGCCAAAGTCTCTGGTGAAGACGTGGGAAACTCACTCTGCAGGCAGTGTGGAACTGTGAGGGACTGAGGGTGAGCTCAACTCTCAGCAGTAAGATGATTTTGGACAAGGCGTTCAGCTACCTTCTCACATATGGAACTTAGTATGTAGCACCAGTCTACCCTAGGAATTACTGGGAAATCGCTGGATTGAGCTTGGAGGCACTAGTCTTGTGTGCCGGCAGATTCCAGTTACCTCTCCCAACACTTCGGTGAAGCAGCGAGCCTAGGCCTTTTGGAAGCGAAAGGTAGCTGCAGGCAGGAGGTAGGGTTACAGGCCATAAGCTCAACTCTCAGAAGTGGGTATGCATGGGAGGCAGATGTCTGCTACCCACTCGGACATGCGAGTGGGAACCTAGCTACACTCTGATGAAGAAGGACTTTGGAAATCGCTGTATTCAACTCAGATACACGTGGGTTCAGGCACAACGATTCCACATGCTTTTCTCACAACCTTTCCCTGCCACTAACATGAGGACGTTAGCAGCTCCTTCTACAGTCAAGCAGGATGCGGGAGGGTTGTGCCCTGTCCTTAGCTCTCACAGGGAAGCATGCCTTGAAGCCAGCTGTCAACTAGCTGCATTCTTATGGCAGGGTGAAGGTAGCAGTATTCTGAGACAGGAGGTTCCCAGATAACCACTCTACTGCACCTGGAGATACCGTCCATGTCTGCATTGTTAACTTGCGTCTCAGAGGCCTCTGGCAAAAGTCTCTGGTGAAGACGTGCGAAACTCACTCTGCAGGCAGTGTGGAACTGTGAGGGACTGAGGGTGAGCTCAACTCTCAGAAGTAAGATGATTTTGGACAAGGCGTTCAACTACCTACTCACGTATGGAACTTAGTATGTGGCACCAGTCTACCCCAGGAATTACTAGGAAATCGCTTGATTGAGCTTGGAGGCACTCGTCTTGTGTGCCGGGAGATTCCAGTTACCTCTCCCAACACTTGCGTCAAGCAGCGAGCCTAGGCCTTTGGAAGCGAAAGGTAGCGGCAGGCACGATGTAGGGTTACAGGCCATGAGCTCAACTCTCAGAAGTGTGTATGCATGGGAGGCAGATGTCTGCTACCCACTCGGACATGGGAGTTGGAACCTAGCTACACTCTGATGAAGAAGGATGTTGGAAATCGCTGTATTCAACTCAGATACACGGGAGTTCAGGCCCAATGCTTACACATGCTTTTCCCACAACCTATCCCAGCCACTAACATAAGGAGGTTAGCAGGTACGTCTACAGTCAGGCAGGATGCGGGAGGGTGCTGCCCTGTCCTCAGCTCTCACAGGGAAGCATGCCTAGAAGCCAGCTCTCAACTAGCTGCATTCTTATGACAGTGTGAAGGTAGCAGTATTCTGAGTAAGGAGGTTCCCAGATTACCACTCTCCTGCACCTGGAGATACCGTCCAGGTGTGCATTGTTAACTTGCGTCTCAGAGACCTCTGGCCAAAGTCTCTGGTGAAGACGTGGGAAACTCACTCTGCAGGCAGTGTGGAACTGTGAGGGACTGAGGGTGAGCTCAACTCTCAGCAGTAAGATGATTTTGGACAAGGCGTTCAGCTACCTTCTCACATATGGAACTTAGTATGTAGCACCAGTCTACCCCAGGAATTACTGGGAAATCGCTGGATTGAGCTTGGAGGCACTAGTCTTGTGTGCCGGCAGATTCCAGTTACCTCTCCCAACACTTCGGTGAAGCAGCGAGCCTAGGCCTTTTGGAAGCGAAAGGTAGCTGCAGGCAGGAGGTAGGGTTACAGGCCATAAGCTCAACTCTCAGAAGTGGGTATGCATGGGAGGCAGATGTCTGCTACCCACTCGGACATGCGAGTGGGAACCTAGCTACACTCTGATGAAGAAGGACTTTGGAAATCGCTGTATTCAACTCAGATACACGTGGGTTCAGGCACAACGATTCCACATGCTTTTCTCACAACCTTTCCCTGCCACTAACATGAGGACGTTAGCAGCTCCTTCTACAGTCAAGCAGGATGCGGGAGGGTTGTGCCCTGTCCTTAGCTCTCACAGGGAAGCATGCCTTGAAGCCAGCTGTCAGCTAGCTGCATTCTTATGGCAGGGTGAAGGTAGCAGTATTCTGAGACAGGAGGTTCCCAGATTACCACTCTACTGCACCTGGAGATACCCTCCAGGTCCGCATTGTTAACTTGCTTCTCAGAAGCCTCTGGCAAAAGTCTCTGGTGAAGACGTGCGAAACTCACTCTGCAGGCAGTGTGGAACTGTGAGGGACTGTAGGTCAGCTCAACTCTCAGAAGTAAGATGTTTTTGGTCAAGGGGTTCAACTACCTACTCACGTATGGAACTTAGTATGTAGCACCAGTCTACCCCAGGAATTACTAGGAAATCGCTTGATTGAGCTTGGAGGCACTCGTCTTGTGTGCCGGGAGATTCCAGTTACCTCTCCCAACACTTGCGTCAAGCAGCGAGCCTAGGCCTTTTGGAAGCGAAAGGTAGCGGCAGGCAGGATGTAGGGTTACAGGCCATGAGCTCAAGTCTCAGAAGTGTGTATGCATGGGAGGCAGATGTCTGCTACCCACTCGGACATGGGAGTTGGAACCTAGCTACACTCCTATTGAAGAAGGATGTTGGAAATCGCTGTATTCAACTCAGATACACGGGAGTTCAGGCCCAATGCTTACACATGCTTTTCCCACAACCTATCCCAGCCACTAACATAAGGAGGTTAGCAGGTACGTCTACAGTCAGGCAGGATGCGGGAGGGTGCTGCCCTGTCCTCAGCTCTCACAGGGAAGCATGCCTAGAAGCCAGCTCTCAACTAGCTGCATTCTTATGACAGTGTGAAGGTAGCAGTATTCTGAGTAAGGAGGTTCCCAGATTACCACTCTCCTGCACCTGGAGATACCGTCCAGGTGTGCATTGTTAACTTGCGTCTCAGAGGCCTCTGGCCAAAGTCTCTGGTGAAGACGTGGGAAACTCACTCTGCAGGCAGTGTGGAACTGTGAGGGACTGAGGGTGAGCTCAACTCTCAGCAGTAAGATGATTTTGGACAAGGCGTTCAGCTACCTTCTCACATATGGAACTTAGTATGTAGCACCAGTCTACCCTAGGAATTACTGGGAAATCGCTGGATTGAGCTTGGAGGCACTAGTCTTGTGTGCCGGCAGATTCCAGTTACCTCTCCCAACACTTCGGTGAAGCAGCGAGCCTAGGCCTTTTGGAAGCGAAAGGTAGCTGCAGGCAGGAGGTAGGGTTACAGGCCATAAGCTCAACTCTCAGAAGTGGGTATGCATGGGAGGCAGATGTCTGCTACCCACTCGGACATGCGAGTGGGAACCTAGCTACACTCTGATGAAGAAGGACTTTGGAAATCGCTGTATTCAACTCAGATACACGTGGGTTCAGGCACAACGATTCCACATGCTTTTCTCACAACCTTTCCCTGCCACTAACATGAGGACGTTAGCAGCTCCTTCTACAGTCAAGCAGGATGCGGGAGGGTTGTGCCCTGTCCTTAGCTCTCACAGGGAAGCATGCCTTGAAGCCAGCTGTCAACTAGCTGCATTCTTATGGCAGGGTGAAGGTAGCAGTATTCTGAGACAGGAGGTTCCCAGATAACCACTCTACTGCACCTGGAGATACCGTCCATGTCTGCATTGTTAACTTGCGTCTCAGAGGCCTCTGGCAAAAGTCTCTGGTGAAGACGTGCGAAACTCACTCTGCAGGCAGTGTGGAACTGTGAGGGACTGAGGGTGAGCTCAACTCTCAGAAGTAAGATGATTTTGGACAAGGCGTTCAACTACCTACTCACGTATGGAACTTAGTATGTGGCACCAGTCTACCCCAGGAATTACTAGGAAATCGCTTGATTGAGCTTGGAGGCACTCGTCTTGTGTGCCGGGAGATTCCAGTTACCTCTCCCAACACTTGCGTCAAGCAGCGAGCCTAGGCCTTTGGAAGCGAAAGGTAGCGGCAGGCACGATGTAGGGTTACAGGCCATGAGCTCAACTCTCAGAAGTGTGTATGCATGGGAGGCAGATGTCTGCTACCCACTCGGACATGGGAGTTGGAACCTAGCTACACTCTGATGAAGAAGGATGTTGGAAATCGCTGTATTCAACTCAGATACACGGGAGTTCAGGCCCAATGCTTACACATGCTTTTCCCACAACCTATCCCAGCCACTAACATAAGGAGGTTAGCAGGTACGT
Source organism: Canis lupus baileyi (assembly GCF_048164855.1). Classification (NCBI taxonomy): domain Eukaryota; kingdom Metazoa; phylum Chordata; class Mammalia; order Carnivora; family Canidae; genus Canis; species Canis lupus. The sequence continues at coordinate 254,008 of NC_132863.1, read as the reverse complement.
CTACAGTCAGGCAGGATGCGGGAGGGTGCTGCCCTGTCCTCAGCTCTCACAGGGAAGCATGCCTAGAAGCCAGCTCTCAACTAGCTGCATTCTTATGACAGTGTGAAGGTAGCAGTATTCTGAGTAAGGAGGTTCCCAGATTACCACTCTCCTGCACCTGGAGATACCGTCCAGGTGTGCATTGTTAACTTGCGTCTCAGAGGCCTCTGGCCAAAGTCTCTGGTGAAGACGTGGGAAACTCACTCTGCAGGCAGTGTGGAACTGTGAGGGACTGAGGGTGAGCTCAACTCTCAGCAGTAAGATGATTTTGGACAAGGCGTTCAGCTACCTTCTCACATATGGAACTTAGTATGTAGCACCAGTCTACCCCAGGAATTACTGGGAAATCGCTGGATTGAGCTTGGAGGCACTAGTCTTGTGTGCCGGCAGATTCCAGTTACCTCTCCCAACACTTCGGTGAAGCAGCGAGCCTAGGCCTTTTGGAAGCGAAAGGTAGCTGCAGGCAGGAGGTAGGGTTACAGGCCATAAGCTCAACTCTCAGAAGTGGGTATGCATGGGAGGCAGATGTCTGCTACCCACTCGGACATGCGAGTGGGAACCTAGCTACACTCTGATGAAGAAGGACTTTGGAAATCGCTGTATTCAACTCAGATACACGTGGGTTCAGGCACAACGATTCCACATGCTTTTCTCACAACCTTTCCCTGCCACTAACATGAGGACGTTAGCAGCTCCTTCTACAGTCAAGCAGGATGCGGGAGGGTTGTTCCCTGTCCTTAGCTCTCACAGGGAAGCATGCCTTGAAGCCAGCTGTCAGCTAGCTGCATTCTTATGGCAGGGTGAAGGTAGCAGTATTCTGAGACAGGAGGTTCCCAGATTACCACTCTACTGCACCTGGAGATACCCTCCAGGTCCGCATTGTTAACTTGCGTCTCAGAAGCCTCTGGCAAACGTCTCTGGTGAAGACGTGCGAAACTCACTCTGCAGGCAGTGTGGAACTGTGAGGGACTGTAGGTCAGCTCAACTCTCAGAAGTAAGATGTTTTTGGTCAAGGAGTTCAACTACCTACTCACGTATGGAACTTAGTATGTAGCACCAGTCTACCCCAGGAATTACTAGGAAATCGCTTGATTGAGCTTGGAGGCACTCGTCTTGTGTGCCGGGAGATTCCAGTTACCTCTCCCAACACTTGCGTCAAGCAGCGAGCCTAGGCTTTTGGAAGCGAAAGGTAGCGGCAGGCAGGATGTAGGGTTACAGGCCATGAGCTCAACTCTCAGAAGTGTGTATGCATGGGAGGCAGATGTCTGCTACCCACTCGGACATGGGAGTTGGAACCTAGCTACACTCCTATTGAAGAAGAATGTTGGAAATCGCTGTATTCATCTCAGATACACGGGAGTTCAGGCCCAATGCTTACACATGCTTTTCCCACAACCTATCCCGGCCACTAACATAAGGAGGTTAGCAGGTACGTCTACAGTCAGGCAGGATGCGGGAGGGTTCTGCCCTGTCCTGAGCTCTCACAGGGAAGCATGCCTAGAAGCCAGCTCTCAACTAGCTGCATTCTTATGACAGTGTGAAGGTAGCAGTATTCTGAGTAAGGAGGTTCTCAGATTACCACTCTACTGCACCTGGAGATACCGTCCAGGTCTGCATTGTTAACTTGCGTCTCAGAGGCCTCTGGCAAAAGTCTCTGGTGAAGACGTGGGAAACTCACTCTACAGGCAGTGTGGAACTGTGAGGGACTGAGGGTGAGCTCAACTCTCAGCAGTAAGATGATTTTGGACAAGGCGTTCAGCTACCTTCTCACATATGGAACCTAGTATGTAGCACCAGTCTACCCCAGGAATTACTGGGAAATCGCTGGATTGAGCTTGGAGACACTAGTCTTGTGTGCCGGGAGATTCCAGTTACCTCTCCCAACACTTCGGTGAAGCAGCGAGCCTAGGCCTTTTGGAAGCGAAAGGTAGCTGCAGGCAGGAGGTAGGGTTACAGGCCATAAGCTCAACTCTCAGAAGTGGGTATGCATGGGAGGCAGATGTCTGCTACCCACTCGGACATGCGAGTGGGAACCTAGCTACACTCTGATGAAGAAGGACTTTGGAAATCGCTGTATTCAACTCAGATACACGTGGGTTCAGGCACAACGATTCCACATGCTTTTCTCACAACCTTTCCCTGCCACTAACATGAGGACGTTAGCAGCTCCTTCTACAGTCAAGCAGGATGCGGGAGGGTTGTGCCCTGTCCTTAGCACTCACAGGGAAGCATGCCTTGAAGCCAGCTGTCAACTAGCTGCATTCTTATGGCAGGGTGAAGGTAGCAGTATTCTGAGACAGGAGGTTCCCAGATTACCACTCTACTGCACCTGGAGATACCCTCCAGGTCCGCATTGTTAACTTGCGTCTCAGAAGCCTCTGGCAAACGTCTCTGGTGAAGACGTGCGAAACTCACTCTGCAGGCAGTGTGGAACTGTGAGGGACTGTAGGTCAGCTCAACTCTCAGAAGTAAGATGTTTTTGGTCAAGGCGTTCAACTACCTACTCACGTATGGAACTTAGTATGTAGCACCAGTCTACCCCAGGAATTACTAGGAAATCGCTTGATTGAGCTTGGAGGCACTCGTCTTGTGTGCCGGGAGATTCCAGTTACCTCTCCCAACACTTGCGTCAAGCAGCGAGCCTAGGCCTTTTGGAAGCGAAAGGTAGCGGCAGGCAGGATGTAGGGTTACAGGCCATGAGCTCAACTCTCAGAAGTGTGTATGCATGGGAGGCAGATGTCTGCTACCCACTCGGACATGGGAGTTGGAACCTAGCTACACTCCTATTGAAGAAGGATGTTGGAAATCGCTGTATTCATCTCAGATACACGGGAGTTCAGGCCCAATGCTTACACATGCTTTTCCCACAACCTATCCGAGCAACTAACATAAGGAGGTTAGCAGGTACGTCTACAGTCAGGCAGGATGCGGGAGGGTTCTGCCCTGTCCTCAGCTCTCACAGGGAAGCATGCCTAGAAGCCAGCTCTCAACTAGCTGCATTCTTATGACAGTGTGAAGGTAGCAGTATTCTGAGTAAGGAGGTTCCCAGATTACCACTCTCCTGCACCTGGAGATACCTTCCAGGTCTGCATTGTTAACATGCGTCTCAGAGGCCTCTGGCAAAAGTCTCTGGTGAAGACGTGGGAGACTCACTCTGCAGGCAGTGTGGAACTGGGAGGGACTGAGGGTGAGCTCAACTCTCAGCAGTAAGATGATTTTGGACAAGGCGTTCAGCTACTTTCTCACATATGGAACTTAGTATGTAGCACCAGTCTACCCCAGGAATTACTGGGAAATCGCTGGATTGAGCTTGGAGGCACTAGTCTTGTGTGCCGGCAGATTCCACTTACCTCTCCCAACACTTCGGTGAAGCAGCGAGCCTAGGCCTTTTGGAAGCGAAAGGTAGCTGCAGGCAGGAGGTAGGGTTACAGGCCATAAGCTCAACTCTCAGAAGTGGGTATGCATGGGAGGCAGATGTCTGCTACCCACTCGGACATGCGAGTGGGAACCTAGCTACACTCTGATGAAGAAGGACTTTGGAAATCGCTGTATTCAACTCAGATACACGTGGGTTCAGGCACAACGATTCCACATGATTTTCTCACAACCATTCCCTGCCACTAACATGAGGACGTTAGCAGCTCCTTCTACAGTCAAGCAGGATGCGGGAGGGTTGTGCCCTGTCCTTAGCTCTCACAGGGAAGCATGCCTTGAAGCCACCTGTCAACTAGCTGCATACTTATGGCAGGGTGAAGGTAGCAGTATTCTGAGACCGGAGGTTCCCAGATTACCACTCTACTGCACCTGGAGATACCCTCCAGGTCTGCATTGTTAACTTGCGTCTCATAGCCTCTGGCAAACGTCTCTGGTGAAGATGTGCGAAACTCACTCTGCAGGCAGTGTGGAACTGTGAGGGACTGAGGGTGAGCTCAACTCTCAGAAGTAAGATGATTTTGGAAAAGGCGTTCAGCTACCTTCTCACATATGGAACTTAGTATGTAGCACCAGTCTACCCCAGGAATTCCTGGGAAATCGCTGGATTGAGCTTGGAGGCACTAGTCTTGTGTGCCGGCAGATTCCAGTTACCTCTCCCAACACTTCGGTGAAGCAGCGAGCCTAGGCCTTTTGGAAGCGAAAGGTAGCTGCAGGCAGGAGTTAGGTTTACAGGCCATAAGCTCAACTCTCAGAAGTGGGTATGCATGGGAGGCAGATGTCTGCTTCCCACTCGTACATGCGAGTGGGAACCTAGCTACACTCTGATGAAGAAGGACTTTGGAAATCGCTGTATTCAACTCAGATACACGTGGGTTCAGGCACAACGATTCCACATGCTTTTCTCACAACCTTTCCCTGCCACTAACATGAGGACGTTAGCAGCTCCTTCTACAGTCAAGCAGGATGCGGGAGGGTTGTGCCCTGTCCTTAGCTCTCACAGGGAAGCATGCCTTGAAGCCAGCTGTCAACTAGCTGCATTCTTATGGCAGGGTGAAGGTAGCAGTATTCTGAGACAGGAGGTTCCCAGATAACCACTCTACTGCACCTGGAGATACCGTCCAGGTCTGCATTGTTAACTTGCGTCTCAGAGGCCTCTGGCAAAAGTCTCTGGTGAAGACGTGCGAAACTCACTCTGCAGGCAGTGTGGAACTGTGAGGGACTGAGGGTGAGCTCAACTCTCAGAAGTAAGATGTTTTTGGTCAAGGCGTTCAACTACCTACTCACGTATGGAACTTAGTATGTAGCACCAGTCTACCCCAGGAATTACTAGGAAATCGCTTGATTGAGCTTGGAGGCACTCGTCTTGTGTGCCGGGAGATTCCAGTTACCTCTCCCAACACTTGCGTCAAGCAGCGAGCCTAGGCCTTTGGAAGCGAAAGGTAGCTGCAGGCACGATGTAGGGTTACAGGCCATGAGCTCAACTCTCAGAAGTGTGTATGCATGGGAGGCAGATGTCTGCTACCCACTCGGACATGGGAGTTGGAACCTAGCTACACTCCTATTGAAGAAGGATGTTGGAAATCGCTGTATTCAACTCAGATACACGGGAGTTCAGGCCCAATGCTTACACATGCTTTTCCCACAACCTATCCCAGCCACTAACATAAGGAGGTTAGCAGGTACGTCTACAGTCAGGCAGGATGCGGGAGGGTGCTGCCCTGTCCTCAGCTCTCACAGGGAAGCATGCCTAGAAGCCAGCTCTCAACTAGCTGCATTCTTATGACAGTGTGAAGGTAGCAGTATTCTGAGTAAGGAGGTTCCCAGATTACCACTCTCCTGCACCTGGAGATACCGTCCAGGTGTGCATTGTTAACTTGCGTCTCAGAGGCCTCTGGCCAAAGTCTCTGGTGAAGACGTGGGAAACTCACTCTGCAGGCAGTGTGGAACTGTGAGGGACTGAGGGTGAGCTCAACTCTCAGCAGTAAGATGATTTTGGACAAGGCGTTCAGCTACCTTCTCACATATGGAACTTAGTATGTAGCACCAGTCTACCCCAGGAATTACTGGGAAATCGCTGGATTGAGCTTGGAGGCACTAGTCTTGTGTGCCGGCAGATTCCACTTACCTCTCCCAACACTTCGGTGAAGCAGCGAGCCTAGGCCTTTTGGAAGCGAAAGGTAGCTGCAGGCAGGAGGTAGGGTTACAGGCCATAAGCTCAACTCTCAGAAGTGGGTATGCATGGGAGGCAGATGTCTGCTACCCACTCGGACATGCGAGTGGGAACCTAGCTACACTCTGATGAAGAAGGACTTTGGAAATCGCTGTATTCAACTCAGATACACGTGGGTTCAGGCACAACGATTCCACATGCTTTTCTCACAACCTTTCCCTGCCACTAACATGAGGACGTTAGCAGCTCCTTCTACAGTCAAGCAGGATGCGGGAGCGTTGTGCCCTGTCCTTAGCTCTCACAGGGAAGCATGCCTTGAAGCCAGCTGTCAACTAGCTGCATTCTTATGGCAGGGTGAAGGTAGCAGTATTCTGAGACAGGAGGTTCCCAGATTACCACTCTACTGCACCTGGAGATACCCTCCATGTCTGCATTGTTAACTTGCGTCTCAGAAGCCTCTGGCAAACGTCTCTGGTGAAGACGTGCGAAACTCACTCTGCAGGCAGTGTGGAACTGTGAGGGACTGAGGGTGAGCTCAACTCTCAGAAGTAAGATGTTTTTGGTCAAGGCGTTCAACTACCTACTCTCGTATGGAACTTAGTATGTAACACCAGTCTACCCCAGGAATTACTAGGAAATCGCTTGATTGAGCTTGGAGGCACTCGTCTTGTGTGCCGGGAGATTCCAGTTACCTCTCCCAACACTTGCGTCAAGCAGTTGGCCTAGGCCTTTTGGAAGGGAAAGGTAGCGGCAGGCAGGATGTAGGGTTACAGGCCATGAGCTCAACTCTCAGAAGTGTGTATGCATGGGAGGCAGATGTCTGCTACCCACTCGGACATGGGAGTTGGAACCTAGCTACACTCCTATTGAAGAAGGATGTTGGAAATCGCTGTATTCAACTCAGATACACGGGAGTTCAGGCCCAATGCTTACACATGCTTTTCCCACAACCTATCCCAGCCACTCACATAAGGAGGTTAGCAGGTACGTCTACAGTCAGGCAGGATGCGGGAGGGTTCTGCCCTGTCCTCAGCTCTCACAGGGAAGCATGCCTAGAAGCCAGCTCTCAACTAGCTGCATTCTTATGACAGTGTGAAGGTAGCAGTATTCTGAGTAAGGAGGTTCCCAGATTACCACTCTCCTGCACCTGGAGATACCGTCCAGGTCTGCATTGTTAACTTGCGTCTCAGAGGCCTCTGGCAAAAGTCTCTGGTGAAGACGTGGGAAACTCACTCTGCAGGCAGTGTGGAACTGTGAGGGACTGAGGGTGAGCTCAACTCTCAGCAGTAAGATGATTTTGGACAAGGCGTTCAGCTACCTTCTCACATATGGAACTTAGTATGTAGCACCAGTCTACCCCAGGAATTACTGGGAAATCGCTGGATTGAGCTTGGAGGCACTAGTCTTGTGTCCCGGCAGATTCCAGTTACCTCTCCCAACACTTCGGTGAAGCAGCGAGCCTAGGCCTTTTGGAAGCGAAAGGTAGCTGCAGGCAGGAGGTAGGGTTACAGGCCATAAGCTCAACTCTCAGAAGTGGGTATGCATGGGAGGCAGATGTCTGCTACCCACTCGGACATGCGAGTGGGAACCTAGCTACACTCTGATGAAGAAGGACTTTGGAAATCGCTGTATTCAACTCAGATACACGTGGGTTCAGGCACAACGATTCCACATGCTTTTCTCACAACCTTTCCCTGCCACTAACATGAGGACGTTAGCAGCTCCTTCTACAGTCAAGCAGGATGCGGGAGGGTTGTGCCCTGTCCTTAGCACTCACAGGGAAGCATGCCTTGAAGCCAGCTGTCAACTAGCTGCATTCTTATGGCAGGGTGAAGGTAGCAGTATTCTGAGACAGGAGGTTCCCAGATTACCACTCTACTGCACCTGGAGATACCCTCCAGGTCCGCATTGTTAACTTGCGTCTCAGAAGCCTCTGGCAAACGTCTCTGGTGAAGACGTGGGAAACTCACTCTGCAGGCAGTGTGGAACTGTGAGGGACTGAGGGTGAGCTCAACTCTCAGCAGTAAGATGATTTTGGACAAGGCGTTCAGCTACCTTCTCACATATGGAACTTAGTATGTAGCACCAGTCTACCCCAGGAATTACTGGGAAATCGCTGGATTGAGCTTGGAGGCACTAGTCTTGTGTGCCGGCAGATTCCACTTACCTCTCCCAACACTTCGGTGAAGCAGCGAGCCTAGGCCTTTTGGAAGCGAAAGGTAGCTGCAGGCAGGAGGTAGGGTTACAGGCCATAAGCTCAACTCTCAGAAGTGCGTATGCATGGGAGGCAGATGTCTGCTACCCACTCGGACATGCGAGTGGGAACCTAGCTACACTCTGATGAAGAAGGACTTTGGAAATCGCTGTATTCAACTCAGATACACGTGGGTTCAGGCACAACGATTCCACATGCTTTTCTCACAACCTTTCCCTGCCACTAACATGAGGACGTTAGCAGCTCCTTCTACAGTCAAGCAGGATGCGGGAGGGTTGTGCCCTGTCCTTAGCTCTCACAGGGAAGCATGCCTTGAAGCCAGCTGTCAACTAGCTGCATTCTTATGGCAGGGTGAAGGTAGCAGTATTCTGAGACAGGAGGTTCCCAGATAACCACTCTACTGCACCTGGAGATACCGTCCAGGTCTGCATTGTTAACTTGCGTCTCAGAGGCCTCTGGCAAAAGTCTCTGGTGAAGACGTGGGAATCTCACTCTGCAGGCAGTGTGGAACTGTGAGGGACTGAGGGTGAGCTCAACTCTCAGAAGTAAGATGATTTTGGACAAGGCGTTCAACTACCTACTCATGTATGGAACTTAGTATGTAGCACCAGTCTACCCCAGGAATTACTGGGAAATCGCTGGATTGAGCTTGGAGGCACTCGTCTTGTGTGCCGGGAGATTCCAGTTACCTCTCCCAACACTTGCGTCAAGCAGCGAGCCTAGGCCTTTGGAAGCGAAAGGTAGCTGCAGGCAGGATGTAGGGTTACAGGCCATGAGCTCAACTCTCAGAAGTGTGTATGCATGGGAGGCAGATGTCTGCTACCCACTCGGACATGGGAGTTGGAACCTAGCTACACTCCTATTGAAGAAGGATGTTGGAAATCGCTGTATTCAACTCAGATACACGGGAGTTCAGGCCCAATGCTTACACATGCTTTTCCCACAACCTATCCCAGCCACTAACATAAGGAGGTTAGCAGGTACGTTTACAGTCAGGCAGGATGCGGGAGGGTTCTGCCCTGTCCTGAGCTCTCACAGGGAAGCATGCCTAGAAGCCAGCTCTCAACTAGCTGCATTCTTATGACAGTGTGAAGGTAGCAGTATTCTGAGTAAGGAGGTTCCCAGATTACCACTCTCCGGCACCTGGAGATACCGTCCAGGTCTGCATTGTTAACTTGCGTCTCAGAGGCCTCTGGCAAAAGTCTCTGGTGAAGACGTGGGAAACTCACTCTGCAGGCAGTGTGGAACTGTGAGGGACTGAGGGTGAGCTCAACTCTCAGCCGTAAGATGATTTTGGACAAGGCGTTCAGCTACCTTCTCACATATGGAACTTAGTATGTAGCACCAGTCTACCCCAGGAATTACTGGGAAATCGCTGGATTGAGCTTGGAGGCACTAGTCTTGTGTGCCGGCAGATTCCAGTTACCTCTCCCAACCCTTCGGTGAAGCAGCGAGCCTAGGCCTTTTGGAAGCGAAAGGTAGCTGCAGGCAGGAGGTAGGGTTACAGGCCATAAGCTCAACACTCAGAAGTGGGTATGCATGGGAGGCAGATGTCTGCTACCCACTCGGACATGCGAGTGGGAACCTAGCTACACTCTGATGAAGAAGGACTTTGGAAATCGCTGTATTCAACTCAGATACACGTGGGTTCAGGCACAACGATTCCACATGCTTTTCTCACAACCTTTCCCTGCCACTAACATGAGGACGTTAGCAGCTCCTTCTACAGTAAAGCAGGATGCGGGAGCGTTGTGCCCTGTCCTTAGCTCTCACAGGGAAGCATGCCTTGAAGCCAGCTGTCAACTAGCTGCATTCTTATGGCAGGGTGAAGGTAGCAGTATTCTGAGACAGGAGGTTCCCAGATTACCACTCTACTGCACCTGGAGATACCCTCCAGGTCTGCATTGTTAACTTGCGTCTCAGAAGCCTCTGGCAAACGTCTCTGGTGAAGACGTGCGAAACTCACTCTGCAGGCAGTGTGGAACTGTGAGGGACTGTGGGTGAGCTCAACTCTCAGAAGTAAGATGTTTTTGGTCAAGGCGTTCAACTACCTACTCTCGTATGGAACTTAGTATGTAACACCAGTCTACCCCAGGAATTAGTAGGAAATCGCTTGATTGAGCTTGGAGGCACTCGTCTTGTGTGCCGGGAGATTCCAGTTACCTCTCCCAACACTTGCGTCAAGCAGTTGGCCTAGGCCTTTTGGAAGGGAAAGGTAGCGGCAGGCAGGATGTAGGGTTACAGGCCATGAGCTCAACTCTCAGAAGTGTGTATGCATGGGAGGCAGATGTCTGCTACCCACTCGGACATGGGAGTTGGAACCTAGCTACACTCCTATTGAAGAAGGATGTTGGAAATCGCTGTATTCAACTCAGATACACGGGAGTTCAGGCCCAATGCTTACACATGCTTTTCCCACAACCTATCCCAGCCACTCACATAAGGAGGTTAGCAGGTACGTCTACAGTCAGGCAGGATGCGGGAGGGTTCTGCCCTGTCCTCAGCTCTCACAGGGAAGCATGCCTAGAAGCCAGCTCTCAACTAGCTGCATTCTTATGACAGTGTGAAGGTAGCAGTATTCTGAGTAAGGAGGTTCCCAGATTACCACTCTCCTGCACCTGGAGATACCGTCCAGGTCTGCATTGTTAACTTGCGTCTCAGAGGCCTCTGGCAAAAGTCTCTGGTGAAGACGTGGGAGACTCACTCTGCAGGCAGTGTGGAACTGTGAGGGACTGAGGGTGAGCTCAACTCTCAGCAGTAAGATGATTTTGGACAAGGCGTTCAGCTACCTTCTCACATATGGAACTTAGTATATAGCACCAGTCTACCCCAGGAATTACTGGGAAATCGCTGGATTGAGCTTGGAGGCACTAGTCTTGTGTGCCGGCAGATTCCACTTACCTCTCCCAACACTTCGGTGAAGCAGCGAGCCTAGGCCTTTTGGAAGCGAAAGGTAGCTGCAGGCAGGAGGTAGGGTTACAGGCCATAAGCTCAACTCTCAGAAGTGCGTATGCATGGGAGGCAGATGTCTGCTACCCACTCGGACATGCGAGTGGGAACCTAGCTACACTCTGATGAAGAAGGACTTTGGAAATCGCTGTATTCAACACAGATACACGTGGGTTCAGGCACAACGATTCCACATGCTTTTCTCACAACCTTTCCCTGCCACTAACATGAGGACGTTAGCAGCTCCTTCTACAGTCAAGCAGGATGCGGGAGGGTTGTTCCCTGTCCTTAGCTCTCACAGGGAAGCATGCCTTGAAGCCAGCTGTCAACTAGCTGCATTCTTATGGCAGTGTGAAGGTAGCAGTATTCTGAGACAGGAGGTTCCCAGATTACCACTCTACTGCACCTGGAGATACCCTCCAGGTCTGCATTGTTAACTTGCGTCTCAGAAGCCTCTGGCAAACGTCTCTGGTGAAGACGTGCGAAACTCACTCTGCAGGCAGTGTGGAACTGTGAGGGACTGAGGGTGAGCTCAACTCTCAGAAGTAAGATGTTTTTGGACAAGGCGTTCAACTACCTACTCACGTATGGAACTTAGTATGTAGCACCAGTCTACCCCAGGAATTACTAGGAAATCGCTTGATTGAGCTTGGAGGCACTCGTCTTGTGTGCCGGGAGATTCCAGTTACCTCTCCCAACACTTGCGTCAAGCAGCGAGCCTAGGCCTTTTGGAAGCGAAAGGGAGCAGCAGGCAGGATGTAGGGTTACAGGCCATAAGCTCAACTCTCAGAAGTGTGTATGCATGGGAGGCAGATGTCTGCTACCCACTCGGACATGGGAGTTGGAACCTAGCTACACTCCTATTGAAGAAGGATGTTGGAAATCGCTGTATTCAACTCAGATACACGGGAGTTCAGGCCCAATGCTTACACATGCTTTTCCCACAACCTTTCCTTGCCACTAACATGAGGACTTTAGCAGCTCCTTCTACAGTCAAGCAGGATGCGGGAGGGTTTTGCCCTGTCCTTAGCTCTCACAGGGAAGCATGCCTTGAAGCCAGCTGTCAGCTAGCTGCATTCTTATGGCAGGGTGAAGGTAGCAGTATTCTGAGACAGGAGGTTCCCAGATTACCACTCTACTGCACCTGGAGATACCCTCCAGGTCTGCATTGTTAACTTGCGTCTCAGAAGCCTCTTTCAACCGTCTCTGGTGAAGACGTGCGAAACTCACTCTGCAGGCAGTGTGGAACTGTGAGGGACTGTGGGTGAGCTCAACTCTCAGAAGTAAGATGTTTTTGGTCAAGGCGTTCAACTACCTACTCTCGTATGGAACTTAGTATGTAACACCAGTCTACCCCAGGAATTAGTAGGAAATCGCTTGATTGAGCTTGGAGGCACTCGTCTTGTGTGCCGGGAGATTCCAGTTACCTCTCCCAACACTTGCGTCAAGCAGTTGGCCTAGGCCTTTTGGAAGGGAAAGGTAGCGGCAGGCAGGATGTAGGGTTACAGGCCATGAGCTCAACTCTCAGAAGTGTGTATGCATGGGAGGCAGATGTCTGCTACCCACTTGGACATGGGAGTTGGAACCTAGCTACACTCCTATTGAAGAAGGATGTTGGAAATCGCTGTATTCAACTCAGATACACGGGAGTTCAGGCCCAATGCTTACACATGCTTTTCCCACAACCTATCCCAGCCACTAACATAAGGAGGTTAGCAGGTACGTCTACAGTCAGGCAGGATGCGGGAGGGTTCTGCCCTGTCCTGAGCTCTCACAGGGAAGCATGCCTAGAAGCCAGCTCTCAACTAGCTGCATTCTTATGACAGTGTGAAGGTAGCAGTATTCTGAGTAAGGAGGTTCCCAGATTACCACTCTCCGGCACCTGGAGATACCGTCCAGGTCTGCATTGTTAACTTGCGTCTCAGAGGCCTCTGGCAAAAGTCTCTGGTGAAGACGTGGGAGACTCACTCTGCAGGCAGTGTGGAACTGTGAGGGACTGAGGGTGAGCTCAACTCTCAGCAGTAAGATGATTTTGGACAAGGCGTTCAGCTACCTTCTCACATATGGAACTTAGTATGTAGCACCAGTCTACCCCAGGAATTACTGGGAAATCGCTGGATTGAGCTTGGAGGCACTAGTCTTGTGTGCCGGCAGATTCCAGTTACCTCTCCCAACCCTTCGGTGAAGCAGCGAGCCTAGGCCTTTTGGAAGCAAAAGGTAGCTGCAGGCAGGAGGTAGGGTTACAGGCCATAAGCTCAACACTCAGAAGTGGGTATGCATGGGAGGCAGATGTCTGCTACCCACTCGGACATGCGAGTGGGAACCTAGCTACACTCTGATGAAGAAGGACTTTGGAAATCGCTGTATTCAACTCAGATACACGTGGGTTCAGGCACAACGATTCCACATGCTTTTCTCACAACCTTTCCCTGCCACTAACATGAGGACGTTAGCAGCTCCTTCTACAGTCAAGCAGGATGCGGGAGCGTTGTGCCCTGTCCTTAGCTCTCACAGGGAAGCATGCCTTGAAGCCAGCTGTCAACTAGCTGCATTTTTATGGCAGGGTGAAGGTAGCAGTATTCTGAGACAGGAGGTTCCCAGATTACCACTCTACTGCACCTGGAGTTACCCTCCAGGTCTGCATTGTTAACTTGCGTCTCAGAAGCCTCTGGCAAACGTCTCTGGTGAAGACGTGCGAAACTCACTCTGCAGGCAGTGTGGAACTGTGAGGGACTGAGGGTGAGCTCAACTCTCAGAAGTAAGATGTTTTTGGTCAAGGCGTTCAACTACCTACTCTCGTATGGAACTTAGTATGTAACACCAGTCTACCCCAGGAATTAGTAGGAAATCGCTTGATTGAGCTTGGAGGCACTCGTCTTGTGTGCCGGGAGATTCCAGTTACCTCTCCCAACACTTGCGTCAAGCAGTTGGCCTAGGCCTTTTGGAAGGGAAAGGTAGCGGCAGGCAGGATGTAGGGTTACAGGCCATGAGCTCAACTCTCAGAAGTGTGTATGCATGGGAGGCAGATGTCTGCTACCCACTCGGACATGGGAGTTGGAACCTAGCTACACTCCTATTGAAGAAGGATGTTGGAAATCGCTGTATTCAACTCAGATACACGGGAGTTCAGGCCCAATGCTTACACATGCTTTTCCCACAACCTATCCGAGCAACTAACATAAGGAGGTTAGCAGGTACGTCTACAGTCAGGCAGGATGCGGGAGGGTTCTGCCCTGTCCTCAGCTCTCACAGGGAAGCATGCCTAGAAGCCAGCTCTCAACTAGCTGCATTCTTATGACAGTGTGAAGGTAGCAGTATTCTGAGTAAGGAGGTTCCCAGATTACCACTCTCCTGCACCTGGAGATACCTTCCAGGTCTGCATTGTTAACTTGCGTCTCAGAGGCCTCTGGCAAAAGTCTCTGGTGAAGACGTGGGAGACTCACTCTGCAGGCAGTGTGGAACTGGGAGGGACTGAGGGTGAGCTCAACTCTCAGCAGTAAGATGATTTTGGACAAGGCGTTCAGCTACTTTCTCACATATGGAACTTAGTATGTAGCACCAGTCTACCCCAGGAATTACTGGGAAATCGCTGGATTGAGCTTGGAGGCACTAGTCTTGTGTGCCGGCAGATTCCACTTACCTCTCCCAACACTTCGGTGAAGCAGCGAGCCTAGGCCTTTTGGAAGCGAAAGGTAGCTGCAGGCAGGAGGTAGGGTTACAGGCCATAAGCTCAACTCTCAGAAGTGGGTATGCATGGGAGGCAGATGTCTGCTACCCACTCGGACATGCGAGTGGGAACCTAGCTACACTCTGATGAAGAAGGACTTTGGAAATCGCTGTATTCAACTCAGATACACGTGGGTTCAGGCACAACGATTCCACATGCTTTTCTCACAACCTTTCCCTGCCACTAACATGAGGACGTTAGCAGCTCCTTCTACAGTCAAGCAGGATGCGGGAGGGTTGTGCCCTGTCCTTAGCTCTCACAGGGAAGCATGCCTTGAAGCCAGCTGTCAACTAGCTGCATTCTTATGGCAGGGTGAAGGTAGCAGTATTCTGAGACAGGAGGTTCCCAGATAACCACTCTACTGCACCTGGAGATACCGTCCAGGTCTGCATTGTTAACTTGCGTCTCAGAGGCCTCTGGCAAAAGTCTCTGGTGAAGACGTGGGAAACTCACTCTGCAGGCAGTGTGGAACTGTGAGGGACTGAGGGTGAGCTCAACTCTCAGAAGTAAGATGATTTTGGACAAGGCGTTCAACTACCTACTCACGTATGGAACTTAGTATGTAGCACCAGTCTACCCCAGGAATTACTAGGAAATCGCTTGATTGAGCTTGGAGGCACTCGTCTTGTGTGCCGGGAGATTCCAGTTACCTCTCCCAACACTTGCGTCAAGCAGCGAGCCTAGGCCTTTGGAAGCGAAAGGTAGCGGCAGGCACGATGTAGGGTTACAGGCCATGAGCTCAACTCTCAGAAGTGTGTATGCATGGGAGGCAGATGTCTGCTACCCACTCGGACATGGGAGTTGGAACCTAGCTACACTCTGATGAAGAAGGATGTTGGAAATCGCTGTATTCAACTCAGATACACGGGAGTTCAGGCCCAATGCTTACACATGCTTTTCCCACAACCTATCCCAGCCACTAACATAAGGAGGTTAGCAGGTACGTCTACAGTCAGGCAGGATGCGGGAGGGTGCTGCCCTGTCCTCAGCTCTCACAGGGAAGCATGCCTAGAAGCCAGCTCTCAACTAGCTGCATTCTTATGACAGTGTGAAGGTAGCAGTATTCTGAGTAAGGAGGTTCCCAGATTACCACTCTCCTGCACCTGGAGATACCGTCCAGGTGTGCATTGTTAACTTGCGTCTCAGAGGCCTCTGGCCAAAGTCTCTGGTGAAGACGTGGGAAACTCACTCTGCAGGCAGTGTGGAACTGTGAGGGACTGAGGGTGAGCTCAACTCTCAGCAGTAAGATGATTTTGGACAAGGCGTTCAGCTACCTTCTCACATATGGAACTTAGTATGTAGCACCAGTCTACCCCAGGAATTACTGGGAAATCGCTGGATTGAGCTTGGAGGCACTAGTCTTGTGTGCCGGCAGATTCCAGTTACCTCTCCCAACACTTCGGTGAAGCAGCGAGCCTAGGCCTTTTGGAAGCGAAAGGTAGCTGCAGGCAGGAGGTAGGGTTACAGGCCATAAGCTCAACTCTCAGAAGTGGGTATGCATGGGAGGCAGATGTCTGCTACCCACTCGGACATGCGAGTGGGAACCTAGCTACACTCTGATGAAGAGGGACTTTGGAAATCGCTGTATTCAACTCAGATACACGGGAGTTCAGGCACAACGATTCCACATGCTTTTTTCACAACCTTTCCCTGCCACTAACATGAGGACGTTAGCAGCTCCTTCTACAGTCAAGCAGGATGCGGGAGGGTTGTGCCCTGTCCTTAGCTCTCACAGGGAAGCATGCCTTGAAGCCAGCTGTCAACTAGCTGCATTCTTATGGCAGGGTGAAGGTAGCAGTATTCTGAGACAGGAGGTTCCCAGATAACCACTCTACTGCACCTGGAGATACCGTCCAGGTCTGCATTGTTAACTTGCGTCTCAGAGGCCTCTGGCAAAAGTCTCTGGTGAAGACGTGGGAAACTCACTCTGCAGGCAGTGTGGAACTGTGAGGGACTGAGGGTGAGCTCAACTCTCAGAAGTAAGATGATTTTGGACAAGGCGTTCAACTACCTACTCACGTATGGAACTTAGTATGTGGCACCAGTCTACCCCAGGAATTACTAGGAAATCGCTTGATTGAGCTTGGAGGCACTCGTCTTGTGTGCCGGGAGATTCCAGTTACCTCTCCCAACACTTGCGTCAAGCAGCGAGCCTAAGCCTTTGGAAGCGAAAGGTAGCGGCAGGCACGATGTAGGGTTACAGGCCATGAGCTCAACTCTCAGAAGTGTGTATGCATGGGAGGCAGATGTCTGCTACCCACTCGGACATGGGAGTTGGAACCTAGCTACACTCTGATGAAGAAGGATGTTGGAAATCGCTGTATTCAACTCAGATACACGGGAGTTCAGGCCCAATGCTTACACATGCTTTTCCCACAACCTATCCCAGCCACTAACATAAGGAGGTTAGCAGGTACGTCTACAGTCAGGCAGGATGCGGGAGGGTGCTGCCCTGTCCTCAGCTCTCACAGGGAAGCATGCCTAGAAGCCAGCTCTCAACTAGCTGCATTCTTATGACAGTGTGAAGGTAGCAGTATTCTGAGTAAGGAGGTTCCCAGATTACCACTCTCCTGCACCTGGAGATACCGTCCAGGTCTGCATTGTTAACTTGCGTCTCAGAGGCCTCTGGCCAAAGTCTCTGGTGAAGACGTGGGAAACTCACTCTGCAGGCAGTGTGGAACTGTGAGGGACTGAGGGTGAGCTCAACTCTCAGCAGTAAGATGATTTTGGACAAGGCGTTCAGCTACCTTCTCACATATGGAACTTAGTATGTAGCACCAGTCTACCCCAGGAATTACTGGGAAATCGCTGGATTGAGCTTGGAGGCACTAGTCTTGTGTGCCGGCAGATTCCAGTTACCTCTCCCAACACTTCGGTGAAGCAGCGAGCCTAGGCCTTTTGGAAGCGAAAGGTAGCTGCAGGCAGGAGGTAGGGTTACAGGCCATAAGCTCAACTCTCAGAAGTGGGTATGCATGGGAGGCAGATGTCTGCTAACCACTCGGACATGCGAGTGGGAACCTAGCTACACTCTGATGAAGAAGGACTTTGGAAATCGCTGTATTCAACTCAGATACACGTGGGTTCAGGCACAACGATTCCACATGCTTTTCTCACAACCTTTCCCTGCCACTAACATGAGGACGTTAGCAGCTCCTTCTACAGTCAAGCAGGATGCGGGAGGGTTGTGCCCTGTCCTTAGCTCTCACAGGGAAGCATGCCTTGAAGCCAGCTGTCAACTAGCTGCATTCTTATGGCAGGGTGAAGGTAGCAGTATTCTGAGACAGGAGGTTCCCAGATAACCACTCTACTGCACCTGGAGATACCCTCCAGGTCTGCATTGTTAACTTGCGTCTCAGAGGCCTCTGGCAAACGTCTCTGGTGAAGACGTGCGAAACTCACTCTGCAGGCAGTGTGGAACTGTGAGGGACTGAGGGTGAGCTCAACTCTCAGAAGTAAGATGTTTTTGGACAAGGCGTTCAACTACCTACTCACGTATGGAACTTAGTATGTGGCACCAGTCTACCCCAGGAATTACTAGGAAATCGCTTGATTGAGCTTGGAGGCACTCGTCTTGTGTGCCGGGAGATTCCAGTTACCTCTCCCAACACTTGCGTCAAGCAGCGAGCCTAGGCCTTTGGAAGCGAAAGGTAGCGGCAGGCACGATGTAGGGTTACAGGCCATGAGCTCAACTCTCAGAAGTGTGTATGCATGGGAGGCAGATGTCTGCTACCCACTCGGACATGGGAGTTGGAACCTAGCTACACTCTGATGAAGAAGGATGTTGGAAATCGCTGTATTCAACTCAGATACACGGGAGTTCAGGCCCAATGCTTACACATGCTTTTCCCACAACCTATCCCAGCCACTAACATAAGGAGGTTAGCAGGTACGTCTACAGTCAGGCAGGATGCGGGAGGGTGCTGCCCTCTCCTCAGCTCTCACAGGGAAGCATGCCTAGAAGCCAGCTCTCAACTAGCTGCATTCTTATGACAGTGTGAAGGTAGCAGTATTCTGAGTAAGGAGGTTCCCAGATTACCACTCTCCTGCACCTGGAGATACCGTCCAGGTGTGCATTGTTAACTTGCGTCTCAGCGGCCTCTGGCCAAAGTCTCTGGTGAAGACGTGGGAAACTCACTCTGCAGGCAGTGTGGAACTGTGAGGGACTGAGGGTGAGCTCAACTCTCAGCAGTAAGATGATTTTGGACAAGGCGTTCAGCTACCTTCTCACATATGGAACTTAGTATGTAGCACCAGTCTACCCCAGGAATTACTGGGAAATCGCTGGATTGAGCTTGGAGGCACTAGTCTTGTGTGCCGGCAGATTCCAGTTACCTCTCCCAACACTTCGGTGAAGCAGCGAGCCTAGGCCTTTTGGAAGCGAAAGGTAGCTGCAGGCAGGAGGTAGGGTTACAGGCCATAAGCTCAACTCTCAGAAGTGGGTATGCATGGGAGGCAGATGTCTGCTAACCACTCGGACATGCGAGTGGGAACCTAGCTACACTCTGATGAAGAAGGACTTTGGAAATCGCTGTATTCAACTCAGATACACGTGGGTTCAGGCACAACGATTCCACATGCTTTTCTCACAACCTTTCCCTGCCACTAACATGAGGACGTTAGCAGCTCCTTCTACAGTCAAGCAGGATGCGGGAGGGTTGTGCCCTGTCCTTAGCTCTCACAGGGAAGCATGCCTTGAAGCCAGCTGTCAACTAGCTGCATTCTTATGGCAGGGTGAAGGTAGCAGTATTCTGAGACAGGAGGTTCCCAGATAACCACTCTACTGCACCTGGAGATACCCTCCAGGTCTGCATTGTTAACTTGCGTCTCAGAGGCCTCTGGCAAACGTCTCTGGTGAAGACGTGCGAAACTCACTCTGCAGGCAGTGTGGAACTGTGAGGGACTGAGGGTGAGCTCAACTCTCAGAAGTAAGATGTTTTTGGACAAGGCGTTCAACTACCTACTCACGTATGGAACTTAGTATGTGGCACCAGTCTACCCCAGGAATTACTAGGAAATCGCTTGATTGAGCTTGGAGGCACTCGTCTTGTGTGCCGGGAGATTCCAGTTACCTCTCCCAACACTTGCGTCAAGCAGCGAGCCTAGGCCTTTGGAAGCGAAAGGTAGCGGCAGGCACGATGTAGGGTTACAGGCCATGAGCTCAACTCTCAGAAGTGTGTATGCATGGGAGGCAGATGTCTGCTACCCACTCGGACATGGGAGTTGGAACCTAGCTACACTCTGATGAAGAAGGATGTTGGAAATCGCTGTATTCAACTCAGATACACGGGAGTTCAGGCCCAATGCTTACACATGCTTTTCCCACAACCTATCCCAGCCACTAACATAAGGAGGTTAGCAGGTACGTCTACAGTCAGGCAGGATGCGGGAGGGTGCTGCCCTGTCCTCAGCTCTCACAGGGAAGCATGCCTAGAAGCCAGCTCTCAACTAGCTGCATTCTTATGACAGTGTGAAGGTAGCAGTATTCTGAGTAAGGAGGTTCCCAGATTACCACTCTCCTGCACCTGGAGATACCGTCCAGGTGTGCATTGTTAACTTGCGTCTCAGCGGCCTCTGGCCAAAGTCTCTGGTGAAGACGTGGGAAACTCACTCTGCAGGCAGTGTGGAACTGTGAGGGACTGAGGGTGAGCTCAACTCTCAGCAGTAAGATGATTTTGGACAAGGCGTTCAGCTACCTTCTCACATATGGAACTTAGTATGTAGCACCAGTCTACCCCAGGAATTACTGGGAAATCGCTGGATTGAGCTTGGAGGCACTAGTCTTGTGTGCCGGCAGATTCCAGTTACCTCTCCCAACACTTCGGTGAAGCAGCGAGCCTAGGCCTTTTGGAAGCGAAAGGTAGCTGCAGGCAGGAGGTAGGGTTACAGGCCATAAGCTCAACTCTCAGAAGTGGGTATGCATGGGAGGCAGATGTCTGCTAACCACTCGGACATGCGAGTGGGAACCTAGCTACACTCTGATGAAGAAGGACTTTGGAAATCGCTGTATTCAACTCAGATACACGTGGGTTCAGGCACAACGATTCCACATGCTTTTCTCACAACCTTTCCCTGCCACTAACATGAGGACGTTAGCAGCTCCTTCTACAGTCAAGCAGGATGCGGGAGGGTTGTGCCCTGTCCTTAGCTCTCACAGGGAAGCATGCCTTGAAGCCAGCTGTCAACTAGCTGCATTCTTATGGCAGGGTGAAGGTAGCAGTATTCTGAGACAGGAGGTTCCCAGATAACCACTCTACTGCACCTGGAGATACCCTCCAGGTCTGCATTGTTAACTTGCGTCTCAGAGGCCTCTGGCAAACGTCTCTGGTGAAGACGTGCGAAACTCACTCTGCAGGCAGTGTGGAACTGTGAGGGACTGAGGGTGAGCTCAACTCTCAGAAGTAAGATGTTTTTGGACAAGGCGTTCAACTACCTACTCACGTATGGAACTTAGTATGTGGCACCAGTCTACCCCAGGAATTACTAGGAAATCGCTTGATTGAGCTTGGAGGCACTCGTCTTGTGTGCCGGGAGATTCCAGTTACCTCTCCCAACACTTGCGTCAAGCAGCGAGCCTAGGCCTTTGGAAGCGAAAGGTAGCGGCAGGCACGATGTAGGGTTACAGGCCATGAGCTCAACTCTCAGAAGTGTGTATGCATGGGAGGCAGATGTCTGCTACCCACTCGGACATGGGAGTTGGAACCTAGCTACACTCTGATGAAGAAGGATGTTGGAAATCGCTGTATTCAACTCAGATACACGGGAGTTCAGGCCCAATGCTTACACATGCTTTTCCCACAACCTATCCCAGCCACTAACATAAGGAGGTTAGCAGGTACGTCTACAGTCAGGCAGGATGCGGGAGGGTGCTGCCCTGTCCTCAGCTCTCACAGGGAAGCATGCCTAGAAGCCAGCTCTCAACTAGCTGCATTCTTATGACAGTGTGAAGGTAGCAGTATTCTGAGTAAGGAGGTTCCCAGATTACCACTCTCCTGCACCTGGAGATACCGTCCAGGTCTGCATTGTTAACTTGCGTCTCAGAGGCCTCTGGCCAAAGTCTCTGGTGAAGACGTGGGAAACTCACTCTGCAGGCAGTGTGGAACTGTGAGGGACTGAGGGTGAGCTCAACTCTCAGCAGTAAGATGATTTTGGACAAGGCGTTCAGCTACCTTCTCACATATGGAACTTAGTATGTAGCACCAGTCTACCCCAGGAATTACTGGGAAATCGCTGGATTGAGCTTGGAGGCACTAGTCTTGTGTGCCGGCAGATTCCAGTTACCTCTCCCAACACTTCGGTGAAGCAGCGAGCCTAGGCCTTTTGGAAGCGAAAGGTAGCTGCAGGCAGGAGGTAGGGTTACAGGCCCAAAGCTCAACTCTCAGAAGTGGGTATGCATGGGAGGCAGATGTCTGCTACCCACTCGGACATGCGAGTGGGAACCTAGCTACACTCTGATGAAGAAGGACTTTGGAAATCGCTGTATTCAACTCAGATACACGTGGGTTCAGGCACAACGATTCCACATGCTTTTCTCACAACCTTTCCCTGCCACTAACATGAGGACGTTAGCAGCTCCTTCTACAGTCAAGCAGGATGCGGGAGGGTTGTGCCCTGTCCTTAGCTCTCACAGGGAAGCATGCCTTGAAGCCACCTGTCAACTAGCTGCATTCTTATGGCAGGGTGAAGGTAGCAGTATTCTGAGACAGGAGGTTCCCAGATAACCACTCTACTGCACCTGGAGATACCCTCCAGGTCTGCATTGTTAACTTGCGTCTCAGAAGCCTCTGGCAAACGTCTCTGGTGAAGACGTGCGAAACTCACTCTGCAGGCAGTGTGGAACTGTGAGGGACTGAGGGTGAGCTCAACTCTCAGAAGTAAGATGTTTTTGGACAAGGCGTTCAACTACCTACTCACGTATGGAACTTAGTATGTGGCACCAGTCTACCCCAGGAATTACTAGGAAATCGCTTGATTGAGCTTGGAGGCACTCGTCTTGTGTGCCGGGAGATTCCAGTTACCTCTCCCAACACTTGCGTCAAGCAGCGAGCCTAGGCCTTTGGAAGCGAAAGGTAGCGGCAGGCACGATGTAGGGTTACAGGCCATGAGCTCAACTCTCAGAAGTGTGTATGCATGGGAGGCAGATGTCTGCTACCCACTCGGACATGGGAGTTGGAACCTAGCTACACTCTGATGAAGAAGGATGTTGGAAATCGCTGTATTCAACTCAGATACACGGGAGTTCAGGCCCAATGCTTACACATGCTTTTCCCACAACCTATCCCAGCCACTAACATAAGGAGGTTAGCAGGTACGTCTACAGTCAGGCAGGATGCGGGAGGGTGCTGCCCTGTCCTCAGCTCTCACAGGGAAGCATGCCTAGAAGCCAGCTCTCAACTAGCTGCATTCTTATGACAGTGTGAAGGTAGCAGTATTCTGAGTAAGGAGGTTCCCAGATTACCACTCTCCTGCACCTGGAGATACCGTCCAGGTCTGCATTGTTAACTTGCGTCTCAGAGGCCTCTGGCCAAAGTCTCTGGTGAAGACGTGGGAAACTCACTCTGCAGGCAGTGTGGAACTGTGAGGGACTGAGGGTGAGCTCAACTCTCAGCAGTAAGATGATTTTGGACAAGGCGTTCAGCTACCTTCTCACATATGGAACTTAGTATGTAGCACCAGTCTACCCCAGGAATTACTGGGAAATCGCTGGATTGAGCTTGGAGGCACTAGTCTTGTGTGCCGGCAGATTCCAGTTACCTCTCCCAACACTTCGGTGAAGCAGCGAGCCTAGGCCTTTTGGAAGCGAAAGGTAGCTGCAGGCAGGAGGTAGGGTTACAGGCCCAAAGCTCAACTCTCAGAAGTGGGTATGCATGGGAGGCAGATGTCTGCTACCCACTCGGACATGCGAGTGGGAACCTAGCTACACTCTGATGAAGAAGGACTTTGGAAATCGCTGTATTCAACTCAGATACACGTGGGTTCAGGCACAACGATTCCACATGCTTTTCTCACAACCTTTCCCTGCCACTAACATGAGGACGTTAGCAGCTCCTTCTACAGTCAAGCAGGATGCGGGAGGGTTGTGCCCTGTCCTTAGCTCTCACAGGGAAGCATGCCTTGAAGCCAGCTGTCAACTTGCTGCATTCTTATGGCAGGGTGAAGGTAGCAGTATTCTGAGACAGGAGGTTCCCAGATAACCACTCTACTGCACCTGGAGATACCCTCCAGGTCTGCATTGTTAACTTGCGTCTCAGAAGCCTCTGGCAAACGTCTCTGGTGAAGACGTGCGAAACTCACTCTGCAGGCAGTGTGGAACTGTGAGGGACTGAGGGTGAGCTCAACTCTCAGAAGTAAGATGTTTTTGGACAAGGCGTTCAACTACCTACTCATGTATGGAACTTAGTATGTAGCACCAGTCTACCCCAGGAATTACTAGGAAATCGCTTGATTGAGCTTGGAGGCACTCGTCTTGTGTGCCGGGAGATTCCAGTTACCTCTCCCAACACTTGCGTCAAGCAGCGAGCCTAGGCCTTTTGGAAGCGAAAGGTAGCAGCAGGCAGGATGTAGGGTTACAGGCCATAAGCTCAACTCTCAGAAGTGTGTATGCATGGGAGGCAGATGTCTGCTACCCACTCGGACATGGGAGTTGGAACCTAGCTACACTCCTATTGAAGAAGGATGTTGGAAATCGCTGTATTCAACTCAGATACACGGGAGTTCAGGCCCAATGCTTACACATGCTTTTCCCACAACCTTTCCTTGCCACTAACATGAGGACTTTAGCAGCTCCTTCTACAGTCAAGCAGGATGAGGGAGGGTTGTGCCCTGTCCTTAGCTCTCACAGGGAAGCATGCCTTGAAGCCAGCTGTCAGCTAGCTGCATTCTTATGGCAGGGTGAAGGTAGCAGTATTCTGAGTAAGGAGGTTCCCAGATTACCACTCTCCTGCACCTGGAGATACCGTCCAGGTCTGCATTGTTAACTTGCGTCTCAGAGGCCTCTGGCCAAAGTCTCTGGTGAAGACGTGGGAAACTCACTCTGCAGGCAGTGTGGAACTGTGAGGGACTGAGGGTGAGCTCAACTCTCAGCAGTAAGATGATTTTGGACAAGGCGTTCAGCTACCTTCTCACATATGGAACTTAGTATGTAGCACCAGTCTACCCCAGGAATTACTGGGAAATCGCTGGATTGAGCTTGGAGGCACTAGTCTTGTGTGCCGGCAGATTCCAGTTACCTCTCCCAACACTTCGGTGAAGCAGCGAGCCTAGGCCTTTTGGAAGCGAAAGGTAGCTGCAGGCAGGAGGTAGGGTTACAGGCCATAAGCTCAACTCTCAGAAGTGGGTATGCATGGGAGGCAGATGTCTGCTACCCACTCGGACATGCGAGTGGGAACCTAGCTACACTCTGATGAAGAAGGACTTTGGAAATCGCTGTATTCAACTCAGATACACGTGGGTTCAGGCACAACGATTCCACATGCTTTTCTCACAACCTTTCCCTGCCACTAACATGAGGACGTTAGCAGCTCCTTCTACAGTCAAGCAGGATGCGGGAGGGTTGTGCCCTGTCCTTAGCTCTCACAGGGAAGCATGCCTTGAAGCCAGCTGTCAACTTGCTGCATTCTTATGGCAGGGTGAAGGTAGCAGTATTCTGAGACAGGAGGTTCCCAGATAACCACTCTACTGCACCTGGAGATACCCTCCAGGTCTGCATTGTTAACTTGCGTCTCAGAAGCCTCTGGCAAACGTCTCTGGTGAAGACGTGCGAAACTCACTCTGCAGGCAGTGTGGAACTGTGAGGGACTGAGGGTGAGCTCAACTCTCAGAAGTAAGATGTTTTTGGACAAGGCGTTCAACTACCTACTCATGTATGGAACTTAGTATGTAGCACCAGTCTACCCCAGGAATTACTAGGAAATCGCTTGATTGAGCTTGGAGGCACTCGTCTTGTGTGCCGGGAGATTCCAGTTACCTCTCCCAACACTTGCGTCAAGCAGCGAGCCTAGGCCTTTTGGAAGCGAAAGGTAGCAGCAGGCAGGATGTAGGGTTACAGGCCATAAGCTCAACTCTCAGAAGTGTGTATGCATGGGAGGCAGATGTCTGCTACCCACTCGGACATGGGAGTTGGAACCTAGCTACACTCCTATTGAAGAAGGATGTTGGAAATCGCTGTATTCAACTCAGATACACGGGAGTTCAGGCCCAATGCTTACACATGCTTTTCCCACAACCTTTCCTTGCCACTAACATGAGGACTTTAGCAGCTCCTTCTACAGTCAAGCAGGATGAGGGAGGGTTGTGCCCTGTCCTTAGCTCTCACAGGGAAGCATGCCTTGAAGCCAGCTGTCAGCTAGCTGCATTCTTATGGCAGGGTGAAGGTAGCAGTATTCTGAGACAGGAGGTTCCCAGATTACCACTCTACTGCACCTGGAGATACCCTCCAGGTCTGCATTGTTAACTTGCGTCTCAGAAGCCTCTGGCAAACGTCTCTGGTGAAGACGTGCGAAACTCACTCTGCAGGCAGTGTGGAACTGTGAGGGACTGTGGGTGAGCTCAACTCTCAGAAGTAAGATGTTTTTGGTCAAGGCGTTCAACTACCTACTCTCGTATGGAACTTAGTATGTAACACCAGTCTACCCCAGGAATTAGTAGGAAATCGCTTGATTGAGCTTGGAGGCACTCGTCTTGTGTGCCGGGAGATTCCAGTTACCTCTCCCAACACTTGCGTCAAGCAGTTGGCCTAGGCCTTTTGGAAGGGAAAGGTAGCGGCAGGCAGGATGTAGGGTTACAGGCCATGAGCTCAACTCTCAGAAGTGTGTATGCATGGGAGGCAGATGTCTGCTACCCACTCGGACATGGGAGTTGGAACCTAGCTACACTCCTATTGAAGAAGAATGTTGGAAATCGCTGTATTCATCTCAGATACACGGGAGTTCAGGCCCAATGCTTACACATGCTTTTCCCACAACCTATCCCGGCCACTAACATAAGGAGGTTAGCAGGTACGTCTACAGTCAGGCAGGATGCGGGAGGGTTCTGCCCTGTCCTGAGCTCTCACAGGGAAGCATGCCTAGAAGCCAGCTCTCAACTAGCTGCATTCTTATGACAGTGTGAAGGTAGCAGTATTCTGAGTAAGGAGGTTCTCAGATTACCACTCTACTGCACCTGGAGATACCGTCCAGGTCTGCATTGTTAACTTGCGTCTCAGAGGCCTCTGGCAAAAGTCTCTGGTGAAGACGTGGGAAACTCACTCTACAGGCAGTGTGGAACTGTGAGGGACTGAGGGTGAGCTCAACTCTCAGCAGTAAGATGATTTTGGACAAGGCGTTCAGCTACCTTCTCACATATGGAACTTAGTATGTAGCACCAGTCTACCCCAGGAATTACTGGGAAATCGCTGGATTGAGCTTGGAGACACTAGTCTTGTGTGCCGGGAGATTCCAGTTACCTCTCCCAACACTTCGGTGAAGTAGCGAGCCTAGGCCTTTTGGAAGCGAAAGGTAGCTGCAGGCAGGAGGTAGGGTTACAGGCCATAAGCTCAACTCTCAGAAGTGGGTATGCATGGGAGGCAGATGTCTGCTACCCACTCGGACATGGGAGTTGGAACCTAGCTACACTCTGATGAAGAAGGACTTTGGAAATCGCTGTATGCAACTCAGATACACGTGGGTTCAGGCACAACGATTCCACATGCTTTTCTCACAACCTTTCCCTGCCACTAACATGAGGACGTTAGCAGCTCCTTCTACAGTCAAGCAGGATGCGGGAGGGTTGTGCCCTGTCCTTAGCTCTCACAGGGAAGCATGCCTTGAAGCCAGCTGTCAACTAGCTGCATTCTTATGGCAGGGTGAAGGTAGCAGTATTCTGAGACAGGAGGTTCCCAGATAACCACTCTCCTGCACCTGGAGATACCGTCCAGGTCTGCATTGTTAACTTGCGTCTCAGAGGCCTCTGGCCAAAGTCTCTGGTGAAGACGTGGGAAACTCACTCTGCAGGCAGTGTGGAACTGTGAGGGACTGAGGGTGAGCTCAACTCTCAGAAGTAAGATGATTTTGGACAAGGCGTTCAACTACCTACTCACGTATGGAACTTAGTATGTGGCACCAGTCTACCCCAGGAATTACTAGGAAATCGCTTGATTGAGCTTGGAGGCACTCGTCTTGTGTGCCGGGAGATTCCAGTTACCTCTCCCAACACTTGCGTCAAGCAGCGAGCCTAGGCCTTTGGAAGCGAAAGGTAGCGGCAGGCACGATGTAGGGTTACAGGCCATGAGCTCAACTCTCAGAAGTGTGTATGCATGGGAGGCAGATGTCTGCTACCCACTCGGACATGGGAGTTGGAACCTAGCTACACTCCTATTGAAGAAGGATGTTGGAAATCGCTGTATTCAACTCAGATACACGGGAGTTCAGGCCCAATGCTTACACATGCTTTTCCCACAACCTATCCCAGCCACTAACATAAGGAGGTTAGCAGGTACGTCTACAGTCAGGCAGGATGCGGGAGGGTGCTGCCCTGTCCTCAGCTCTCACAGGGAAGCATGCCTAGAAGCCAGCTCTCAACTAGCTGCATTCTTATGACAGTGTGAAGGTAGCAGTATTCTGAGTAAGGAGGTTCCCAGATTACCACTCTCCTGCACCTGGAGATACCGTCCAGGTCTGCATTGTTAACTTGCGTCTCAGAGGCCTCTGGCCAAAGTCTCTGGTGAAGACGTGGGAAACTCACTCTGCAGGCAGTGTGGAACTGTGAGGGACTGAGGGTGAGCTCAACTCTCAGCAGTAAGATGATTTTGGACAAGGCGTTCAGCTACCTTCTCACATATGGAACTTAGTATGTAGCACCAGTCTACCCCAGGAATTACTGGGAAATCGCTGGATTGAGCTTGGAGGCACTAGTCTTGTGTGCCGGCAGATTCCAGTTACCTCTCCCAACACTTCGGTGAAGCAGCGAGCCTAGGCCTTTTGGAAGCGAAAGGTAGCTGCAGGCAGGAGGTAGGGTTACAGGCCATAAGCTCAACTCTCAGAAGTGGGTATGCATGGGAGGCAGATGTCTGCTACCCACTCGGACATGCGAGTGGGAACCTAGCTACACTCTGATGAAGAAGGACTTTGGAAATCGCTGTATTCAACTCAGATACACGTGGGTTCAGGCACAACGATTCCACATGCTTTTCTCACAACCTTTCCCTGCCACTAACATGAGGACGTTAGCAGCTCCTTCTACAGTCAAGCAGGATGCGGGAGGGTTGTGCCCTGTCCTTAGCTCTCACAGGGAAGCATGCCTTGAAGCCAGCTGTCAGCTAGCTGCATTCTTATGGCAGGGTGAAGGTAGCAGTATTCTGAGACAGGAGGTTCCCAGATTACCACTCTACTGCACCTGGAGATACCCTCCAGGTCTGCATTGTTAACTTGCGTCTCAGAAGCCTCTGGCAAACGTCTCTGGTGAAGACGTGCGAAACTCACTCTGCAGGCAGTGTGGAACTGTGAGGGACTGTAGGTCAGCTCAACTCTCAGAAGTAAGATGTTTTTGGTCAAGGCGTTCAACTACCTACTCACGTATGGAACTTAGTATGTAGCACCAGTCTACCCCAGGAATTACTAGGAAATCGCTTGATTGAGCTTGGAGGCACTCGTCTTGTGTGCCGGGAGATTCCAGTTACCTCTCCCAACACTTGCGACAAGCAGCGAGCCTAGGCCTTTTGGAAGCGAAAGGTAGCAGCAGGCAGGATGTAGGGTTACAGGCCATGAGCTCAACTCTCAGAAGTGTGTATGCATGGGAGGCAGATGTCTGCTACCCACTCGGACATGGGAGTTGGAACATAGCTACACTCCTATTGAAGAAGAATGTTGGAAATCGCTGTATTCATCTCAGATACACGGGAGTTCAGGCCCAATGCTTACACATGCTTTTCCCACAACCTATCCCGGCCACTAACATAAGGAGGTTAGCAGGTACGTCTACAGTCAGGCAGGATGCGGGAGGGTTCTGCCCTGTCCTGAGCTCTCACAGGGAAGCATGCCTAGAAGCCAGCTCTCAACTAGCTGCATTCTTATGACAGTGTGAAGGTAGCAGTATTCTGAGTAAGGAGGTTCTAAGATTACCACTCTACTGCACCTGGAGATACCGTCCAGGTCTGCATTGTTAACTTGCGTCTCAGAGGCCTCTGGCCAAAGTCTGTGGTGAAGACGTGGGAAACTCACTCTGCAGGCAGTGTGGAACTGTGAGGGACTGAGGGTGAGCTCAACTCTCAGCAGTAAGATGATTTTGGACAAGGCGTTCAGCTACCTTCTCACATATGGAACTTAGTATGTAGCACCAGTCTACCCCAGGAATTACTGGGAAATCGCTGGATTGAGCTTGGAGGCACTAGTCTTGTGTGCCGGCAGATTCCAGTTACCTCTCCCAACATTTCGGTGAAGCAGCGAGCCTAGGCCTTTTGGAAGCGAAAGGTAGCTGCAGGCAGGAGGTAGGGTTACAGGCCATAAGCTCAACTCTCAGAAGTGGGTATGCATGGGAGGCAGATGTCTGCTACCCACTCGGACATGCGAGTGGGAACCTAGCTACACTCTGATGAAGAAGGACTTTGGAAATCGCTGTATTCAACTCAGATACACGTGGGTTCAGGCACAACGATTCCACATGCTTTTCTCACAACCTTTCCCTGCCACTAACATGAGGACGTTAGCAGCTCCTTCTACAGTCAAGCAGGATGCGGGAGGGTTGTGCCCTGTCCTTAGCTCTCACAGGGAAGCATGCCTTGAAGCCAGCTGTCAACTAGCTGCATTCTTATGGCAGGGTGAAGGTAGCAGTATTCTGAGACAGGAGGTTCCCAGATAACCACTCTACTGCACCTGGAGATACCGTCCAGGTCTGCATTGTTAACTTGCGTCTCAGAAGCCTCTGGCAAACGTCTCTGGTGAAGACGTGCGAAACTCACTCTGCAGGCAGTGTGGAACTGTGAGGGACTGAGGGTGAGCTCAACTCTCAGAAGTAAGATGTTTTTGGACAAGGCGTTCAACTACCTACTCACGTATGGAACTTAGTATGTGGCACCAGTCTACCCCAGGAATTACTAGGAAATCGCTTGATTGAGCTTGGAGGCACTCGTCTTGTGTGCCGGGAGATTCCAGTTACCTCTCCCAACACTTGCGTCAAGCAGCGAGCCTAGGCCTTTGGAAGCGAAAGGTAGCGGCAGGCACGATGTAGGGTTACAGGCCATGAGCTCAACTCTCAGAAGTGTGTATGCATGGGAGGCAGATGTCTGCTACCCACTCGGACATGGGAGTTGGAACCTAGCTACACTCTGATGAAGAAGGATGTTGGAAATCGCTGTATTCAACTCAGATACACGGGAGTTCAGGCCCAATGCTTACACATGCTTTTCCCACAACCTATCCCAGCCACTAACATAAGGAGGTTAGCAGGTACGTCTACAGTCAGGCAGGATGCGGGAGGGTGCTGCCCTGTCCTCAGCTCTCACAGGGAAGCATGCCTAGAAGCCAGCTCTCAACTAGCTGCATTCTTATGACAGTGTGAAGGTAGCAGTATTCTGAGTAAGGAGGTTCCCAGATTACCACTCTCCTGCACCTGGAGATACCGTCCAGGTCTGCATTGTTAACTTGCGTCTCAGAGGCCTCTGGCCAAAGTCTCTGGTGAAGACGTGGGAAACTCACTCTGCAGGCAGTGTGGAACTGTGAGGGACTGAGGGTGAGCTCAACTCTCAGCAGTAAGATGATTTTGGACAAGGCGTTCAGCTACCTTCTCACATATGGAACTTAGTATGTAGCACCAGTCTACCCCAGGAATTACTGGGAAATCGCTGGATTGAGCTTGGAGGCACTAGTCTTGTGTGCCGGCAGATTCCAGTTACCTCTCCCAACACTTCGGTGAAGCAGCGAGCCTAGGCCTTTTGGAAGCGAAAGGTAGCTGCAGGCAGGAGGTAGGGTTACAGGCCATAAGCTCAACACTCAGAAGTGGGTATGCATGGGAGGCAGATGTCTGCTACCCACTCGGACATGCGAGTGGGAACCTAGCTACACTCTGATGAAGAAGGACTTTGGAAATCGCTGTATTCAACTCAGATACACGTGGGTTCAGGCACAACGATTCCACATGCTTTTCTCACAACCTTTCCCTGCCACTAACATGAGGACGTTAGCAGCTCCTTCTACAGTCAAGCAGGATGCGGGAGGGTTGTGCCCTGTCCTTAGCTCTCACAGGGAAGCATGCCTTGAAGCCAGCTGTCAACTAGCTGCATTCTTATGGCAGGGTGAAGGTAGCAGTATTCTGAGACAGGAGGTTCCCAGATAACCACTCTACTGCACCTGGAGATACCCTCCAGGTCTGCATTGTTAACTTGCGTCTCAGAAGCCTCTGGCAAACGTCTCTGGTGAAGACGTGCGAAACTCACTCTGCAGGCAGTGTGGAACTGTGAGGGACTGAGGGTGAGCTCAACTCTCAGAAGTAAGATGTTTTTGGACAAGGCGTTCAACTACCTACTCACGTATGGAACTTAGTATGTGGCACCAGTCTACCCCAGGAATTACTAGGAAATCGCTTGATTGAGCTTGGAGGCACTCGTCTTGTGTGCCGGGAGATTCCAGTTACCTCTCCCAACACTTGCGTCAAGCAGCGAGCCTAGGCCTTTGGAAGCGAAAGGTAGCGGCAGGCACGATGTAGGGTTACAGGCCATGAGCTCAACTCTCAGAAGTGTGTATGCATGGGAGGCAGATGTCTGCTACCCACTCGGACATGGGAGTTGGAACCTAGCTACACTCTGATGAAGAAGGATGTTGGAAATCGCTGTATTCAACTCAGATACACGGGAGTTCAGGCCCAATGCTTACACATGCTTTTCCCACAACCTATCCCAGCCACTAACATAAGGAGGTTAGCAGGTACGTCTACAGTCAGGCAGGATGCGGGAGGGTGCTGCCCTGTCCTCAGCTCTCACAGGGAAGCATGCCTAGAAGCCAGCTCTCAACTAGCTGCATTCTTATGACAGTGTGAAGGTAGCAGTATTCTGAGTAAGGAGGTTCCCAGATTACCACTCTCCTGCACCTGGAGATACCGTCCAGGTCTGCATTGTTAACTTGCGTCTCAGAGGCCTCTGGCCAAAGTCTCTGGTGAAGACGTGGGAAACTCACTCTGCAGGCAGTGTGGAACTGTGAGGGACTGAGGGTGAGCTCAACTCTCAGCAGTAAGATGATTTTGGACAAAGCGTTCAGCTACCTTCTCACATATGGAACTTAGTATGTAGCACCAGTCTACCCCAGGAATTACTGGGAAATCGCTGGATTGAGCTTGGAGGCACTAGTCTTGTGTGCCGGCAGATTCCAGTTACCTCTCCCAACACTTCGGTGAAGCAGCGAGCCGAGGCCTTTTGGAAGCGAAAGGTAGCTGCAGGCAGGAGGTAGGGTTACAGGCCATAAGCTCAACTCTCAGAAGTGGGTATGCATGGGAGGCAGATGTCTGCTACCCACTCGGACATGCGAGTGGGAACCTAGCTACACTCTGATGAAGAAGGACTTTGGAAATCGCTGTATTCAACTCAGATACACGTGGGTTCAGGCACAACGATTCCACATGCTTTTCTCACAACCTTTCCCTGCCACTAACATGAGGACGTTAGCAGCTCCTTCTACAGTCAAGCAGGATGCGGGAGGGTTGTGCCCTGTCCTTAGCTCTCACAGGGAAGCATGCCTTGAAGCCAGCTGTCAACTAGCTGCATTCTTATGGCAGGGTGAAGGTAGCAGTATTCTGAGACAGGAGGTTCCCAGATAACCACTCTACTGCACCTGGAGATACCGTCCAGGTCTGCATTGTTAACTTGCGTCTCAGAGGCCTCTGGCAAAAGTCTCTGGTGAAGACGTGGGAAACTCACTCTGCAGGCAGTGTGGAACTGTGAGGGACTGAGGGTGAGCTCAACTCTCAGAAGTAAGATGATTTTGGACAAGGCGTTCAACTACCTACTCACGTATGGAACTTAGTATGTGGCACCAGTCTACCCCAGGAATTACTAGGAAATCGCTTGATTGAGCTTGGAGGCACTCGTCTTGTGTGCCGGGAGATTCCAGTTACCTCTCCCAACACTTGCGTCAAGCAGCGAGCCTAGGCCTTTGGAAGCGAAAGGTAGCGGCAGGCACGATGTAGGGTTACAGGCCATGAGCTCAACTCTCAGAAGTGTGTATGCATGGGAGGCAGATGTCTGCTACCCACTCGGACATGGGAGTTGGAACCTAGCTACACTCCTATTGAAGAAGGATGTTGGAAATCGCTGTATTCAACTCAGATACACGGGAGTTCAGGCCCAATGCTTACACATGCTTTTCCCACAACCTATCCCAGCCACTAACATAAGGAGGTTAGCAGGTACGTCTACAGTCAGGCAGGATGCGGGAGGGTGCTGCCCTGTCCTCAGCTCTCACAGGGAAGCATGCCTAGAAGCCAGCTCTCAACTAGCTGCATTCTTATGACAGTGTGAAGGTAGCAGTATTCTGAGTAAGGAGGTTCCCAGATTACCACTCTCCTGCACCTGGAGATACCGTCCAGGTGTGCATTGTTAACTTGCGTCTCAGAGGCCTCTGGCCAAAGTCTCTGGTGAAGACGTGCGAAACTCACTCTGCAGGCAGTGTGGAACTGTGAGGGACTGAGGGTGAGCTCAACTCTCAGCAGTAAGATGATTTTGGACAAGGCGTTCAGCTACCTTCTCACATATGGAACTTAGTATGTAGCACCAGTCTACCCCAGGAATTACTGGGAAATCGCTGGATTGAGCTTGGAGGCACTAGTCTTGTGTGCCGGGAGATTCCAGTTACCTCTCCCAACACTTCGGTGAAGCAGCGAGCCTAGGCCTTTTGGAAGCGAAAGGTAGCTGCAGGCAGGAGGTAGGGTTACAGGCCATAAGCTCAACTCTCAGAAGTGGGTATGCATGGGAGGCAGATGTCTGCTACCCACTCGGACATGCGAGTGGGAACCTAGCTACACTCTGATGAAGAAGGACTTTGGAAATCGCTGTATTCAACTCAGATACACGTGGGTTCAGGCACAACGATTCCACATGCTTTTCTCACAACCTTTCCCTGCCACTAACATGAGGACGTTAGCAGCTCCTTCTACAGTCAAGCAGGATGCGGGAGGGTTGTGCCCTGTCCTTAGCTCTCACAGGGAAGCATGCCTTGAAGCCAGCTGTCAGCTAGCTGCATTCTTATGGCAGGGTGAAGGTAGCAGTATTCTGAGACAGGAGGTTCCCAGATTACCACTCTACTGCACCTGGAGATACCCTCCAGGTCTGCATTGTTAACTTGCGTCTCAGAAGCCTCTGGCAAACGTCTCTGGTGAAGACGTGCGAAACTCACTCTGCAGGCAGTGTGGAACTGTGAGGGACTGTAGGTCAGCTCAACTCTCAGAAGTAAGATGTTTTTGGTCAAGGCGTTCAACTACCTACTCACGTATGGAACTTAGTATGTAGCACCAGTCTACCCCAGGAATTACTAGGAAATCGCTTGATTGAGCTTGGAGGCACTCGTCTTGTGTGCCGGGAGATTCCAGTTACCTCTCCCAACACTTGCGACAAGCAGCGAGCCTAGGCCTTTTGGAAGCGAAAGGTAGCGGCAGGCAGGATGTAGGGTTACAGGCCATGAGCTCAACTCTCAGAAGTGTGTATGCATGGGAGGCAGATGTCTGCTACCCACTCGGACATGGGAGTTGGAACATAGCTACACTCCTATTGAAGAAGAATGTTGGAAATCGCTGTATTCATCTCAGATACACGGGAGTTCAGGCCCAATGCTTACACATGCTTTTCCCACAACCTATCCCGGCCACTAACATAAGGAGGTTAGCAGGTACGTCTACAGTCAGGCAGGATGCGGGAGGGTTCTGCCCTGTCCTGAGCTCTCACAGGGAAGCATGCCTAGAAGCCAGCTCTCAACTAGCTGCATTCTTATGACAGTGTGAAGGTAGCAGTATTCTGAGTAAGGAGGTTCTAAGATTACCACTCTACTGCACCTGGAGATACCGTCCAGGTCTGCATTGTTAACTTGCGTCTCAGAGGCCTCTGGCCAAAGTCTGTGGTGAAGACGTGGGAAACTCACTCTGCAGGCAGTGTGGAACTGTGAGGGACTGAGGGTGAGCTCAACTCTCAGCAGTAAGATGATTTTGGACAAGGCGTTCAGCTACCTTCTCACATATGGAACTTAGTATGTAGCACCAGTCTACCCCAGGAATTACTGGGAAATCGCTGGATTGAGCTTGGAGGCACTAGTCTTGTGTGCCGGCAGATTCCAGTTACCTCTCCCAACATTTCGGTGAAGCAGCGAGCCTAGGCCTTTTGGAAGCGAAAGGTAGCTGCAGGCAGGAGGTAGGGTTACAGGCCATAAGCTCAACTCTCAGAAGTGGGTATGCATGGGAGGCAGATGTCTGCTACCCACTCGGACATGCGAGTGGGAACCTAGCTACACTCTGATGAAGAAGGACTTTGGAAATCGCTGTATTCAACTCAGATACACGTGGGTTCAGGCACAACGATTCCACATGCTTTTCTCACAACCTTTCCCTGCCACTAACATGAGGACGTTAGCAGCTCCTTCTACAGTCAAGCAGGATGCGGGAGGGTTGTGCCCTGTCCTTAGCTCTCACAGGGAAGCATGCCTTGAAGCCAGCTGTCAACTAGCTGCATTCTTATGGCAGGGTGAAGGTAGCAGTATTCTGAGACAGGAGGTTCCCAGATAACCACTCTACTGCACCTGGAGATACCGTCCAGGTCTGCATTGTTAACTTGCGTCTCAGAAGCCTCTGGCAAACGTCTCTGGTGAAGACGTGCGAAACTCACTCTGCAGGCAGTGTGGAACTGTGAGGGACTGAGGGTGAGCTCAACTCTCAGAAGTAAGATGTTTTTGGACAAGGCGTTCAACTACCTACTCACGTATGGAACTTAGTATGTGGCACCAGTCTACCCCAGGAATTACTAGGAAATCGCTTGATTGAGCTTGGAGGCACTCGTCTTGTGTGCCGGGAGATTCCAGTTACCTCTCCCAACACTTGCGTCAAGCAGCGAGCCTAGGCCTTTGGAAGCGAAAGGTAGCGGCAGGCACGATGTAGGGTTACAGGCCATGAGCTCAACTCTCAGAAGTGTGTATGCATGGGAGGCAGATGTCTGCTACCCACTCGGACATGGGAGTTGGAACCTAGCTACACTCTGATGAAGAAGGATGTTGGAAATCGCTGTATTCAACTCAGATACACGGGAGTTCAGGCCCAATGCTTACACATGCTTTTCCCACAACCTATCCCAGCCACTAACATAAGGAGGTTAGCAGGTACGTCTACAGTCAGGCAGGATGCGGGAGGGTGCTGCCCTGTCCTCAGCTCTCACAGGGAAGCATGCCTAGAAGCCAGCTCTCAACTAGCTGCATTCTTATGACAGTGTGAAGGTAGCAGTATTCTGAGTAAGGAGGTTCCCAGATTACCACTCTCCTGCACCTGGAGATACCGTCCAGGTCTGCATTGTTAACTTGCGTCTCAGAGGCCTCTGGCCAAAGTCTCTGGTGAAGACGTGGGAAACTCACTCTGCAGGCAGTGTGGAACTGTGAGGGACTGAGGGTGAGCTCAACTCTCAGCAGTAAGATGATTTTGGACAAGGCGTTCAGCTACCTTCTCACATATGGAACTTAGTATGTAGCACCAGTCTACCCCAGGAATTACTGGGAAATCGCTGGATTGAGCTTGGAGGCACTAGTCTTGTGTGCCGGCAGATTCCAGTTACCTCTCCCAACACTTCGGTGAAGCAGCGAGCCTAGGCCTTTTGGAAGCGAAAGGTAGCTGCAGGCAGGAGGTAGGGTTACAGGCCATAAGCTCAACACTCAGAAGTGGGTATGCATGGGAGGCAGATGTCTGCTACCCACTCGGACATGCGAGTGGGAACCTAGCTACACTCTGATGAAGAAGGACTTTGGAAATCGCTGTATTCAACTCAGATACACGTGGGTTCAGGCACAACGATTCCACATGCTTTTCTCACAACCTTTCCCTGCCACTAACATGAGGACGTTAGCAGCTCCTTCTACAGTCAAGCAGGATGCGGGAGGGTTGTGCCCTGTCCTTAGCTCTCACAGGGAAGCATGCCTTGAAGCCAGCTGTCAACTAGCTGCATTCTTATGGCAGGGTGAAGGTAGCAGTATTCTGAGACAGGAGGTTCCCAGATAACCACTCTACTGCACCTGGAGATACCCTCCAGGTCTGCATTGTTAACTTGCGTCTCAGAAGCCTCTGGCAAACGTCTCTGGTGAAGACGTGCGAAACTCACTCTGCAGGCAGTGTGGAACTGTGAGGGACTGAGGGTGAGCTCAACTCTCAGAAGTAAGATGTTTTTGGACAAGGCGTTCAACTACCTACTCACGTATGGAACTTAGTATGTGGCACCAGTCTACCCCAGGAATTACTAGGAAATCGCTTGATTGAGCTTGGAGGCACTCGTCTTGTGTGCCGGGAGATTCCAGTTACCTCTCCCAACACTTGCGTCAAGCAGCGAGCCTAGGCCTTTGGAAGCGAAAGGTAGCGGCAGGCACGATGTAGGGTTACAGGCCATGAGCTCAACTCTCAGAAGTGTGTATGCATGGGAGGCAGATGTCTGCTACCCACTCGGACATGGGAGTTGGAACCTAGCTACACTCTGATGAAGAAGGATGTTGGAAATCGCTGTATTCAACTCAGATACACGGGAGTTCAGGCCCAATGCTTACACATGCTTTTCCCACAACCTATCCCAGCCACTAACATAAGGAGGTTAGCAGGTACGTCTACAGTCAGGCAGGATGCGGGAGGGTGCTGCCCTGTCCTCAGCTCTCACAGGGAAGCATGCCTAGAAGCCAGCTCTCAACTAGCTGCATTCTTATGACAGTGTGAAGGTAGCAGTATTCTGAGTAAGGAGGTTCCCAGATTACCACTCTCCTGCACCTGGAGATACCGTCCAGGTCTGCATTGTTAACTTGCGTCTCAGAGGCCTCTGGCCAAAGTCTCTGGTGAAGACGTGGGAAACTCACTCTGCAGGCAGTGTGGAACTGTGAGGGACTGAGGGTGAGCTCAACTCTCAGCAGTAAGATGATTTTGGACAAGGCGTTCAGCTACCTTCTCACATATGGAACTTAGTATGTAGCACCAGTCTACCCCAGGAATTACTGGGAAATCGCTGGATTGAGCTTGGAGGCACTAGTCTTGTGTGCCGGCAGATTCCAGTTACCTCTCCCAACACTTCGGTGAAGCAGCGAGCCTAGGCCTTTTGGAAGCGAAAGGTAGCTGCAGGCAGGAGGTAGGGTTACAGGCCATAAGCTCAACACTCAGAAGTGGGTATGCATGGGAGGCAGATGTCTGCTACCCACTCGGACATGCGAGTGGGAACCTAGCTACACTCTGATGAAGAAGGACTTTGGAAATCGCTGTATTCAACTCAGATACACGTGGGTTCAGGCACAACGATTCCACATGCTTTTCTCACAACCTTTCCCTGCCACTAACATGAGGACGTTAGCAGCTCCTTCTACAGTCAAGCAGGATGCGGGAGGGTTGTGCCCTGTCCTTAGCTCTCACAGGGAAGCATGCCTTGAAGCCAGCTGTCAACTAGCTGCATTCTTATGGCAGGGTGAAGGTAGCAGTATTCTGAGACAGGAGGTTCCCAGATAACCACTCTACTGCACCTGGAGATACCGTCCAGGTCTGCATTGTTAACTTGCGTCTCAGAGGCCTCTGGCAAAAGTCTCTGGTGAAGACGTGCGAAACTCACTCTGCAGGCAGTGTGGAACTGTGAGGGACTGAGGGTGAGCTCAACTCTCAGAAGTAAGATGTTTTTGGTCAAGGCGTTCAACTACCTACTCACGTATGGAACTTAGTATGTAGCACCAGTCTACCCCAGGAATTACTAGGAAATCGCTTGATTGAGCTTGGAGGCACTCGTCTTGTGTGCCGGGAGATTCCAGTTACCTCTCCCAACACTTGCGTCAAGCAGCGAGCCTAGGCCTTTGGAAGCGAAAGGTAGCTGCAGGCACGATGTAGGGTTACAGGCCATGAGCTCAACTCTCAGAAGTGTGTATGCATGGGAGGCAGATGTCTGCTACCCACTCGGACATGGGAGTTGGAACCTAGCTACACTCCTATTGAAGAAGGATGTTGGAAATCGCTGTATTCAACTCAGATACACGGGAGTTCAGGCCCAATGCTTACACATGCTTTTCCCACAACCTATCCCAGCCACTAACATAAGGAGGTTAGCAGGTACGTCTACAGTCAGGCAGGATGCGGGAGGGTGCTGCCCTGTCCTCAGCTCTCACAGGGAAGCATGCCTAGAAGCCAGCTCTCAACTAGCTGCATTCTTATGACAGTGTGAAGGTAGCAGTATTCTGAGTAAGGAGGTTCCCAGATTACCACTCTCCTGCACCTGGAGATACCGTCCAGGTGTGCATTGTTAACTTGCGTCTCAGAGGCCTCTGGCCAAAGTCTCTGGTGAAGACGTGGGAAACTCACTCTGCAGGCAGTGTGGAACTGTGAGGGACTGAGGGTGAGCTCAACTCTCAGCAGTAAGATGATTTTGGACAAGGCGTTCAGCTACCTTCTCACATATGGAACTTAGTATGTAGCACCAGTCTACCCCAGGAATTACTGGGAAATCGCTGGATTGAGCTTGGAGGCACTAGTCTTGTGTCCCGGCAGATTCCAGTTACCTCTCCCAACACTTCGGTGAAGCAGCGAGCCTAGGCCTTTTGGAAGCGAAAGGTAGCTGCAGGCAGGAGGTAGGGTTACAGGCCATAAGCTCAACTCTCAGAAGTGGGTATGCATGGGAGGCAGATGTCTGCTACCCACTCGGACATGCGAGTGGGAACCTAGCTACACTCTGATGAAGAAGGACTTTGGAAATCGCTGTATTCAACTCAGATACACGTGGGTTCAGGCACAACGATTCCACATGCTTTTCTCACAACCTTTCCCTGCCACTAACATGAGGACGTTAGCAGCTCCTTCTACAGTCAAGCAGGATGCGGGAGGGTTGTGCCCTGTCCTTAGCACTCACAGGGAAGCATGCCTTGAAGCCAGCTGTCAACTAGCTGCATTCTTATGGCAGGGTGAAGGTAGCAGTATTCTGAGACAGGAGGTTCCCAGATTACCACTCTACTGCACCTGGAGATACCCTCCAGGTCCGCATTGTTAACTTGCGTCTCAGAAGCCTCTGGCAAACGTCTCTGGTGAAGACGTGCGAAACTCACTCTGCAGGCAGTGTGGAACTGTGAGGGACTGTAGGTCAGCTCAAGTCTCAGAAGTAAGATGTTTTTGGTCAAGGCGTTCAACTACCTACTCACGTATGGAACTTAGTATGTAGCACCAGTCTACCCCAGGAATTACTAGGAAATCGCTTGATTGAGCTTGGAGGCACTCGTCTTGTGTGCCGGGAGATTCCAGTTACCTCTCCCAACACTTGCGTCAAGCAGCGAGCCTAGGCCTTTTGGAAGCGAAAGGTAGCGGCAGGCAGGATGTAGGGTTACAGGCCATGAGCTCAACTCTCAGAAGTGTGTATGCATGGGAGGCAGATGTCTGCTACCCACTCGGACATGGGAGTTGGAACCTAGCTACACTCCTATTGAAGAAGAATGTTGGAAATCGCTGTATTCATCTCAGATACACGGGAGTTCAGGCCCAATGCTTACACATGCTTTTCCCACAACCTATCCCGGCCACTAACATAAGGAGGTTAGCAGGTACGTCTACAGTCAGGCAGGATGCGGGAGGGTTCTGCCCTGTCCTCAGCTCTCACAGGGAAGCATGCCTAGAAGCCAGCTGTCAACTAGCTGCATTCTTATGACAGTGTGAAGGTAGCAGTATTCTGAGTAAGGAGGTTCTCAGATTACCACTCTACTGCACCTGGAGATACCGTCCAGGTCTGCATTGTTAACTTGCGTCTCAGAGGCCTCTGGCAAAAGTCTCTGGTGAAGACGTGGGAGACTCACTCTGCAGGCAGTGTGGAACTGGGAGGGACTGAAGGTGAGCTCAACTCTCAGCAGTAAGATGATTTTGGACAAGGCGTTCAGCTACTTTCTCACATATGGAACTTAGTATGTAGCACCAGTCTACCCCAGGAATTCCTGGGAAATCGCTGGAGTGAGCTTGGAGGCACTAGTCTTGTGTGCCGGCAGATTCCACTTACCTCTCCCAACACTTCGGTGAAGCAGCGAGCCTAGGCCTTTTGGAAGCGAAAGGTAGCTGCAGGCAGGAGGTAGGGTTACAGGCCATAAGCTCAACTCTCAGAAGTGGGTATGCATGGGAGGCAGATGTCTGCTACCCACTCGGACATGCGAGTGGGAACCTAGCTACACTCTGATGAAGAAGGACTTTGGAAATCGCTGTATTCAACTCAGATACACGTGGGTTCAGGCACAACGATTCCACATGATTTTCTCACAACCATTCCCTGCCACTAACATGAGGACGTTAGCAGCTCCTTCTACAGTCAAGCAGGATGCGGGAGGGTTGTGCCCTGTCCTTAGCTCTCACAGGGAAGCATGCCTTGAAGCCACCTGTCAACTAGCTGCATACTTATGGCAGGGTGAAGGTAGCAGTATTCTGAGACCGGAGGTTCCCAGATTACCACTCTACTGCACCTGGAGATACCCTCCAGGTCTGCATTGTTAACTTGCGTCTCATAGCCTCTGGCAAACGTCTCTGGTGAAGATGTGCGAAACTCACTCTGCAGGCAGTGTGGAACTGTGAGGGACTGTGGGTGAGCTCAACTCTCAGAAGTAAGATGATTTTGGAAAAGGCGTTCAGCTACCTTCTCACATATGGAACTTAGTATGTAGCACCAGTCTACCCCAGGAATTCCTGGGAAATCGCTGGATTGAGCTTGGAGGCACTAGTCTTGTGTGCCGGCAGATTCCAGTTACCTCTCCCAACACTTCGGTGAAGCAGCGAGCCTAGGCCTTTTGGAAGCGAAAGGTAGCTGCAGGCAGGAGTTAGGTTTACAGGCCATAAGCTCAACTCTCAGAAGTGGGTATGCATGGGAGGCAGATGTCTGCTTCCCACTCGTACATGCGAGTGGGAACCTAGCTACACTCTGATGAAGAAGGACTTTGGAAATCGCTGTATTCAACTCAGATACACGTGGGTTCAGGCACAACGATTCCACATGCTTTTCTCACAACCTTTCCCTGCCACTAACATGAGGACGTTAGCAGCTCCTTCTACAGTCAAGCAGGATGCGGGAGGGTTGTGCCCTGTCCTTAGCTCTCACAGGGAAGCATGCCTTGAAGCCAGCTGTCAACTAGCTGCATTCTTATGGCAGGGTGAAGGTAGCAGTATTCTGAGACAGGAGGTTCCCAGATAACCACTCTACTGCACCTGGAGATACCCTCCAGGTCTGCATTGTTAACTTGCGTCTCAGAGGCCTCTGGCAAAAGTCTCTGGTGAAGACGTGGGAAACTCACTCTGCAGGCAGTGTGGAACTGTGAGGGACTGAGGGTGAGCTCAACTCTCAGAAGTAAGATGATTTTGGACAAGGCGTTCAACTACCTACTCATGTATGGAACTTAGTATGTAGCACCAGTCTACCCCAGGAATTACTGGGAAATCGCTGGATTGAGCTTGGAGGCACTCGTCTTGTGTGCCGGGAGATTCCAGTTACCTCTCCCAACACTTGCGTCAAGCAGCGAGCCTAGGCCTTTGGAAGCGAAAGGTAGCTGCAGGCACGATGTAGGGTTACAGGCCATGAGCTCAACTCTCAGAAGTGTGTATGCATGGGAGGCAGATGTCTGCTACCCACTCGGACATGGGAGTTGGAACCTAGCTACACTCCTATTGAAGAAGGATGTTGGAAATCGCTGTATTCAACTCAGATACACGGGAGTTCAGGCCCAATGCTTACACATGCTTTTCCCACAACCTATCCCAGCCACTAACATAAGGAGGTTAGCAGGTACGTCTACAGTCAGGCAGGATGCGGGAGGGTGCTGCCCTGTCCTCAGCTCTCACAGGGAAGCATGCCTAGAAGCCAGCTCTCAACTAGCTGCATTCTTATGACAGTGTGAAGGTAGCAGTATTCTGAGTAAGGAGGTTCCCAGATTACCACTCTCCTGCACCTGGAGATACCGTCCAGGTCTGCATTGTTAACTTGCGTCTCAGAGGCCTCTGGCCAAAGTCTCTGGTGAAGACGTGGGAAACTCACTCTGCAGGCAGTGTGGAACTGTGAGGGACTGAGGGTGAGCTCAACTCTCAGCAGTAAGATGATTTTGGACAAGGCGTTCAGCTACCTTCTCACATATGGAACTTAGTATGTAGCACCAGTCTACCCCAGGAATTACTGGGAAATCGCTGGATTGAGCTTGGAGGCACTAGTCTTGTGTGCCGGCAGATTCCAGTTACCTCTCCCAACACTTCGGTGAAGCAGCGAGCCTAGGCCTTTTGGAAGCGAAAGGTAGCTGCAGGCAGGAGGTAGGGTTACAGGCCATAAGCTCAACACTCAGAAGTGGGTATGCATGGGAGGCAGATGTCTGCTACCCACTCGGACATGCGAGTGGGAACCTAGCTACACTCTGATGAAGAAGGACTTTGGAAATCGCTGTATTCAACTCAGATACACGTGGGTTCAGGCACAACGATTCCACATGCTTTTCTCACAACCTTTCCCTGCCACTAACATGAGGACGTTAGCAGCTCCTTCTACAGTCAAGCAGGATGCGGGAGGGTTGTGCCCTGTCCTTAGCTCTCACAGGGAAGCATGCCTTGAAGCCAGCTGTCAACTAGCTGCATTCTT
The DNA here is from genome assembly GCF_048164855.1 of Canis lupus baileyi. Classification (NCBI taxonomy): domain Eukaryota; kingdom Metazoa; phylum Chordata; class Mammalia; order Carnivora; family Canidae; genus Canis; species Canis lupus. The sequence continues at coordinate 209,694 of NC_132863.1, read as the reverse complement.
ATGGCAGGGTGAAGGTAGCAGTATTCTGAGACAGGAGGTTCCCAGATAACCACTCTACTGCACCTGGAGATACCCTCCAGGTCTGCATTGTTAACTTGCGTCTCAGAAGCCTCTGGCAAACGTCTCTGGTGAAGACGTGCGAAACTCACTCTGCAGGCAGTGTGGAACTGTGAGGGACTGAGGGTGAGCTCAACTCTCAGAAGTAAGATGTTTTTGGACAAGGCGTTCAACTACCTACTCACGTATGGAACTTAGTATGTGGCACCAGTCTACCCCAGGAATTACTAGGAAATCGCTTGATTGAGCTTGGAGGCACTCGTCTTGTGTGCCGGGAGATTCCAGTTACCTCTCCCAACACTTGCGTCAAGCAGCGAGCCTAGGCCTTTGGAAGCGAAAGGTAGCGGCAGGCACGATGTAGGGTTACAGGCCATGAGCTCAACTCTCAGAAGTGTGTATGCATGGGAGGCAGATGTCTGCTACCCACTCGGACATGGGAGTTGGAACCTAGCTACACTCTGATGAAGAAGGATGTTGGAAATCGCTGTATTCAACTCAGATACACGGGAGTTCAGGCCCAATGCTTACACATGCTTTTCCCACAACCTATCCCAGCCACTAACATAAGGAGGTTAGCAGGTACGTCTACAGTCAGGCAGGATGCGGGAGGGTGCTGCCCTGTCCTCAGCTCTCACAGGGAAGCATGCCTAGAAGCCAGCTCTCAACTAGCTGCATTCTTATGACAGTGTGAAGGTAGCAGTATTCTGAGTAAGGAGGTTCCCAGATTACCACTCTCCTGCACCTGGAGATACCGTCCAGGTCTGCATTGTTAACTTGCGTCTCAGAGGCCTCTGGCCAAAGTCTCTGGTGAAGACGTGGGAAACTCACTCTGCAGGCAGTGTGGAACTGTGAGGGACTGAGGGTGAGCTCAACTCTCAGCAGTAAGATGATTTTGGACAAAGCGTTCAGCTACCTTCTCACATATGGAACTTAGTATGTAGCACCAGTCTACCCCAGGAATTACTGGGAAATCGCTGGATTGAGCTTGGAGGCACTAGTCTTGTGTGCCGGCAGATTCCAGTTACCTCTCCCAACACTTCGGTGAAGCAGCGAGCCGAGGCCTTTTGGAAGCGAAAGGTAGCTGCAGGCAGGAGGTAGGGTTACAGGCCATAAGCTCAACTCTCAGAAGTGGGTATGCATGGGAGGCAGATGTCTGCTTCCCACTCGTACATGCGAGTGGGAACCTAGCTACACTCTGATGAAGAAGGACTTTGGAAATCGCTGTATTCAACTCAGATACACGTGGGTTCAGGCACAACGATTCCACATGCTTTTCTCACAACCTTTCCCTGCCACTAACATGAGGACGTTAGCATCTCCTTCTACAGTCAAGCAGGATGCGGGAGGGTTGTGCCCTGTCCTTAGCTCTCACAGGGAAGCATGCCTTGAAGCCAGCTGTCAACTAGCTGCATTCTTATGGCAGGGTGAAGGTAGCAGTATTCTGAGACAGGAGGTTCCCAGATAACCACTCTACTGCACCTGGAGATACCGTCCAGGTCTGCATTGTTAACTTGCGTCTCAGAGGCCTCTGGCAAAAGTCTCTGGTGAAGACGTGCGAAACTCACTCTGCAGGCAGTGTGGAACTGTGAGGGACTGAGGGTGAGCTCAACTCTCAGAAGTAAGATGTTTTTGGTCAAGGCGTTCAACTACCTACTCACGTATGGAACTTAGTATGTAGCACCAGTCTACCCCAGGAATTACTAGGAAATCGCTTGATTGAGCTTGGAGGCACTCGTCTTGTGTGCCGGGAGATTCCAGTTACCTCTCCCAACACTTGCGTCAAGCAGCGAGCCTAGGCCTTTGGAAGCGAAAGGTAGCTGCAGGCACGATGTAGGGTTACAGGCCATGAGCTCAACTCTCAGAAGTGTGTATGCATGGGAGGCAGATGTCTGCTACCCACTCGGACATGGGAGTTGGAACCTAGCTACACTCCTATTGAAGAAGGATGTTGGAAATCGCTGTATTCAACTCAGATACACGGGAGTTCAGGCCCAATGCTTACACATGCTTTTCCCACAACCTATCCCAGCCACTAACATAAGGAGGTTAGCAGGTACGTCTACAGTCAGGCAGGATGCGGGAGGGTGCTGCCCTGTCCTCAGCTCTCACAGGGAAGCATGCCTAGAAGCCAGCTCTCAACTAGCTGCATTCTTATGACAGTGTGAAGGTAGCAGTATTCTGAGTAAGGAGGTTCCCAGATTACCACTCTCCTGCACCTGGAGATACCGTCCAGGTGTGCATTGTTAACTTGCGTCTCAGAGGCCTCTGGCCAAAGTCTCTGGTGAAGACGTGGGAAACTCACTCTGCAGGCAGTGTGGAACTGTGAGGGACTGAGGGTGAGCTCAACTCTCAGCAGTAAGATGATTTTGGACAAGGCGTTCAGCTACCTTCTCACATATGGAACTTAGTATGTAGCACCAGTCTACCCCAGGAATTACTGGGAAATCGCTGGATTGAGCTTGGAGGCACTAGTCTTGTGTCCCGGCAGATTCCAGTTACCTCTCCCAACACTTCGGTGAAGCAGCGAGCCTAGGCCTTTTGGAAGCGAAAGGTAGCTGCAGGCAGGAGGTAGGGTTACAGGCCATAAGCTCAACTCTCAGAAGTGGGTATGCATGGGAGGCAGATGTCTGCTACCCACTCGGACATGCGAGTGGGAACCTAGCTACACTCTGATGAAGAAGGACTTTGGAAATCGCTGTATTCAACTCAGATACACGTGGGTTCAGGCACAACGATTCCACATGCTTTTCTCACAACCTTTCCCTGCCACTAACATGAGGACGTTAGCAGCTCCTTCTACAGTCAAGCAGGATGCGGGAGGGTTGTGCCCTGTCCTTAGCACTCACAGGGAAGCATGCCTTGAAGCCAGCTGTCAACTAGCTGCATTCTTATGGCAGGGTGAAGGTAGCAGTATTCTGAGACAGGAGGTTCCCAGATTACCACTCTACTGCACCTGGAGATACCCTCCAGGTCCGCATTGTTAACTTGCGTCTCAGAAGCCTCTGGCAAACGTCTCTGGTGAAGACGTGCGAAACTCACTCTGCAGGCAGTGTGGAACTGTGAGGGACTGTAGGTCAGCTCAAGTCTCAGAAGTAAGATGTTTTTGGTCAAGGCGTTCAACTACCTACTCACGTATGGAACTTAGTATGTAGCACCAGTCTACCCCAGGAATTACTAGGAAATCGCTTGATTGAGCTTGGAGGCACTCGTCTTGTGTGCCGGGAGATTCCAGTTACCTCTCCCAACACTTGCGTCAAGCAGCGAGCCTAGGCCTTTTGGAAGCGAAAGGTAGCGGCAGGCAGGATGTAGGGTTACAGGCCATGAGCTCAACTCTCAGAAGTGTGTATGCATGGGAGGCAGATGTCTGCTACCCACTCGGACATGGGAGTTGGAACCTAGCTACACTCCTATTGAAGAAGAATGTTGGAAATCGCTGTATTCATCTCAGATACACGGGAGTTCAGGCCCAATGCTTACACATGCTTTTCCCACAACCTATCCCGGCCACTAACATAAGGAGGTTAGCAGGTACGTCTACAGTCAGGCAGGATGCGGGAGGGTTCTGCCCTGTCCTCAGCTCTCACAGGGAAGCATGCCTAGAAGCCAGCTGTCAACTAGCTGCATTCTTATGACAGTGTGAAGGTAGCAGTATTCTGAGTAAGGAGGTTCTCAGATTACCACTCTACTGCACCTGGAGATACCGTCCAGGTCTGCATTGTTAACTTGCGTCTCAGAGGCCTCTGGCAAAAGTCTCTGGTGAAGACGTGGGAGACTCACTCTGCAGGCAGTGTGGAACTGGGAGGGACTGAAGGTGAGCTCAACTCTCAGCAGTAAGATGATTTTGGACAAGGCGTTCAGCTACTTTCTCACATATGGAACTTAGTATGTAGCACCAGTCTACCCCAGGAATTCCTGGGAAATCGCTGGAGTGAGCTTGGAGGCACTAGTCTTGTGTGCCGGCAGATTCCACTTACCTCTCCCAACACTTCGGTGAAGCAGCGAGCCTAGGCCTTTTGGAAGCGAAAGGTAGCTGCAGGCAGGAGGTAGGGTTACAGGCCATAAGCTCAACTCTCAGAAGTGGGTATGCATGGGAGGCAGATGTCTGCTACCCACTCGGACATGCGAGTGGGAACCTAGCTACACTCTGATGAAGAAGGACTTTGGAAATCGCTGTATTCAACTCAGATACACGTGGGTTCAGGCACAACGATTCCACATGATTTTCTCACAACCATTCCCTGCCACTAACATGAGGACGTTAGCAGCTCCTTCTACAGTCAAGCAGGATGCGGGAGGGTTGTGCCCTGTCCTTAGCTCTCACAGGGAAGCATGCCTTGAAGCCACCTGTCAACTAGCTGCATACTTATGGCAGGGTGAAGGTAGCAGTATTCTGAGACCGGAGGTTCCCAGATTACCACTCTACTGCACCTGGAGATACCCTCCAGGTCTGCATTGTTAACTTGCGTCTCATAGCCTCTGGCAAACGTCTCTGGTGAAGATGTGCGAAACTCACTCTGCAGGCATTGTGGAACTGTGAGGGACTGTGGGTGAGCTCAACTCTCAGAAGTAAGATGATTTTGGAAAAGGCGTTCAGCTACCTTCTCACATATGGAACTTAGTATGTAGCACCAGTCTACCCCAGGAATTCCTGGGAAATCGCTGGATTGAGCTTGGAGGCACTAGTCTTGTGTGCCGGCAGATTCCAGTTACCTCTCCCAACACTTCGGTGAAGCAGCGAGCCTAGGCCTTTTGGAAGCGAAAGGTAGCTGCAGGCAGGAGTTAGGTTTACAGGCCATAAGCTCAACTCTCAGAAGTGGGTATGCATGGGAGGCAGATGTCTGCTTCCCACTCGTACATGCGAGTGGGAACCTAGCTACACTCTGATGAAGAAGGACTTTGGAAATCGCTGTATTCAACTCAGATACACGTGGGTTCAGGCACAACGATTCCACATGCTTTTCTCACAACCTTTCCCTGCCACTAACATGAGGACGTTAGCAGCTCCTTCTACAGTCAAGCAGGATGCGGGAGGGTTGTGCCCTGTCCTTAGCTCTCACAGGGAAGCATGCCTTGAAGCCAGCTGTCAACTAGCTGCATTCTTATGGCAGGGTGAAGGTAGCAGTATTCTGAGACAGGAGGTTCCCAGATAACCACTCTACTGCACCTGGAGATACCGTCCAGGTCTGCATTGTTAACTTGCGTCTCAGAGGCCTCTGGCAAAAGTCTCTGGTGAAGACGTGGGAAACTCACTCTGCAGGCAGTGTGGAACTGTGAGGGACTGAGGGTGAGCTCAACTCTCAGAAGTAAGATGATTTTGGACAAGGCGTTCAACTACCTACTCATGTATGGAACTTAGTATGTAGCACCAGTCTACCCCAGGAATTACTGGGAAATCGCTGGATTGAGCTTGGAGGCACTCGTCTTGTGTGCCGGGAGATTCCAGTTACCTCTCCCAACACTTGCGTCAAGCAGCGAGCCTAGGCCTTTGGAAGCGAAAGGTAGCTGCAGGCACGATGTAGGGTTACAGGCCATGAGCTCAACTCTCAGAAGTGTGTATGCATGGGAGGCAGATGTCTGCTACCCACTCGGACATGGGAGTTGGAACCTAGCTACACTCCTATTGAAGAAGGATGTTGGAAATCGCTGTATTCAACTCAGATACACGGGAGTTCAGGCCCAATGCTTACACATGCTTTTCCCACAACCTATCCCAGCCACTAACATAAGGAGGTTAGCAGGTACGTCTACAGTCAGGCAGGATGCGGGAGGGTTCTGCCCTGTCCTGAGCTCTCACAGGGAAGCATGCCTAGAAGCCAGCTCTCAACTAGCTGCATTCTTATGACAGTGTGAAGGTAGCAGTATTCTGAGTAAGGAGGTTCCCAGATTACCACTCTCCGGCACCTGGAGATACCGTCCAGGTCTGCATTGTTAACTTGCGTCTCAGAGGCCTCTGGCAAAAGTCTCTGGTGAAGACGTGGGAAACTCACTCTGCAGGCAGTGTGGAACTGTGAGGGACTGAGGGTGAGCTCAACTCTCAGCCGTAAGATGATTTTGGACAAGGCGTTCAGCTACCTTCTCACATATGGAACTTAGTATGTAGCACCAGTCTACCCCAGGAATTACTGGGAAATCGCTGGATTGAGCTTGGAGGCACTAGTCTTGTGTGCCGGCAGATTCCAGTTACCTCTCCCAACCCTTCGGTGAAGCAGCGAGCCTAGGCCTTTTGGAAGCGAAAGGTAGCTGCAGGCAGGAGGTAGGGTTACAGGCCATAAGCTCAACACTCAGAAGTGGGTATGCATGGGAGGCAGATGTCTGCTACCCACTCGGACATGCGAGTGGGAACCTAGCTACACTCTGATGAAGAAGGACTTTGGAAATCGCTGTATTCAACTCAGATACACGTGGGTTCAGGCACAACGATTCCACATGCTTTTCTCACAACCTTTCCCTGCCACTAACATGAGGACGTTAGCAGCTCCTTCTACAGTCAAGCAGGATGCGGGAGCGTTGTGCCCTGTCCTTAGCTCTCACAGGGAAGCATGCCTTGAAGCCAGCTGTCAACTAGCTGCATTCTTATGGCAGGGTGAAGGTAGCAGTATTCTGAGACAGGAGGTTCCCAGATTACCACTCTACTGCACCTGGAGATACCCTCCAGGTCTGCATTGTTAACTGGCGTCTCAGAAGCCTCTGGCAAACGTCTCTGGTGAAGACGTGCGAAACTCACTGTGCAGGCAGTGTGGAACTGTGAGGGACTGAGGGTGAGCTCAACTCTCAGAAGTAAGATGTTTTTGGTCAAGGCGTTCAACTACCTACTCTCGTATGGAACTTAGTATGTAACACCAGTCTACCCCAGGAATTAGTAGGAAATCGCTTGATTGAGCTTGGAGGCACTCGTCTTGTGTGCCGGGAGATTCCAGTTACCTCTCCCAACACTTGCGTCAAGCAGTTGGCCTAGGCCTTTTGGAAGGGAAAGGTAGCGGCAGGCAGGATGTAGGGTTACAGGCCATGAGCTCAACTCTCAGAAGTGTGTATGCATGGGAGGCAGATGTCTGCTACCCACTCGGACATGGGAGTTGGAACCTAGCTACACTCCTATTGAAGAAGGATGTTGGAAATCGCTGTATTCAACTCAGATACACGGGAGTTCAGGCCCAATGCTTACACATGCTTTTCCCACAACCTATCCCAGCCACTCACATAAGGAGGTTAGCAGGTACGTCTACAGTCAGGCAGGATGCGGGAGGGTTCTGCCCTGTCCTCAGCTCTCACAGGGAAGCATGCCTAGAAGCCAGCTCTCAACTAGCTGCATTCTTATGACAGTGTGAAGGTAGCAGTATTCTGAGTAAGGAGGTTCCCAGATTACCACTCTCCTGCACCTGGAGATACCGTCCAGGTCTGCATTGTTAACTTGCGTCTCAGAGGCCTCTGGCAAAAGTCTCTGGTGAAGACGTGGGAGACTCACTCTGCAGGCAGTGTGGAACTGTGAGGGACTGAGGGTGAGCTCAACTCTCAGCAGTAAGATGATTTTGGACAAGGCGTTCAGCTACCTTCTCACATATGGAACTTAGTATATAGCACCAGTCTACCCCAGGAATTACTGGGAAATCGCTGGATTGAGCTTGGAGGCACTAGTCTTGTGTGCCGGCAGATTCCACTTACCTCTCCCAACACTTCGGTGAAGCAGCGAGCCTAGGCCTTTTGGAAGCGAAAGGTAGCTGCAGGCAGGAGGTAGGGTTACAGGCCATAAGCTCAACTCTCAGAAGTGCGTATGCATGGGAGGCAGATGTCTGCTACCCACTCGGACATGCGAGTGGGAACCTAGCTACACTCTGATGAAGAAGGACTTTGGAAATCGCTGTATTCAACACAGATACACGTGGGTTCAGGCACAACGATTCCACATGCTTTTCTCACAACCTTTCCCTGCCACTAACATGAGGACGTTAGCAGCTCCTTCTACAGTCAAGCAGGATGCGGGAGGGTTGTGCCCTGTCCTTAGCTCTCACAGGGAAGCATGCCTTGAAGCCAGCTGTCAACTAGCTGCATTCTTATGGCAGGGTGAAGGTAGCAGTATTCTGAGACAGGAGGTTCCCAGATAACCACTCTACTGCACCTGGAGATACCGTCCAGGTCTGCATTGTTAACTTGCGTCTCAGAGGCCTCTGGCAAAAGTCTCTGGTGAAGACGTGGGAAACTCACTCTGCAGGCAGTGTGGAACTGTGAGGGACTGAGGGTGAGCTCAACTCTCAGAAGTAAGATGATTTTGGACAAGGCGTTCAACTACCTACTCACGTATGGAACTTAGTATGTGGCACCAGTCTACCCCAGGAATTACTAGGAAATCGCTTGATTGAGCTTGGAGGCACTCGTCTTGTGTGCCGGGAGATTCCAGTTACCTCTCCCAACACTTGCGTCAAGCAGCGAGCCTAGGCCTTTGGAAGCGAAAGGTAGCGGCAGGCACGATGTAGTGTTACAGGCCATGAGCTCAACTCTCAGAAGTGTGTATGCATGGGAGGCAGATGTCTTCTACCCACTCGGACATGGGAGTTGGAACCTAGCTACACTCTGATGAAGAAGGATGTTGGAAATCGCTGTATTCAACTCAGATACACGGGAGTTCAGGCCCAATGCTTACACATGCTTTTCCCACAACCTATCCCAGCCACTAACATAAGGAGGTTAGCAGGTACGTCTACAGTCAGGCAGGATGCGGGAGGGTGCTGCCCTGTCCTCAGCTCTCACAGGGAAGCATGCCTAGAAGCCAGCTCTCAACTAGCTGCATTCTTATGACAGTGTGAAGGTAGCAGTATTCTGAGTAAGGAGGTTCCCAGATTACCACTCTCCTGCACCTGGAGATACCGTCCAGGTCTGCATTGTTAACTTGCGTCTCAGAGGCCTCTGGCCAAAGTCTCTGGTGAAGACGTGGGAAACTCACTCTGCAGGCAGTGTGGAACTGTGAGGGACTGAGGGTGAGCTCAACTCTCAGCAGTAAGATGATTTTGGACAAGGCGTTCAGCTACCTTCTCACATATGGAACTTAGTATGTAGCACCAGTCTACCCCAGGAATTACTGGGAAATCGCTGGATTGAGCTTGGAGGCACTAGTCTTGTGTGCCGGCAGATTCCAGTTACCTCTCCCAACACTTCGGTGAAGCAGCGAGCCTAGGCCTTTTGGAAGCGAAAGGTAGCTGCAGGCAGGAGGTAGGGTTACAGGCCATAAGCTCAACTCTCAGAAGTGGGTATGCATGGGAGGCAGATGTCTGCTACCCACTCGGACATGCGAGTGGGAACCTAGCTACACTCTGATGAAGAAGGACTTTGGAAATCGCTGTATTCAACTCAGATACACGTGGGTTCAGGCACAACGATTCCACATGCTTTTCTCACAACCTTTCCCTGCCACTAACATGAGGACGTTAGCAGCTCCTTCTACAGTCAAGCAGGATGCGGGAGGGTTGTGCCCTGTCCTTAGCTCTCACAGGGAAGCATGCCTTGAAGCCAGCTGTCAACTAGCTGCATTCTTATGGCAGGGTGAAGGTAGCAGTATTCTGAGACAGGAGGTTCCCAGATAACCACTCTACTGCACCTGGAGATACCCTCCAGGTCTGCATTGTTAACTTGCATCTCAGAGGCCTCTGGCAAACGTCTCTGGTGAAGACGTGCGAAACTCACTCTGCAGGCAGTGTGGAACTGTGAGGGACTGAGGGTGAACTCAACTCTCAGAAGTAAGATGTTTTTGGACAAGGCGTTCAACTACCTACTCACGTATGGAACATAGTATGTGGCACCAGTCTACCCCAGGAATTACTAGGAAATCGCTTGATTGAGCTTGGAGGCACTCGTCTTTTGTGCCGGGAGATTCCAGTTACCTCTCCCAACACTTGCGTCAAGCAGCGAGCCTAGGCCTTTGGAAGCGAAAGGTAGCGGCAGGCACGATGTAGGGTTACAGGCCATGAGCTCAACTCTCAGAAGTGTGTATGCATGGGAGGCAGATGTCTGCTACCCACTCGGACATGGGAGTTGGAACCTAGCTACACTCTGATGAAGAAGGATGTTGGAAATCGCTGTATTCAACTCAGATACACGGGAGTTCAGGCCCAATGCTTACACATGCTTTTCCCACAACCTATCCCAGCCACTAACATAAGGAGGTTAGCAGGTACGTCTACAGTCAGGCAGGATGCGGGAGGGTGATGCCCTCTCCTCAGCTCTCACAGGGAAGCATGCCTAGAAGCCAGCTCTCAACTAGCTGCATTCTTATGACAGTGTGAAGGTAGCAGTATTCTGAGTAAGGAGGTTCCCAGATTACCACTCTCCTGCACCTGGAGATACCGTCCAGGTGTGCATTGTTATCTTGCGTCTCAGAGGCCTCTGGCCAAAGTCTCTGGTGAAGACGTGGGAAACTCACTCTGCAGGCAGTGTGGAACTGTGAGGGACTGAGGGTGAGCTCAACTCTCAGCAGTAAGATGATTTTGGACAAGGCGTTCAGCTACCTTCTCACATATGGAACTTAGTATGTAGCACCAGTCTACCCCAGGAATTACTGGGAAATCGCTGGATTGAGCTTGGAGGCACTAGTCTTGTGTGCCGGCAGATTCCAGTTACCTCTCCCAACACTTCGGTGAAGCAGCGAGCCTAGGCCTTTTGGAAGCGAAAGGTAGCTGCAGGCAGGAGGTAGGGTTACAGGCCATAAGCTCAACTCTCAGAAGTGGGTATGCATGGGAGGCAGATGTCTGCTAACCACTCGGACATGCGAGTGGGAACCTAGCTACACTCTGATGAAGAAGGACTTTGGAAATCGCTGTATTCAACTCAGATACACGTGGGTTCAGGCACAACGATTCCACATGCTTTTCTCACAACCTTTCCCTGCCACTAACATGAGGACGTTAGCAGCTCCTTCTACAGTCAAGCAGGATGCGGGAGGGTTGTGCCCTGTCCTTAGCTCTCACAGGGAAGCATGCCTTGAAGCCAGCTGTCAACTAGCTGCATTCTTATGGCAGGGTGAAGGTAGCAGTATTCTGAGACAGGAGGTTCCCAGATAACCACTCTACTGCACCTGGAGATACCCTCCAGGTCTGCATTGTTAACTTGCGTCTCAGAGGCCTCTGGCAAACGTCTCTGGTGAAGACGTGCGAAACTCACTCTGCAGGCAGTGTGGAACTGTGAGGGACTGAGGGTGAGCTCAACTCTCAGAAGTAAGATGTTTTTGGACAAGGCGTTCAACTACCTACTCACGTATGGAACTTAGTATGTGGCACCAGTCTACCCCAGGAATTACTAGGAAATCGCTTGATTGAGCTTGGAGGCACTCGTCTTGTGTGCCGGGAGATTCCAGTTACCTCTCCCAACACTTGCGTCAAGCAGCGAGCCTAGGCCTTTGGAAGCGAAAGGTAGCGGCAGGCACGATGTAGGGTTACAGGCCATGAGCTCAACTCTCAGAAGTGTGTATGCATGGGAGGCAGATGTCTGCTACCCACTCGGACATGGGAGTTGGAACCTAGCTACACTCTGATGAAGAAGGATGTTGGAAATCGCTGTATTCAACTCAGATACACGGGAGTTCAGGCCCAATGCTTACACATGCTTTTCCCACAACCTATCCCAGCCACTAACATAAGGAGGTTAGCAGGTACGTCTACAGTCAGGCAGGATGCGGGAGGGTGCTGCCCTGTCCTCAGCTCTCACAGGGAAGCATGCCTAGAAGCCAGCTCTCAACTAGCTGCATTCTTATGACAGTGTGAAGGTAGCAGTATTCTGAGTAAGGAGGTTCCCAGATTACCACTCTCCTGCACCTGGAGATACCGTCCAGGTCTGCATTGTTAACTTGCGTCTCAGAGGCCTCTGGCCAAAGTCTCTGGTGAAGACGTGGGAAACTCACTCTGCAGGCAGTGTGGAACTGTGAGGGACTGAGGGTGAGCTCAACTCTCAGCAGTAAGATGATTTTGGACAAGGCGTTCAGCTACCTTCTCACATATGGAACTTAGTATGTAGCACCAGTCTACCCCAGGAATTACTGGGAAATCGCTGGATTGAGCTTGGAGGCACTAGTCTTGTGTGCCGGCAGATTCCAGTTACCTCTCCCAACACTTCGGTGAAGCAGCGAGCCTAGGCCTTTTGGAAGCGAAAGGTAGCTGCAGGCAGGAGGTAGGGTTACAGGCCATAAGCTCAACTCTCAGAAGTGGGTATGCATGGGAGGCAGATGTCTTCTACCCACTCGGACATGCGAGTGGGAACCTAGCTACACTCTGATGAAGAAGGACTTTGGAAATCGCTGTATTCAACTCAGATACACGTGGGTTCAGGCACAACGATTCCACATGCTTTTCTCACAACCTTTCCCTGCCACTAACATGAGGACGTTAGCAGCTCCTTCTACAGTCAAGCAGGATGCGGGAGGGTTGTGCCCTGTCCTTAGCTCTCACAGGGAAGCATGCCTTGAAGCCAGCTGTCAACTTGCTGCATTCTTATGGCAGGGTGAAGGTAGCAGTATTCTGAGACAGGAGGTTCCCAGATAACCACTCTACTGCACCTGGAGATACCCTCCAGGTCTGCATTGTTAACTTGCGTCTCAGAAGCCTCTGGCAAACGTCTCTGGTGAAGACGTGCGAAACTCACTCTGCAGGCAGTGTGGAACTGTGAGGGACTGAGGTTGAGCTCAACTCTCAGAAGTAAGATGTTTTTGGACAAGGCGTTCAACTACCTACTCACGTATGGAACTTAGTATGTGGCACCAGTCTACCCCAGGAATTACTAGGAAATCGCTTGATTGAGCTTGGAGGCACTCGTCTTGTGTGCCGGGAGATTCCAGTTACCTCTCCCAACACTTGCGTCAAGCAGCGAGCCTAGGCCTTTGGAAGCGAAAGGTAGCGGCAGGCACGATGTAGGGTTACAGGCCATGAGCTCAACTCTCAGAAGTGTGTATGCATGGGAGGCAGATGTCTGCTACCCACTCGGACATGGGAGTTGGAACCTAGCTACACTCTGATGAAGAAGGATGTTGGAAATCGCTGTATTCAACTCAGATACACGGGAGTTCAGGCCCAATGCTTACACATGCTTTTCCCACAACCTATCCCAGCCACTAACATAAGGAGGTTAGCAGGTACGTCTACAGTCAGGCAGGATGCGGGAGGGTGCTGCCCTGTCCTCAGCTCTCACAGGGAAGCATGCCTAGAAGCCAGCTCTCAACTAGCTGCATTCTTATGACAGTGTGAAGGTAGCAGTATTCTGAGTAAGGAGGTTCCCAGATTACCACTCTCCTGCACCTGGAGATACCGTCCAGGTCTGCATTGTTAACTTGCGTCTCAGAGGCCTCTGGCCAAAGTCTCTGGTGAAGACGTGGGAAACTCACTCTGCAGGCAGTGTGGAACTGTGAGGGACTGAGGGTGAGCTCAACTCTCAGCAGTAAGATGATTTTGGACAAGGCGTTCAGCTACCTTCTCACATATGGAACTTAGTATGTAGCACCAGTCTACCCCAGGAATTACTGGGAAATCGCTGGATTGAGCTTGGAGGCACTAGTCTTGTGTGCCGGCAGATTCCAGTTACCTCTCCCAACACTTCGGTGAAGCAGCGAGCCTAGGCCTTTTGGAAGCGAAAGGTAGCTGCAGGCAGGAGGTAGGGTTACAGGCCATAAGCTCAACTCTCAGAAGTGGGTATGCATGGGAGGCAGATGTCTGCTACCCACTAGGACATGCGAGTGGGAACCTAGCTACACTCTGATGAAGAAGGACTTTGGAAATCGCTGTATTCAACTCAGATACACGTGGGTTCAGGCACAACGATTCCACATGCTTTTCTCACAACCTTTCCCTGCCACTAACATGAGGACGTTAGCAGCTCCTTCTACAGTCAAGCAGGATGCGGGAGGGTTGTGCCCTGTCCTTAGCTCTCACAGGGAAGCATGCCTTGAAGCCAGCTGTCAACTAGCTGCATTCTTACGGCAGGGTGAAGGTAGCAGTATTCTGAGACAGGAGGTTCCCAGATAACCACTCTACTGCACCTGGAGATACCCTCCAGGTCTGCATTGTTAACTTGCGTCTCAGAAGCCTCTGGCAAACGTCTCTGGTGAAGACGTGCGAAACTCACTCTGCAGGCAGTGTGGAACTGTGAGGGACTGAGGGTGAGCTCAACTCTCAGAAGTAAGATGTTTTTGGACAAGGCGTTCAACTACCTACTCACGTATGGAACTTAGTATGTGGCACCAGTCTACGCCAGGAATTACTAGGAAATCGCTTGATTGAGCTTGGAGGCACTCGTCTTGTGTGCCGGGAGATTCCAGTTACCTCTCCCAACACTTGCGTCAAGCAGCGAGCCTAGGCCTTTGGAAGCGAAAGGTAGCGGCAGGCACGATGTAGGGTTACAGGCCATGAGCTCAACTCTCAGAAGTGTGTATGCATGGGAGGCAGATGTCTGCTACCCACTCGGACATGGGAGTTGGAACCTAGCTACACTCTGATGAAGAAGGATGTTGGAAATCGCTGTATTCAACTCAGATACACGGGAGTTCAGGCCCAATGCTTACACATGCTTTTCCCACAACCTATCCCAGCCACTAACATAAGGAGGTTAGCAGGTACGTCTACAGTCAGGCAGGATGCGGGAGGGTGCTGCCCTGTCCTCAGCTCTCACAGGGAAGCATGCCTAGAAGCCAGCTCTCAACTAGCTGCATTCTTATGACAGTGTGAAGGTAGCAGTATTCTGAGTAAGGAGGTTCCCAGATTACCACTCTCCTGCACCTGGAGATACCGTCCAGGTCTGCATTGTTAACTTGCGTCTCAGAGGCCTCTGGCCAAAGTCTCTGGTGAAGACGTGGGAAACTCACTCTGCAGGCAGTGTGGAACTGTGAGGGACTGAGGGTGAGCTCAACTCTCAGCAGTAAGATGATTTTGGACAAGGCGTTCAGCTACCTTCTCACATATGGAACTTAGTATGTAGCACCAGTCTACCCCAGGAATTACTGGGAAATCGCTGGATTGAGCTTGGAGGCACTAGTCTTGTGTGCCGGCAGATTCCAGTTACCTCTCCCAACACTTCGGTGAAGCAGCGAGCCTAGGCCTTTTGGAAGCGAAAGGTAGCTGCAGGCAGGAGGTAGGGTTACAGGCCATAAGCTCAACTCTCAGAAGTGGGTATGCATGGGAGGCAGATGTCTGCTACCCACTCGGACATGCGAGTGGGAACCTAGCTACACTCTGATGAAGAAGGACTTTGGAAATCGCTGTATTCAACTCAGATACACGTGGGTTCAGGCACAACGATTCCACATGCTTTTCTCACAACCTTTCCCTGCCACTAACATGAGGACGTTAGCAGCTCCTTCTACAGTCAAGCAGGATGCGGGAGGGTTGTGCCCTGTCCTTAGCTCTCACAGGGAAGCATGCCTTGAAGCCAGCTGTCAACTAGCTGCATTCTTACGGCAGGGTGAAGGTAGCAGTATTCTGAGACAGGAGGTTCCCAGATAACCACTCTACTGCACCTGGAGATACCCTCCAGGTCTGCATTGTTAACTTGCGTCTCAGAAGCCTCTGGCAAACGTCTCTGGTGAAGACGTGCGAAACTCACTCTGCAGGCAGTGTGGAACTGTGAGGGACTGAGGGTGAGCTCAACTCTCAGAAGTAAGATGTTTTTGGACAAGGCGTTCAACTACCTACTCACGTATGGAACTTAGTATGTGGCACCAGTCTACCCCAGGAATTACTAGGAAATCGCTTGATTGAGCTTGGAGGCACTCGTCTTGTGTGCCGGGAGATTCCAGTTACCTCTCCCAACACTTGCGTCAAGCAGCGAGCCTAGGCCTTTGGAAGCGAAAGGTAGCGGCAGGCACGATGTAGGGTTACAGGCCATGAGCTCAACTCTCAGAAGTGTGTATGCATGGGAGGCAGATGTCTGCTACCCACTCGGACATGGGAGTTGGAACCTAGCTACACTCTGATGAAGAAGGATGTTGGAAATCGCTGTATTCAACTCAGATACACGGGAGTTCAGGCCCAATGCTTACACATGCTTTTCCCACAACCTATCCCAGCCACTAACATAAGGAGGTTAGCAGGTACGTCTACAGTCAGGCAGGATGCGGGAGGGTGCTGCCCTGTCCTCAGCTCTCACAGGGAAGCATGCCTAGAAGCCAGCTCTCAACTAGCTGCATTCTTATGACAGTGTGAAGGTAGCAGTATTCTGAGTAAGGAGGTTCCCAGATTACCACTCTCCTGCACCTGGAGATACCGTCCAGGTCTGCATTGTTAACTTGCGTCTCAGAGGCCTCTGGCCAAAGTCTCTGGTGAAGACGTGGGAAACTCACTCTGCAGGCAGTGTGGAACTGTGAGGGACTGAGGGTGAGCTCAACTCTCAGCAGTAAGATGATTTTGGACAAGGCGTTCAGCTACCTTCTCACATATGGAACTTAGTATGTAGCACCAGTCTACCCCAGGAATTACTGGGAAATCGCTGGATTGAGCTTGGAGGCACTAGTCTTGTGTGCCGGCAGATTCCAGTTACCTCTCCCAACACTTCGGTGAAGCAGCGAGCCTAGGCCTTTTGGAAGCGAAAGGTAGCTGCAGGCAGGAGGTAGGGTTACAGGCCATAAGCTCAACTCTCAGAAGTGGGTATGCATGGGAGGCAGATGTCTGCTACCCACTCGGACATGCGAGTGGGAACCTAGCTACACTCTGATGAAGAAGGACTTTGGAAATCGCTGTATTCAACTCAGATACACGTGGGTTCAGGCACAACGATTCCACATGCTTTTCTCACAACCTTTCCCTGCCACTAACATGAGGACGTTAGCAGCTCCTTCTACAGTCAAGCAGGATGCGGGAGGGTTGTGCCCTGTCCTTAGCTCTCACAGGGAAGCATGCCTTGAAGCCAGCTGTCAACTAGCTGCATTCTTATGGCAGGGTGAAGGTAGCAGTATTCTGAGACAGGAGGTTCCCAGATAACCACTCTACTGCACCTGGAGATACCCTCCAGGTCTGCATTGTTAACTTGCGTCTCAGAGGCCTCTGGCAAACGTCTCTGGTGAAGACGTGCGAAACTCACTCTGCAGGCAGTGTGGAACTGTGAGGGACTGAGGGTGAGCTCAACTCTCAGAAGTAAGATGTTTTTGGACAAGGCGTTCAACTACCTACTCACGTATGGAACTTAGTATGTGGCACCAGTCTACCCCAGGAATTACTAGGAAATCGCTTGATTGAGCTTGGAGGCACTCGTCTTGTGTGCCGGGAGATTCCAGTTACCTCTCCCAACACTTGCGTCAAGCAGCGAGCCTAGGCCTTTGGAAGCGAAAGGTAGCGGCAGGCACGATGTAGGGTTACAAGCCATGAGCTCAACTCTCAGAAGTGTGTATGCATGGGAGGCAGATGTCTGCTACCCACTCGGACATGGGAGTTGGAACCTAGCTACACTCTGATGAAGAAGGATGTTGGAAATCGCTGTATTCAACTCAGATACACGGGAGTTCAGGCCCAATGCTTACACATGCTTTTCCCACAACCTATCCCAGCCACTAACATAAGGAGGTTAGCAGGTACGTCTACAGTCAGGCAGGATGCGGGAGGGTGCTGCCCTGTCCTCAGCTCTCACAGGGAAGCATGCCTAGAAGCCAGCTCTCAACTAGCTGCATTCTTATGACAGTGTGAAGGTAGCAGTATTCTGAGTAAGGAGGTTCCCAGATTACCACTCTCCTGCACCTGGAGATACCGTCCAGGTCTGCATTGTTAACTTGCGTCTCAGAGGCCTCTGGCCAAAGTCTCTGGTGAAGACGTGGGAAACTCACTCTGCAGGCAGTGTGGAACTGTGAGGGACTGAGGGTGAGCTCAACTCTCAGCAGTAAGATGATTTTGGACAAGGCGTTCAGCTACCTTCTCACATATGGAACTTAGTATGTAGCACCAGTCTACCCCAGGAATTACTGGGAAATCGCTGGATTGAGCTTGGAGGCACTAGTCTTGTGTGCCGGCAGATTCCAGTTACCTCTCCCAACACTTCGGTGAAGCAGCGAGCCTAGGCCTTTTGGAAGCGAAAGGTAGCTGCAGGCAGGAGGTAGGGTTACAGGCCATAAGCTCAACTCTCAGAAGTGGGTATGCATGGGAGGCAGATGTCTTCTACCCACTCGGACATGCGAGTGGGAACCTAGCTACACTCTGATGAAGAAGGACTTTGGAAATCGCTGTATTCAACTCAGATACACGTGGGTTCAGGCACAACGATTCCACATGCTTTTCTCACAACCTTTCCCTGCCACTAACATGAGGACGTTAGCAGCTCTTTCTACAGTCAAGCAGGATGCGGGAGGGTTGTGCCCTGTCCTTAGCTCTCACAGGGAAGCATGCCTTGAAGCCAGCTGTCAACTTGCTGCATTCTTATGGCAGGGTGAAGGTAGCAGTATTCTGAGACAGGAGGTTCCCAGATAACCACTCTACTGCACCTGGAGATACCCTCCAGGTCTGCATTGTTAACTTGCGTCTCAGAAGCCTCTGGCAAACGTCTCTGGTGAAGACGTGCGAAACTCACTCTGCAGGCAGTGTGGAACTGTGAGGGACTGAGGTTGAGCTCAACTCTCAGAAGTAAGATGTTTTTGGACAAGGCGTTCAACTACCTACTCACGTATGGAACTTAGTATGTGGCACCAGTCTACCCCAGGAATTACTAGGAAATCGCTTGATTGAGCTTGGAGGCACTCGTCTTGTGTGCCGGGAGATTCCAGTTACCTCTCCCAACACTTGCGTCAAGCAGCGAGCCTAGGCCTTTGGAAGCGAAAGGTAGCGGCAGGCACGATGTAGGGTTACAGGCCATGAGCTCAACTCTCAGAAGTGTGTATGCATGGGAGGCAGATGTCTGCTACCCACTCGGACATGGGAGTTGGAACCTAGCTACACTCTGATGAAGAAGGATGTTGGAAATCGCTGTATTCAACTCAGATACACGGGAGTTCAGGCCCAATGCTTACACATGCTTTTCCCACAACCTATCCCAGCCACTAACATAAGGAGGTTAGCAGGTACGTCTACAGTCAGGCAGGATGCGGGAGGGTGCTGCCCTGTCCTCAGCTCTCACAGGGAAGCATGCCTAGAAGCCAGCTCTCAACTAGCTGCATTCTTATGACAGTGTGAAGGTAGCAGTATTCTGAGTAAGGAGGTTCCCAGATTACCACTCTCCTGCACCTGGAGATACCGTCCAGGTCTGCATTGTTAACTTGCGTCTCAGAGGCCTCTGGCCAAAGTCTCTGGTGAAGACGTGGGAAACTCACTCTGCAGGCAGTGTGGAACTGTGAGGGACTGAGGGTGAGCTCAACTCTCAGCAGTAAGATGATTTTGGACAAGGCGTTCAGCTACCTTCTCACATATGGAACTTAGTATGTAGCACCAGTCTACCCCAGGAATTACTGGGAAATCGCTGGATTGAGCTTGGAGGCACTAGTCTTGTGTGCCGGCAGATTCCAGTTACCTCTCCCAACACTTCGGTGAAGCAGCGAGCCTAGGCCTTTTGGAAGCGAAAGGTAGCTGCAGGCAGGAGGTAGGGTTACAGGCCATAAGCTCAACTCTCAGAAGTGGGTATGCATGGGAGGCAGATGTCTGCTACCCACTCGGACATGCGAGTGGGAACCTAGCTACACTCTGATGAAGAAGGACTTTGGAAATCGCTGTATTCAACTCAGATACACGTGGGTTCAGGCACAACGATTCCACATGCTTTTCTCACAACCTTTCCCTGCCACTAACATGAGGACGTTAGCAGCTCCTTCTACAGTCAAGCAGGATGCGGGAGGGTTGTGCCCTGTCCTTAGCTCTCACAGGGAAGCATGCCTTGAAGCCAGCTGTCAACTAGCTGCATTCTTACGGCAGGGTGAAGGTAGCAGTATTCTGAGACAGGAGGTTCCCAGATAACCACTCTACTGCACCTGGAGATACCCTCCAGGTCTGCATTGTTAACTTGCGTCTCAGAAGCCTCTGGCAAACGTCTCTGGTGAAGACGTGCGAAACTCACTCTGCAGGCAGTGTGGAACTGTGAGGGACTGAGGGTGAGCTCAACTCTCAGAAGTAAGATGTTTTTGGACAAGGCGTTCAACTACCTACTCACGTATGGAACTTAGTATGTGGCACCAGTCTACCCCAGGAATTACTAGGAAATCGCTTGATTGAGCTTGGAGGCACTCGTCTTGTGTGCCGGGAGATTCCAGTTACCTCTCCCAACACTTGCGTCAAGCAGCGAGCCTAGGCCTTTGGAAGCGAAAGGTAGCGGCAGGCACGATGTAGGGTTACAGGCCATGAGCTCAACTCTCAGAAGTGTGTATGCATGGGAGGCAGATGTCTGCTACCCACTCGGACATGGGAGTTGGAACCTAGCTACACTCTGATGAAGAAGGATGTTGGAAATCGCTGTATTCAACTCAGATACACGGGAGTTCAGGCCCAATGCTTACACATGCTTTTCCCACAACCTATCCCAGCCACTAACATAAGGAGGTTAGCAGGTACGTCTACAGTCAGGCAGGATGCGGGAGGGTGCTGCCCTGTCCTCAGCTCTCACAGGGAAGCATGCCTAGAAGCCAGCTCTCAACTAGCTGCATTCTTATGACAGTGTGAAGGTAGCAGTATTCTGAGTAAGGAGGTTCCCAGATTACCACTCTCCTGCACCTGGAGATACCGTCCAGGTCTGCATTGTTAACTTGCGTCTCAGAGGCCTCTGGCCAAAGTCTCTGGTGAAGACGTGGGAAACTCACTCTGCAGGCAGTGTGGAACTGTGAGGGACTGAGGGTGAGCTCAACTCTCAGCAGTAAGATGATTTTGGACAAGGCGTTCAGCTACCTTCTCACATATGGAACTTAGTATGTAGCACCAGTCTACCCCAGGAATTACTGGGAAATCGCTGGATTGAGCTTGGAGGCACTAGTCTTGTGTGCCGGCAGATTCCAGTTACCTCTCCCAACACTTCGGTGAAGCAGCGAGCCTAGGCCTTTTGGAAGCGAAAGGTAGCTGCAGGCAGGAGGTAGGGTTACAGGCCATAAGCTCAACTCTCAGAAGTGGGTATGCATGGGAGGCAGATGTCTGCTACCCACTCGGACATGCGAGTGGGAACCTAGCTACACTCTGATGAAGAAGGACTTTGGA
Source organism: Canis lupus baileyi (assembly GCF_048164855.1). NCBI lineage: Eukaryota > Metazoa > Chordata > Mammalia > Carnivora > Canidae > Canis > Canis lupus. The sequence continues at coordinate 188,530 of NC_132863.1, read as the reverse complement.
AATCGCTGTATTCAACTCAGATACACGTGGGTTCAGGCACAACGATTCCACATGCTTTTCTCACAACCTTTCCCTGCCACTAACATGAGGACGTTAGCAGCTCCTTCTACAGTCAAGCAGGATGCGGGAGGGTTGTGCCCTGTCCTTAGCTCTCACAGGGAAGCATGCCTTGAAGCCAGCTGTCAACTAGCTGCATTCTTATGGCAGGGTGAAGGTAGCAGTATTCTGAGACAGGAGGTTCCCAGATAACCACTCTACTGCACCTGGAGATACCCTCCAGGTCTGCATTGTTAACTTGCGTCTCAGAAGCCTCTGGCAAACGTCTCTGGTGAAGACGTGCGAAACTCACTCTGCAGGCAGTGTGGAACTGTGAGGGACTGAGGGTGAGCTCAACTCTCAGAAGTAAGATGTTTTTGGACAAGGCGTTCAACTACCTACTCACGTATGGAACTTAGTATGTGGCACCAGTCTACCCCAGGAATTACTAGGAAATCGCTTGATTGAGCTTGGAGGCACTCGTCTTGTGTGCCGGGAGATTCCAGTTACCTCTCCCAACACTTGCGTCAAGCAGCGAGCCTAGGCCTTTGGAAGCGAAAGGTAGCGGCAGGCACGATGTAGGGTTACAGGCCATGAGCTCAACTCTCAGAAGTGTGTATGCATGGGAGGCAGATGTCTGCTACCCACTCGGACATGGGAGTTGGAACCTAGCTACACTCTGATGAAGAAGGATGTTGGAAATCGCTGTATTCAACTCAGATACACGGGAGTTCAGGCCCAATGCTTACACATGCTTTTCCCACAACCTATCCCAGCCACTAACATAAGGAGGTTAGCAGGTACGTCTACAGTCAGGCAGGATGCGGGAGGGTGCTGCCCTGTCCTCAGCTCTCACAGGGAAGCATGCCTAGAAGCCAGCTCTCAACTAGCTGCATTCTTATGACAGTGTGAAGGTAGCAGTATTCTGAGTAAGGAGGTTCCCAGATTACCACTCTCCTGCACCTGGAGATACCGTCCAGGTCTGCATTGTTAACTTGCGTCTCAGAGGCCTCTGGCCAAAGTCTCTGGTGAAGACGTGGGAAACTCACTCTGCAGGCAGTGTGGAACTGTGAGGGACTGAGGGTGAGCTCAACTCTCAGCAGTAAGATGATTTTGGACAAGGCGTTCAGCTACCTTCTCACATATGGAACTTAGTATGTAGCACCAGTCTACCCCAGGAATTACTGGGAAATCGCTGGATTGAGCTTGGAGGCACTAGTCTTGTGTGCCGGCAGATTCCAGTTACCTCTCCCAACACTTCAGTGAAGCAGCGAGCCTAGGCCTTTTGGAAGCGAAAGGTAGCTGCAGGCAGGAGGTAGGGTTACAGGCCATAAGCTCAACTCTCAGAAGTGGGTATGCATGGGAGGCAGATGTCTGCTACCCACTCGGACATGCGAGTGGGAACCTAGCTACACTCTGATGAAGAAGGACTTTGGAAATCGCTGTATTCAACTCAGATACACGTGGGTTCAGGCACAACGATTCCACATGCTTTTCTCACAACCTTTCCCTGCCACTAACATGAGGACGTTAGCAGCTCCTTCTACAGTCAAGCAGGATGCGGGAGGGTGGTGCCCTGTCCTTAGCTCTCACAGGGAAGCATGCCTTGAAGCCAGCTGTCAACTAGCTGCATTCTTATGGCAGGGTGAAGGTAGCAGTATTCTGAGACAGGAGGTTCCCAGATAACCACTCTACTGCACCTGGAGATACCCTCCAGGTCTGCATTGTTAACTTGCGTCTCAGAGGCCTCTGGCAAACGTCTCTGGTGAAGACGTGCGAAACTCACTCTGCAGGCAGTGTGGAACTGTGAGGGACTGAGGGTGAACTCAACTCTCAGAAGTAAGATGTTTTTGGACAAGGCGTTCAACTACCTACTCACGTATGGAACTTAGTATGTGGCACCAGTCTACCCCAGGAATTACTAGGAAATCGCTTGATTGAGCTTGGAGGCACTCGTCTTGTGTGCCGGGAGATTCCAGTTACCTCTCCCAACACTTGCGTCAAGCAGCGAGCCTAGGCCTTTGGAAGCGAAAGGTAGCGGCAGGCACGATGTAGGGTTACAGGCCATGAGCTCAACTCTCAGAAGTGTGTATGCATGGGAGGCAGATGTCTGCTACCCACTCGGACATGGGAGTTGGAACCTAGCTACACTCTGATGAAGAAGGATGTTGGAAATCGCTGTATTCAACTCAGATACACGGGAGTTCAGGCCCAATGCTTACACATGCTTTTCCCACAACCTATCCCAGCCACTAACATAAGGAGGTTAGCAGGTACGTCTACAGTCAGGCAGGATGCGGGAGGGTGCTGCCCTCTCCTCAGCTCTCACAGGGAAGCATGCCTAGAAGCCAGCTCTCAACTAGCTGCATTCTTATGACAGTGTGAAGGTAGCAGTATTCTGAGTAAGGAGGTTCCCAGATTACCACTCTCCTGCACCTGGAGATACCGTCCAGGTGTGCATTGTTAACTTGCGTCTGAGCGGCCTCTGGCCAAAGTCTCTGGTGAAGACGTGGGAAACTCACTCTGCAGGCAGTGTGGAACTGTGAGGGACTGAGGGTGAGCTCAACTCTCAGCAGTAAGATGATTTTGGACAAGGCGTTCAGCTACCTTCTCACATATGGAACTTAGTATGTAGCACCAGTCTACCCCAGGAATTACTGGGAAATCGCTGGATTGAGCTTGGAGGCACTAGTCTTGTGTGCCGGCAGATTCCAGTTACCTCTCCCAACACTTCGGTGAAGCAGCGAGCCTAGGCCTTTTGGAAGCGAAAGGTAGCTGCAGGCAGGAGGTAGGGTTACAGGCCATAAGCTCAACTCTCAGAAGTGGGTATGCATGGGAGGCAGATGTCTGCTAACCACTCGGACATGCGAGTGGGAACCTAGCTACACTCTGATGAAGAAGTACTTTGGAAATCGCTGTATTCAACTCAGATACACGTGGGTTCAGGCACAACGATTCCACATGCTTTTCTCACAACCTTTCCCTGCCACTAACATGAGGACGTTAGCAGCTCCTTCTACAGTCAAGCAGGATGCGGGAGGGTTGTGCCCTGTCCTTAGCTCTCACAGGGAAGCATGCCTTGAAGCCAGCTGTCAACTAGCTGCATTCTTATGGCAGGGTGAAGGTAGCAGTATTCTGAGACAGGAGGTTCCCAGATAACCACTCTACTGCACCTGGAGATACCCTCCAGGTCTGCATTGTTAACTTGCGTCTCAGAGGCCTCTGGCAAACGTCTCTGGTGAAGACGTGCGAAACTCACTCTGCAGGCAGTGTGGAACTGTGAGGGACTGAGGGTGAGCTCAACTCTCAGAAGTAAGATGTTTTTGGACAAGGCGTTCAACTACCTACTCACGTATGGAACTTAGTATGTGGCACCAGTCTACCCCAGGAATTACTAGGAAATCGCTTGATTGAGCTTGGAGGCACTCGTCTTGTGTGCCGGGAGATTCCAGTTACCTCTCCCAACACTTGCGTCAAGCAGCGAGCCTAGGCCTTTGGAAGCGAAAGGTAGCGGCAGGCACGATGTAGGGTTACAGGCCATGAGCTCAACTCTCAGAAGTGTGTATGCATGGGAGGCAGATGTCTGCTACCCACTCGGACATGGGAGTTGGAACCTAGCTACACTCTGATGAAGAAGGATGTTGGAAATCGCTGTATTCAACTCAGATACACGGGAGTTCAGGCCCAATGCTTACACATGCTTTTCCCACAACCTATCCCAGCCACTAACATAAGGAGGTTAGCAGGTACGTCTACAGTCAGGCAGGATGCGGGAGGGTGCTGCCCTGTCCTCAGCTCTCACAGGGAAGCATGCCTAGAAGCCAGCTCTCAACTAGCTGCATTCTTATGACAGTGTGAAGGTAGCAGTATTCTGAGTAAGGAGGTTCCCAGATTACCACTCTCCTGCACCTGGAGATACCGTCCAGGTCTGCATTGTTAACTTGCGTCTCAGAGGCCTCTGGCCAAAGTCTCTGGTGAAGACGTGGGAAACTCACTCTGCAGGCAGTGTGGAACTGTGAGGGACTGAGGGTGAGCTCAACTCTCAGCAGTAAGATGATTTTGGACAAGGCGTTCAGCTACCTTCTCACATATGGAACTTAGTATGTAGCACCAGTCTACCCCAGGAATTACTGGGAAATCGCTGGATTGAGCTTGGAGGCACTAGTCTTGTGTGCCGGCAGATTCCAGTTACCTCTCCCAACACTTCGGTGAAGCAGCGAGCCTAGGCCTTTTGGAAGCGAAAGGTAGCTGCAGGCAGGAGGTAGGGTTACAGGCCATAAGCTCAACTCTCAGAAGTGGGTATGCATGGGAGGCAGATGTCTTCTACCCACTCGGACATGCGAGTGGGAACCTAGCTACACTCTGATGAAGAAGGACTTTGGAAATCGCTGTATTCAACTCAGATACACGTGGGTTCAGGCACAACGATTCCACATGCTTTTCTCACAACCTTTCCCTGCCACTAACATGAGGACGTTAGCAGCTCCTTCTACAGTCAAGCAGGATGCGGGAGGGTTGTGCCCTGTCCTTAGCTCTCACAGGGAAGCATGCCTTGAAGCCAGCTGTCAACTAGCTGCATTCTTATGGCAGGGTGAAGGTAGCAGTATTCTGAGACAGGAGGTTCCCAGATAACCACTCTACTGCACCTGGAGATACCCTCCAGGTCTGCATTGTTAACTTGCGTCTCAGAAGCCTCTGGCAAACGTCTCTGGTGAAGACGTGCGAAACTCACTCTGCAGGCAGTGTGGAACTGTGAGGGACTGAGGGTTAGCTCAACTCTCAGAAGTAAGATGTTTTTGGACAAGGCGTTCAACTACCTACTCACGTATGGAACTTAGTATGTGGCACCAGTCTACCCCAGGAATTACTAGGAAATCGCTTGATTGAGCTTGGAGGCACTCGTCTTGTGTGCCGGGAGATTCCAGTTACCTCTCCCAACACTTGCGTCAAGCAGCGAGCCTAGGCCTTTGGAAGCGAAAGGTAGCGGCAGGCACGATGTAGGGTTACAGGCCATGAGCTCAACTCTCAGAAGTGTGTATGCATGGGAGGCAGATGTCTGCTACCCACTCGGACATGGGAGTTGGAACCTAGCTACACTCTGATGAAGAAGGATGTTGGAAATCGCTGTATTCAACTCAGATACACGGGAGTTCAGGCCCAATGCTTACACATGCTTTTCCCACAACCTATCCCAGCCACTAACATAAGGAGGTTAGCAGGTACGTCTACAGTCAGGCAGGATGCGGGAGGGTGCTGCCCTGTCCTCAGCTCTCACAGGGAAGCATGCCTAGAAGCCAGCTCTCAACTAGCTGCATTCTTATGACAGTGTGAAGGTAGCAGTATTCTGAGTAAGGAGGTTCCCAGATTACCACTCTCCTGCACCTGGAGATACCGTCCAGGTCTGCATTGTTAACTTGCGTCTCAGCGGCCTCTGGCCAAAGTCTCTGGTGAAGACGTGGGAAACTCACTCTGCAGGCAGTGTGGAACTGTGAGGGACTGAGGGTGAGCTCAACTCTCAGCAGTAAGATGATTTTGGACAAGGCGTTCAGCTACCTTCTCACATATGGAACTTAGTATGTAGCACCAGTCTACCCCAGGAATTACTGGGAAATCGCTGGATTGAGCTTGGAGGCACTAGTCTTGTGTGCCGGCAGATTCCAGTTACCTCTCCCAACACTTCGGTGAAGCAGCGAGCCTAGGCCTTTTGGAAGCGAAAGGTAGCTGCAGGCATGAGGTAGGGTTACAGGCCATAAGCTCAACTCTCAGAAGTGGGTATGCATGGGAGGCAGATGTCTGCTAACCACTCGGACATGCGAGTGGGAACCTAGCTACACTCTGATGAAGAAGTACTTTGGAAATCGCTGTATTCAACTCAGATACACGTGGGTTCAGGCACAACGATTCCACATGCTTTTCTCACAACCTTTCCCTGCCACTAACATGAGGACGTTAGCAGCTCCTTCTACAGTCAAGCAGGATGCGGGAGGGTTGTGCCCTGTCCTTAGCTCTCACAGGGAAGCATGCCTTGAAGCCAGCTGTCAACTAGCTGCATTCTTATGGCAGGGTGAAGGTAGCAGTATTCTGAGACAGGAGGTTCCCAGATAACCACTCTACTGCACCTGGAGATACCCTCCAGGTCTGCATTGTTAACTTGCGTCTCAGAGGCCTCTGGCAAACGTCTCTGGTGAAGACGTGCGAAACTCACTCTGCAGGCAGTGTGGAACTGTGAGGGACTGAGGGTGAGCTCAACTCTCAGAAGTAAGATGTTTTTGGACAAGGCGTTCAACTACCTACTCACGTATGGAACTTAGTATGTGGCACCAGTCTACCCCAGGAATTACTAGGAAATCGCTTGATTGAGCTTGGAGGCACTCGTCTTGTGTGCCGGGAGATTCCAGTTACCTCTCCCAACACTTGCGTCAAGCAGCGAGCCTAGGCCTTTGGAAGCGAAAGGTAGCGGCAGGCACGATGTAGGGTTACAGGCCATGAGCTCAACTCTCAGAAGTGTGTATGCATGGGAGGCAGATGTCTGCTACCCACTCGGACATGGGAGTTGGAACCTAGCTACACTCTGATGAAGAAGGATGTTGGAAATCGCTGTATTCAACTCAGATACACGGGAGTTCAGGCCCAATGCTTACACATGCTTTTCCCACAACCTATCCCAGCCACTAACATAAGGAGGTTAGCAGGTACGTCTACAGTCAGGCAGGATGCGGGAGGGTGCTGCCCTGTCCTCAGCTCTCACAGGGAAGCATGCCTAGAAGCCAGCTCTCAACTAGCTGCATTCTTATGACAGTGTGAAGGTAGCAGTATTCTGAGTAAGGAGGTTCCCAGATTACCACTCTCCTGCACCTGGAGATACCGTCCAGGTCTGCATTGTTAACTTGCGTCTCAGAGGCCTCTGGCCAAAGTCTCTGGTGAAGACGTGGGAAACTCACTCTGCAGGCAGTGTGGAACTGTGAGGGACTGAGGGTGAGCTCAACTCTCAGCAGTAAGATGATTTTGGACAAGGCGTTCAGCTAGCTTCTCACATATGGAACTTAGTATGTAGCACCAGTCTACCCCAGGAATTACTGGGAAATCGCTGGATTGAGCTTGGAGGCACTAGTCTTGTGTGCCGGCAGATTCCAGTTACCTCTCCCAACACTTCGGTGAAGCAGCGAGCCTAGGCCTTTTGGAAGCGAAAGGTAGCTGCAGGCAGGAGGTAGGGTTACAGGCCATAAGCTCAACTCTCAGAAGTGGGTATGCATGGGAGGCAGATGTCTTCTACCCACTCGGACATGCGAGTGGGAACCTAGCTACACTCTGATGAAGAAGGACTTTGGAAATCGCTGTATTCAACTCAGATACACGTGGGTTCAGGCACAACGATTCCACATGCTTTTCTCACAACCTTTCCCTGCCACTAACATGAGGACGTTAGCAGCTCCTTCTACAGTCAAGCAGGATGCGGGAGGGTTGTGCCCTGTCCTTAGCTCTCACAGGGAAGCATGCCTTGAAGCCAGCTGTCAACTTGCTGCATTCTTATGGCAGGGTGAAGGTAGCAGTATTCTGAGACAGGAGGTTCCCAGATAACCACTCTACTGCACCTGGAGATACCCTCCAGGTCTGCATTGTTAACTTGCGTCTCAGAAGCCTCTGGCAAACGTCTCTGGTGAAGACGTGCGAAACTCACTCTGCAGGCAGTGTGGAACTGTGAGCGACTGAGGGTGAGCTCAACTCTCAGAAGTAAGATGTTTTTGGACAAGGCGTTCAACTACCTACTCACGTATGGAACTTAGTATGTGGCACCAGTCTACCCCAGGAATTACTAGGAAATCGCTTGATTGAGCTTGGAGGCACTCGTCTTGTGTGCCGGGAGATTCCAGTTACCTCTCCCAACACTTGCGTCAAGCAGCGAGCCTAGGCCTTTGGAAGCGAAAGGTAGCGGCAGGCACGATGTAGGGTTACAGGCCATGAGCTCAACTCTCAGAAGTGTGTATGCATGGGAGGCAGATGTCTGCTACCCACTCGGACATGGGAGTTGGAACCTAGCTACACTCTGATGAAGAAGGATGTTGGAAATCGCTGTATTCAACTCAGATACACGGGAGTTCAGGCCCAATGCTTACACATGCTTTTCCCACAACCTATCCCAGCCACTAACATAAGGAGGTTAGCAGGTACGTCTACAGTCAGGCAGGATGCGGGAGGGTGCTGCCCTGTCCTCAGCTCTCACAGGGAAGCATGCCTAGAAGCCAGCTCTCAACTAGCTGCATTCTTATGACAGTGTGAAGGTAGCAGTATTCTGAGTAAGGAGGTTCCCAGATTACCACTCTCCTGCACCTGGAGATACCGTCCAGGTCTGCATTGTTAACTTGCGTCTCAGAGGCCTCTGGCCAAAGTCTCTGGTGAAGACGTGGGAAACTCACTCTGCAGGCAGTGTGGAACTGTGAGGGACTGAGGGTGAGCTCAACTCTCAGCAGTAAGATGATTTTGGACAAGGCGTTCAGCTAGCTTCTCACATATGGAACTTAGTATGTAGCACCAGTCTACCCCAGGAATTACTGGGAAATCGCTGGATTGAGCTTGGAGGCACTAGTCTTGTGTGCCGGCAGATTCCAGTTACTTCTCCCAACACTTCGGTGAAGCAGCGAGCCTAGGCCTTTTGGAAGCGAAAGGTAGCTGCAGGCAGGAGGTAGGGTTACAGGCCATAAGCTCAACTCTCAGAAGTGGGTATGCATGGGAGGCAGATGTCTTCTACCCACTCGGACATGCGAGTGGGAACCTAGCTACACTCTGATGAAGAAGGACTTTGGAAATCGCTGTATTCAACTCAGATACACGTGGGTTCAGGCACAACGATTCCACATGCTTTTCTCACAACCTTTCCCTGCCACTAACATGAGGACGTTAGCAGCTCCTTCTACAGTCAAGCAGGATGCGGGAGGGTTGTGCCCTGTCCTTAGCTCTCACAGGGAAGCATGCCTTGAAGCCAGCTGTCAACTAGCTGCATTCTTATGGCAGGGTGAAGGTAGCAGTATTCTGAGACAGGAGGTTCCCAGATAACCACTCTACTGCACCTGGAGATACCCTCCAGGTCTGCATTGTTAACTTGCGTCTCAGAAGCCTCTGGCAAACGTCTCTGGTGAAGACGTGCGAAACTCACTCTGCAGGCAGTGTGGAACTGTGAGGGACTGAGGGTGAGCTCAACTCTCAGAAGTAAGATGTTTTTGGACAAGGCGTTCAACTACCTACTCACGTATGGAACTTAGTATGTGGCACCAATCTACCCCAGGAATTACTAGGAAATCGCTTGATTGAGCTTGGAGGCACTCGTCTTGTGTGCCGGGAGATTCCAGTTACCTCTCCCAACACTTGCGTCAAGCAGCGAGCCTAGGCCTTTGGAAGCGAAAGGTAGCGGCAGGCACGATGTAGGGTTACAGGCCATGAGCTCAACTCTCAGAAGTGTGTATGCATGGGAGGCAGATGTCTGCTACCCACTCGGACATGGGAGTTGGAACCTAGCTACACTCCTATTGAAGAAGGATGTTGGAAATCGCTGTATTCAACTCAGATACACGGGAGTTCAGGCCCAATGCTTACACATGCTTTTCCCACAACCTATCCCAGCCACTAACATAAGGAGGTTAGCAGGTACGTCTACAGTCAGGCAGGATGCGGGAGGGTGCTGCCCTGTCCTCAGCTCTCACAGGGAAGCATGCCTAGAAGCCAGCTCTCAACTAGCTGCATTCTTATGACAGTGTGAAGGTAGCAGTATTCTGAGTAAGGAGGTTCCCAGATTACCACTCTCCTGCACCTGGAGATACCGTCCAGGTGTGCATTGTTAACTTGCGTCTCAGCGGCCTCTGGCCAAAGTCTCTGGTGAAGACGTGGGAAACTCACTCTGCAGGCAGTGTGGAACTGTGAGGGACTGAGGGTGAGCTCAACTCTCAGCAGTAAGATGATTTTGGACAAGGCGTTCAGCTACCTTCTCACATATGGAACTTAGTATGTAGCACCAGTCTACCCCAGGAATTACTGGGAAATCGCTGGATTGAGCTTGGAGGCACTAGTCTTGTGTGCCGGCAGATTCCAGTTACCTCTCCCAACACTTCGGTGAAGCAGCGAGCCTAGGCCTTTTGGAAGCGAAAGGTAGCTGCAGGCAGGAGGTAGGGTTACAGGCCATAAGCTCAACTCTCAGAAGTGGGTATGCATGGGAGGCAGATGTCTGCTAACCTCTCGGACATGCGAGTGGGAACCTAGCTACACTCTGATGAAGAAGTACTTTGGAAATCGCTGTATTCAACTCAGATACACGTGGGTTCAGGCACAACGATTCCACATGCTTTTCTCACAACCTTTCCCTGCCACTAACATGAGGACGTTAGCAGCTCCTTCTACAGTCAAGCAGGATGCGGGAGGGTTGTGCCCTGTCCTTAGCTCTCACAGGGAAGCATGCCTTGAAGCCAGCTGTCAACTAGCTGCATTCTTATGGCAGGGTGAAGGTAGCAGTATTCTGAGACAGGAGGTTCCCAGATAACCACTCTACTGCACCTGGAGATACCCTCCAGGTCTGCATTGTTAACTTGCGTCTCAGAGGCCTCTGGCAAACGTCTCTGGTGAAGACGTGCGAAACTCACTCTGCAGGCAGTGTGGAACTGTGAGGGACTGAGGGTGAGCTCAACTCTCAGAAGTAAGATGTTTTTGGACAAGGCGTTCAACTACCTACTCACGTATGGAACTTAGTATGTGGCACCAGTCTACCCCAGGAATTACTAGGAAATCGCTTGATTGAGCTTGGAGGCACTCGTCTTGTGTGCCGGGAGATTCCAGTTACCTCTCCCAACACTTGCGTCAAGCAGCGAGCCTAGGCCTTTGGAAGCGAAAGGTAGCGGCAGGCACGATGTAGGGTTACAGGCCATGAGCTCAACTCTCAGAAGTGTGTATGCATGGGAGGCAGATGTCTGCTACCCACTCGGACATGGGAGTTGGAACCTAGCTACACTCTGATGAAGAAGGATGTTGGAAATCGCTGTATTCAACTCAGATACACGGGAGTTCAGGCCCAATGCTTACACATGCTTTTCCCACAACCTATCCCAGCCACTAACATAAGGAGGTTAGCAGGTACGTCTACAGTCAGGCAGGATGCGGGAGGGTGCTGCCCTGTCCTCAGCTCTCACAGGGAAGCATGCCTAGAAGCCAGCTCTCAACTAGCTGCATTCTTATGACAGTGTGAAGGTAGCAGTATTCTGAGTAAGGAGGTTCCCAGATTACCACTCTCCTGCACCTGGAGATACCGTCCAGGTCTGCATTGTTAACTTGCGTCTCAGAGGCCTCTGGCCAAAGTCTCTGGTGAAGACGTGGGAAACTCACTCTGCAGGCAGTGTGGAACTGTGAGGGACTGAGGGTGAGCTCAACTCTCAGCAGTAAGATGATTTTGGACAAGGCGTTCAGCTACCTTCTCACATATGGAACTTACTATGTAGCACCAGTCTACCCCAGGAATTACTGGGAAATCGCTGGATTGAGCTTGGAGGCACTAGTCTTGTGTGCCGGCAGATTCCAGTTACCTCTCCCAACACTTCGGTGAAGCAGCGAGCCTAGGCCTTTTGGAAGCGAAAGGTAGCTGCAGGCAGGAGGTAGGGTTACAGGCCATAAGCTCAACTCTCAGAAGTGGGTATGCATGGGAGGCAGATGTCTTCTACCCACTCGGACATGCGAGTGGGAACCTAGCTACACTCTGATGAAGAAGGACTTTGGAAATCGCTGTATTCAACTCAGATACACGTGGGTTCAGGCACAACGATTCCACATGCTTTTCTCACAACCTTTCCCTGCCACTAACATGAGGACGTTAGCAGCTCCTTCTATAGTCAAGCAGGATGCGGGAGGGTTGTGCCCTGTCCTTAGCTCTCACAGGGAAGCATGCCTTGAAGCCAGCTGTCAACTTGCTGCATTCTTATGGCAGGGTGAAGGTAGCAGTATTCTGAGACAGGAGGTTCCCAGATAACCACTCTACTGCACCTGGAGATACCCTCCAGGTCTGCATTGTTAACTTGCGTCTCAGAAGCCTCTGGCAAACGTCTCTGGTGAAGACGTGGGAAACTCACTCTGCAGGCAGTGTGGAACTGTGAGGGACTGAGGGTGAGCTCAACTCTCAGAAGTAAGATGTTTTTGGACAAGGCGTTCAACTACCTACTCACGTATGGAACTTAGTATGTGGCACCAGTCTACCCCAGGAATTACTAGGAAATCGCTTGATTGAGCTTGGAGGCACTCGTCTTGTGTGCCGGGAGATTCCAGTTACCTCTCCCAACACTTGCGTCAAGCAGCGAGCCTAGGCCTTTGGAAGCGAAAGGTAGCGGCAGGCACGATGTAGGGTTACAGGCCATGAGCTCAACTCTCAGAAGTGTGTATGCATGGGAGGCAGATGTCTGCTACCCACTCGGACATGGGAGTTGGAACCTAGCTACACTCTGATGAAGAAGGATGTTGGAAATCGCTGTATTCAACTCAGATACACGGGAGTTCAGGCCCAATGCTTACACATGCTTTTCCCACAACCTATCCCAGCCACTAACATAAGGAGGTTAGCAGGTACGTCTACAGTCAGGCAGGATGCGGGAGGGTGCTGCCCTGTCCTCAGCTCTCACAGGGAAGCATGCCTAGAAGCCAGCTCTCAACTAGCTGCATTCTTATGACAGTGTGAAGGTAGCAGTATTCTGAGTAAGGAGGTTCCCAGATTACCACTCTCCTGCACCTGGAGATACCGTCCAGGTCTGCATTGTTAACTTGCGTCTCAGAGGCCTCTGGCCAAAGTCTCTGGTGAAGACGTGGGAAACTCACTCTGCAGGCAGTGTGGAACTGTGAGGGACTGAGGGTGAGCTCAACTCTCAGCAGTAAGATGATTTTGGACAAGGCGTTCAGCTACCTTCTCACATATGGAACTTACTATGTAGCACCAGTCTACCCCAGGAATTACTGGGAAATCGCTGGATTGAGCTTGGAGGCACTAGTCTTGTGTGCCGGCAGATTCCAGTTACCTCTCCCAACACTTCGGTGAAGCAGCGAGCCTAGGCCTTTTGGAAGCGAAAGGTAGCTGCAGGCAGGAGGTAGGGTTACAGGCCATAAGCTCAACTCTCAGAAGTGGGTATGCATGGGAGGCAGATGTCTGCTACCCACTCGGACATGCGAGTGGGAACCTAGCTACACTCTGATGAAGAAGGACTTTGGAAATCGCTGTATTCAACTCAGATACACGTGGGTTCAGGCACAACGATTCCACATGCTTTTCTCACAACCTTTCCCTGCCACTAACATGAGGACGTTAGCAGCTCCTTCTACAGTCAAGCAGGATGCGGGAGGGTTGTGCCCTGTCCTTAGCTCTCACAGGGAAGCATGCCTTGAAGCCAGCTGTCAACTAGCTGCATTCTTATGGCAGGGTGAAGGTAGCAGTATTCTGAGACAGGAGGTTCCCAGATAACCACTCTACTGCACCTGGAGATACCCTCCAGGTCTGCATTGTTAACTTGCGTCTCAGAGGCCTCTGGCAAACGTCTCTGGTGAAGACGTGCGAAACTCACTCTGCAGGCAGTGTGGAACTGTGAGGGACTGAGGGTGAACTCAACTCTCAGAAGTAAGATGTTTTTGGACAAGGCGTTCAACTACCTACTCACGTATGGAACTTAGTATGTGGCACCAGTCTACCCCAGGAATTACTAGGAAATCGCTTGATTGAGCTTGGAGGCACTCGTCTTGTGTGCCGGGAGATTCCAGTTACCTCTCCCAACACTTGCGTCAAGCAGCGAGCCTAGGCCTTTGGAAGCGAAAGGTAGCGGCAGGCACGATGTAGGGTTACAGGCCATGAGCTCAACTCTCAGAAGTGTGTATGCATGGGAGGCAGATGTCTGCTACCCACTCGGACATGGGAGTTGGAACCTAGCTACACTCTGATGAAGAAGGATGTTGGAAATCGCTGTATTCAACTCAGATACACGGGAGTTCAGGCCCAATGCTTACACATGCTTTTCCCACAACCTATCCCAGCCACTAACATAAGGAGGTTAGCAGGTACGTCTACAGTCAGGCAGGATGCGGGAGGGTGCTGCCCTCTCCTCAGCTCTCACAGGGAAGCATGCCTAGAAGCCAGCTCTCAACTAGCTGCATTCTTATGACAGTGTGAAGGTAGCAGTATTCTGAGTAAGGAGGTTCCCAGATTACCACTCTCCTGCACCTGGAGATACCGTCCAGGTCTGCATTGTTAACTTGCGTCTCAGCGGCCTCTGGCCAAAGTCTCTGGTGAAGACGTGGGAAACTCACTCTGCAGGCAGTGTGGAACTGTGAGGGACTGAGGGTGAGCTCAACTCTCAGCAGTAAGATGATTTTGGACAAGGCGTTCAGCTACCTTCTCACATATGGAACTTAGTATGTAGCACCAGTCTACCCCAGGAATTACTGGGAAATCGCTGGATTGAGCTTGGAGGCACTAGTCTTGTGTGCCGGCAGATTCCAGTTACCTCTCCCAACCCTTCGGTGAAGCAGCGAGCCTAGGCCTTTTGGAAGCGAAAGGTAGCTGCAGGCAGGAGGTAGGGTTACAGGCCATAAGCTCAACTCTCAGAAGTGGGTATGCATGGGAGGCAGATGTCTGCTACCCACTCGGACATGCGAGTGGGAACCTAGCTACACTCTGATGAAGAAGGACTTTGGAAATCGCTGTATTCAACTCAGATACACGTGGGTTCAGGCACAACGATTCCACATGCTTTTCTCACGACCTTTCCCTGCCACTAACATGAGGACGTTAGCAGCTCCTTCTGCAGTCAAGCAGGATGCGGGAGGGTTGTGCCCTGTACTTAGCTCTCACAGGGAAGCATGCCTTGAAGCCAGCTGTCAACTAGCTGCATTCTTATGGCAGGGTGAAGGTAGCAGTATTCTGAGACAGGAGGTTCCCAGATAACCACTCTACTGCACCTGGAGATACCCTCCAGGTCTGCATTGTTAACTTGCGTCTCAGAGGCCTCTGGCAAACGTCTCTGGTGAAGACGTGCGAAACTCACTCTGCAGGCAGTGTGGAACTGTGAGGGACTGAGGGTGAACTCAACTCTCAGAAGTAAGATGTTTTTGGACAAGGCGTTCAACTACCTACTCACGTATGGAACTTAGTATGTGGCACCAGTCTACCCCAGGAATTACTAGGAAATCGCTTGATTGAGCTTGGAGGCACTCGTCTTGTGTGCCGGGAGATTCCAGTTACCTCTCCCAACACTTGCGTCAAGCAGCGAGCCTAGGCCTTTGGAAGCGAAAGGTAGCGGCAGGCACGATGTAGGGTTACAGGCCATGAGCTCAACTCTCAGAAGTGTGTATGCATGGGAGGCAGATGTCTGCTACCCACTCGGACATGGGAGTTGGAACCTAGCTACACTCTGATGAAGAAGGATGTTGGAAATCGCTGTATTCAACTCAGATACACGGGAGTTCAGGCCCAATGCTTACACATGCTTTTCCCACAACCTATCCCAGCCACTAACATAAGGAGGTTAGCAGGTACGTCTACAGTCAGGCAGGATGCGGGAGGGTGCTGCCCTCTCCTCAGCTCTCACAGGGAAGCATGCCTAGAAGCCAGCTCTCAACTAGCTGCATTCTTATGACAGTGTGAAGGTAGCAGTATTCTGAGTAAGGAGGTTCCCAGATTACCACTCTCCTGCACCTGGAGATACCGTCCAGGTCTGCATTGTTAACTTGCGTCTCAGAGGCCTCTGGCCAAAGTCTCTGGTGAAGACGTGGGAAACTCACTCTGCAGGCAGTGTGGAACTGTGAGGGACTGAGGGTGAGCTCAACTCTCAGCAGTAAGATGATTTTGGACAAGGCGTTCAGCTACCTTCTCACATATGGAACTTAGTATGTAGCACCAGTCTACCCCAGGAATTACTGGGAAATCGCTGGATTGAGCTTGGAGGCACTAGTCTTGTGTGCCGGCAGATTCCAGTTACCTCTCCCAACACTTCGGTGAAGCAGCGAGCCTAGGCCTTTTGGAAGCGAAAGGTAGCTGCAGGCAGGAGGTAGGGTTACAGGCCATAAGCTCAACTCTCAGAAGTGGGTATGCATGGGAGGCAGATGTCTGCTACCCACTCGGACATGCGAGTGGGAACCTAGCTACACTCTGATGAAGAAGGACTTTGGAAATCGCTGTATTCAACTCAGATACACGTGGGTTCAGGCACAACGATTCCACATGCTTTTCTCACAACCTTTCCCTGCCACTAACATGAGGACGTTAGCAGCTCCTTCTACAGTCAAGCAGGATGCGGGAGGGTGGTGCCCTGTCCTTAGCTCTCACAGGGAAGCATGCCTTGAAGCCAGCTGTCAACTAGCTGCATTCTTATGGCAGGGTGAAGGTAGCAGTATTCTGAGACAGGAGGTTCCCAGATAACCACTCTACTGCACCTGGAGATACCCTCCAGGTCTGCATTGTTAACTTCCGTCTCAGAGGCCTCTGGCAAACGTCTCTGGTGAAGACGTGCGAAACTCACTCTGCAGGCAGTGTGGAACTGTGAGGGACTGAGGGTGAACTCAACTCTCAGAAGTAAGATGTTTTTGGACAAGGCGTTCAACTACCTACTCACGTATGGAACTTAGTATGTGGCACCAGTCTACCCCAGGAATTACTAGGAAATCGCTTGATTGAGCTTGGAGGCACTCGTCTTGTGTGCCGGGAGATTCCAGTTACCTCTCCCAACACTTGCGTCAAGCAGCGAGCCTAGGCCTTTGGAAGCGAAAGGTAGCGGCAGGCACGATGTAGGGTTACAGGCCATGAGCTCAACTCTCAGAAGTGTGTATGCATGGGAGGCAGATGTCTGCTACCCACTCGGACATGGGAGTTGGAACCTAGCTACACTCTGATGAAGAAGGATGTTGGAAATCGCTGTATTCAACTCAGATACACGGGAGTTCAGGCCCAATGCTTACACATGCTTTTCCCACAACCTATCCCAGCCACTAACATAAGGAGGTTAGCAGGTACGTCTACAGTCAGGCAGGATGCGGGAGGGTGCTGCCCTCTCCTCAGCTCTCACAGGGAAGCATGCCTAGAAGCCAGCTCTCAACTAGCTGCATTCTTATGACAGTGTGAAGGTAGCAGTATTCTGAGTAAGGAGGTTCCCAGATTACCACTCTCCTGCACCTGGAGATACCGTCCAGGTCTGCATTGTTAACTTGCGTCTCAGAGGCCTCTGGCCAAAGTCTCTGGTGAAGACGTGGGAAACTCACTCTGCAGGCAGTGTGGAACTGTGAGGGACTGAGGGTGAGCTCAACTCTCAGCAGTAAGATGATTTTGGACAAGGCGTTCAGCTACCTTCTCACATATGGAACTTAGTATGTAGCACCAGTCTACCCCAGGAATTACTGGGAAATCGCTGGATTGAGCTTGGAGGCACTAGTCTTGTGTGCCGGCAGATTCCAGTTACCTCTCCCAACACTTCGGTGAAGCAGCGAGCCTAGGCCTTTTGGAAGCGAAAGGTAGCTGCAGGCAGGAGGTAGGGTTACAGGCCATAAGCTCAACTCTCAGAAGTGGGTATGCATGGGAGGCAGATGTCTGCTACCCACTCGGACATGCGAGTGGGAACCTAGCTACACTCTGATGAAGAAGGACTTTGGAAATCGCTGTATTCAACTCAGATACACGTGGGTTCAGGCACAACGATTCCACATGCTTTTCTCACAACCTTTCCCTGCCACTAACATGAGGACGTTAGCAGCTCCTTCTACAGTCAAGCAGGATGCGGGAGGGTTGTGCCCTGTCCTTAGCTCTCACAGGGAAGCATGCCTTGAAGCCAGCTGTCAACTAGCTGCATTCTTATGGCAGGGTGAAGGTAGCAGTATTCTGAGACAGGAGGTTCCCAGATAACCACTCTACTGCACCTGGAGATACCCTCCAGGTCTGCATTGTTAACTTGCGTCTCAGAGGCCTCTGGCAAACGTCTCTGGTGAAGACGTGCGAAACTCACTCTGCAGGCAGTGTGGAACTGTGAGGGACTGAGGGTGAGCTCAACTCTCAGAAGTAAGATGTTTTTGGACAAGGCGTTCAACTACCTACTCACGTATGGAACTTAGTATGTGGCACCAGTCTACCCCAGGAATTACTAGGAAATCGCTTGATTGAGCTTGGAGGCACTCGTCTTGTGTGCCGGGAGATTCCAGTTACCTCTCCCAACACTTGCGTCAAGCAGCGAGCCTAGGCCTTTGGAAGCGAAAGGTAGCGGCAGGCACGATGTAGGGTTACAGGCCATGAGCTCAACTCTCAGAAGTGTGTATGCATGGGAGGCAGATGTCTGCTACCCACTCGGACA
This sequence comes from Canis lupus baileyi, assembly GCF_048164855.1. Classification (NCBI taxonomy): domain Eukaryota; kingdom Metazoa; phylum Chordata; class Mammalia; order Carnivora; family Canidae; genus Canis; species Canis lupus. The sequence continues at coordinate 170,162 of NC_132863.1, read as the reverse complement.
TGGGAGTTGGAACCTAGCTACACTCTGATGAAGAAGGATGTTGGAAATCGCTGTATTCAACTCAGATACACGGGAGTTCAGGCCCAATGCTTACACATGCTTTTCCCACAACCTATCCCAGCCACTAACATAAGGAGGTTAGCAGGTACGTCTACAGTCAGGCAGGATGCGGGAGGGTGCTGCCCTGTCCTCAGCTCTCACAGGGAAGCATGCCTAGAAGCCAGCTCTCAACTAGCTGCATTCTTATGACAGTGTGAAGGTAGCAGTATTCTGAGTAAGGAGGTTCCCAGATTACCACTCTCCTGCACCTGGAGATACCGTCCAGGTCTGCATTGTTAACTTGCGTCTCAGAGGCCTCTGGCCAAAGTCTCTGGTGAAGACGTGGGAAACTCACTCTGCAGGCAGTGTGGAACTGTGAGGGACTGAGGGTGAGCTCAACTCTCAGCAGTAAGATAATTTTGGACAAAGCGTTCAGCTACCTTCTCACATATGGAACTTAGTATGTAGCACCAGTCTACCCCAGGAATTACTGGGAAATCGCTGGATTGAGCTTGGAGGCACTAGTCTTGTGTGCCGGCAGATTCCAGTTACCTCTCCCAACACTTCGGTGAAGCAGCGAGCCTAGGCCTTTTGGAAGCGAAAGGTAGCTGCAGGCAGGAGGTAGGGTTACAGGCCATAAGCTCAACTCTCAGAAGTGGGTATGCATGGGAGGCAGATGTCTGCTACCCACTCGGACATGCGAGTGGGAACCTAGCTACACTCTGATGAAGAAGGACTTTGGAAATCGCTGTATTCAACTCAGATACACGTGGGTTCAGGCACAACGATTCCACATGCTTTTCTCACAACCTTTCCCTGCCACTAACATGAGGACGTTAGCAGCTCCTTCTACAGTCAAGCAGGATGCGGGAGGGTTGTGCCCTGTCCTTAGCTCTCACAGGGAAGCATGCCTTGAAGCCAGCTGTCAACTTGCTGCATTCTTATGGCAGGGTGAAGGTAGCAGTATTCTGAGACAGGAGGTTCCCAGATAACCACTCTACTGCACCTGGAGATACCCTCCAGGTCTGCATTGTTAACTTGCGTCTCAGAAGCCTCTGGCAAACGTCTCTGGTGAAGACGTGCGAAACTCACTCTGCAGGCAGTGTGGAACTGTGAGGGACTGAGGGTTAGCTCAACTCTCAGAAGTAAGATGTTTTTGGACAAGGCGTTCAACTACCTACTCACGTATGGAACTTAGTATGTGGCACCAGTCTACCCCAGGAATTACTAGGAAATCGCTTGATTGAGCTTGGAGGCACTCGTCTTGTGTGCCGGGAGATTCCAGTTACCTCTCCCAACACTTGCGTCAAGCAGCGAGCCTAGGCCTTTGGAAGCGAAAGGTAGCGGCAGGCACGATGTAGGGTTACAGGCCATGAGCTCAACTCTCAGAAGTGTGTATGCATGGGAGGCAGATGTCTGCTACCCACTCGGACATGGGAGTTGGAACCTAGCTACACTCTGATGAAGAAGGATGTTGGAAATCGCTGTATTCAACTCAGATACACGGGAGTTCAGGCCCAATGCTTACACATGCTTTTCCCACAACCTATCCCAGCCACTAACATAAGGAGGTTAGCAGGTACGTCTACAGTCAGGCAGGATGCGGGAGGGTGCTGCCCTGTCCTCAGCTCTCACAGGGAAGCATGCCTAGAAGCCAGCTCTCAACTAGCTGCATTCTTATGACAGTGTGAAGGTAGCAGTATTCTGAGTAAGGAGGTTCCCAGATTACCACTCTCCTGCACCTGGAGATACCGTCCAGGTCTGCATTGTTAACTTGCGTCTCAGAGGCCTCTGGCCAAAGTCTCTGGTGAAGACGTGGGAAACTCACTCTGCAGGCAGTGTGGAACTGTGAGGGACTGAGGGTGAGCTCAACTCTCAGCAGTAAGATGATTTTGGACAAGGCGTTCAGCTACCTTCTCACATATGGAACTTAGTATGTAGCACCAGTCTACCCCAGGAATTACTGGGAAATCGCTTGATTGAGCTTGGAGGCACTCGTCTTGTGTGCCGGGAGATTCCAGTTACCTCTCCCAACACTTGCGTCAAGCAGCGAGCCTAGGCCTTTTGGAAGCGAAAGGTAGCAGCAGGCAGGATGTAGGGTTACAGGCCATAAGCTCAACTCTCAGAAGTGTGTATGCATGGGAGGCAGATGTCTGCTACCCACTCGGACATGGGAGTTGGAACCTAGCTACACTCCTATTGAAGAAGGATGTTGGAAATCGCTGTATTCAACTCAGATACACGGGAGTTCAGGCCCAATGCTTACACATGCTTTTCCCACAACCTTTCCTTGCCACTAACATGAGGACGTTAGCAGCTCCTTCTACAGTCAAGCAGGATGCGGGAGGGTTGTGCCCTGTCCTTAGCTCTCACAGGGAAGCATGCCTTGAAGCCAGCTGTCAGCTAGCTGCATTCTTATGGCAGGGTGAAGGTAGCAGTATTCTGAGACAGGAGGTTCCCAGATTACCACTCTACTGCACCTGGAGATACCCTCCAGGTCTGCATTGTTAACTTGCGTCTCAGAAGCCTCTGGCTAACGTCTCTGGTGAAGACGTGCGAAACTCACTCTGCAGGCAGTGTGGAACTGTGAGGGACTGTGGGTGAGCTCAACTCTCAGAAGTAAGATGTTTTTGGTCAAGGCGTTCAACTACCTACTCTCGTATGGAACTTAGTATGTAACACCAGTCTACCCCAGGAATTAGTAGGAAATCGCTTGATTGAGCTTGGAGGCACTCGTCTTGTGTGCCGGGAGATTCCAGTTACCTCTCCCAACACTTGCGTCAAGCAGTTGGCCTAGGCCTTTTGGAAGGGAAAGGTAGCGGCAGGCAGGATGTAGGGTTACAGGCCATGAGCTCAACTCTCAGAAGTGTGTATGCATGGGAGGCAGATGTCTGCTACCCACTCGGACATGGGAGTTGGAACCTAGCTACACTCCTATTGAAGAAGGATGTTGGAAATCGCTGTATTCAACTCAGATACACGGGAGTTCAGGCCCAATGCTTACACATGCTTTTCCCACAACCTATCCCAGCCACTAACATAAGGAGGTTAGCAGGTACGTCTACAGTCAGGCAGGATGCGGGAGGGTTCTGCCCTGTCCTGAGCTCTCACAGGGAAGCATGCCTAGAAGCCAGCTCTCAACTAGCTGCATTCTTATGACAGTGTGAAGGTAGCAGTATTCTGAGTAAGGAGGTTCCCAGATTACCACTCTCCGGCACCTGGAGATACCGTCCAGGTCTGCATTGTTAACTTGCGTCTCAGAGGCCTCTGGCAAAAGTCTCTGGTGAAGACGTGGGAAACTCACTCTGCAGGCAGTGTGGAACTGTGAGGGACTGAGGGTGAGCTCAACTCTCAGCAGTAAGATGATTTTGGACAAGGCGTTCAGCTACCTTCTCACATATGGAACTTAGTATGTAGCACCAGTCTACCCCAGGAATTACTGGGAAATCGCTGGATTGAGCTTGGAGGCACTAGTCTTGTGTGCCGGCAGATTCCAGTTACCTCTCCCAACCCTTCGGTGAAGCAGCGAGCCTAGGCCTTTTGGAAGCGAAAGGTAGCTGCAGGCAGGAGGTAGGGTTACAGGCCATAAGCTCAACACTCAGAAGTGGGTATGCATGGGAGGCAGATGTCTGCTACCCACTCGGACATGCGAGTGGGAACCTAGCTACACTCTGATGAAGAAGGACTTTGGAAATCGCTGTATTCAACTCAGATACACGTGGGTTCAGGCACAACGATTCCACATGCTTTTCTCACAACCTTTCCCTGCCACTAACATGAGGACGTTAGCAGCTCCTTCTACAGTCAAGCAGGATGCGGGAGGGTTGTGCCCTGTCCTTAGCTCTCACAGGGAAGCATGCCTTGAAGCCAGCTGTCAACTAGCTGCATTCTTATGGCAGGGTGAAGGTAGCAGTATTCTGAGACAGGAGGTTCCCAGATAACCACTCTACTGCACCTGGAGATACCCTCCAGGTCTGCATTGTTAACTTGCGTCTCAGAAGCCTCTGGCAAACGTCTCTGGTGAAGACGTGCGAAACTCACTCTGCAGGCAGTGTGGAACTGTGAGGGACTGAGGGTGAGCTCAACTCTCAGAAGTAAGATGTTTTTGGACAAGGCGTTCAACTACCTACTCACGTATGGAACTTAGTATGTGGCACCAGTCTACCCCAGGAATTACTAGGAAATCGCTTGATTGAGCTTGGAGGCACTCGTCTTGTGTGCCGGGAGATTCCAGTTACCTCTCCCAACACTTGCGTCAAGCAGCGAGCCTAGGCCTTTGGAAGCGAAAGGTAGCGGCAGGCACGATGTAGGGTTACAGGCCATGAGCTCAACTCTCAGAAGTGTGTATGCATGGGAGGCAGATGTCTGCTACCCACTCGGACATGGGAGTTGGAACCTAGCTACACTCTGATGAAGAAGGATGTTGGAAATCGCTGTATTCAACTCAGATACACGGGAGTTCAGGCCCAATGCTTACACATGCTTTTCCCACAACCTATCCCAGCCACTAACATAAGGAGGTTAGCAGGTACGTCTACAGTCAGGCAGGATGCGGGAGGGTGCTGCCCTGTCCTCAGCTCTCACAGGGAAGCATGCCTAGAAGCCAGCTCTCAACTAGCTGCATTCTTATGACAGTGTGAAGGTAGCAGTATTCTGAGTAAGGAGGTTCCCAGATTACCACTCTCCTGCACCTGGAGATACCGTCCAGGTGTGCATTGTTAACTTGCGTCTCAGAGGCCTCTGGCCAAAGTCTCTGGTGAAGACGTGGGAAACTCACTCTGCAGGCAGTGTGGAACTGTGAGGGACTGAGGGTGAGCTCAACTCTCAGCAGTAAGATGATTTTGGACAAGGCGTTCAGCTACCTTCTCACATATGGAACTTAGTATGTAGCACCAGTCTACCCCAGGAATTACTGGGAAATCGCTGGATTGAGCTTGGAGGCACTAGTCTTGTGTGCCGGCAGATTCCAGTTACCTCTCCCAACACTTCGGTGAAGCAGCGAGCCTAGGCCTTTTGGAAGCGAAAGGTAGCTGCAGGCAGGAGGTAGGGTTACAGGCCATAAGCTCAACTCTCAGAAGTGGGTATGCATGGGAGGCAGATGTCTGCTACCCACTCGGACATGCGAGTGGGAACCTAGCTACACTCTGATGAAGAAGGACTTTGGAAATCGCTGTATTCAACTCAGATACACGTGGGTTCAGGCACAACGATTCCACATGCTTTTCTCACAACCTTTCCCTGCCACTAACATGAGGACGTTAGCAGCTCCTTCTACAGTCAAGCAGGATGCGGGAGGGTTGTGCCCTGTCCTTAGCTCTCACAGGGAAGCATGCCTTGAAGCCAGCTGTCAACTTGCTGCATTCTTATGGCAGGGTGAAGGTAGCAGTATTCTGAGACAGGAGGTTCCCAGATAACCACTCTACTGCACCTGGAGATACCCTCCAGGTCTGCATTGTTAACTTGCGTCTCAGAAGCCTCTGGCAAACGTCTCTGGTGAAGACGTGCGAAACTCACTCTGCAGGCAGTGTGGAACTGTGAGGGACTGAGGGTGAGCTCAACTCTCAGAAGTAAGATGTTTTTGGACAAGGCGTTCAACTACCTACTCACGTATGGAACTTAGTATGTGGCACCAGTCTACCCCAGGAATTACTAGGAAATCGCTTGATTGAGCTTGGAGGCACTCGTCTTGTGTGCCGGGAGATTCCAGTTACCTCTCCCAACACTTGCGTCAAGCAGCGAGCCTAGGCCTTTGGAAGCGAAAGGTAGCGGCAGGCACGATGTAGGGTTACAGGCCATGAGCTCAACTCTCAGAAGTGTGTATGCATGGGAGGCAGATGTCTGCTACCCACTCGGACATGGGAGTTGGAACCTAGCTACACTCCTATTGAAGAAGGATGTTGGAAATCGCTGTATTCAACTCAGATACACGGGAGTTCAGGCCCAATGCTTACACATGCTTTTCCCACAACCTATCCCAGCCACTAACATAAGGAGGTTAGCAGGTACGTCTACAGTCAGGCAGGATGCGGGAGGGTTCTGCCCTGTCCTGAGCTCTCACAGGGAAGCATGCCTAGAAGCCAGCTCTCAACTAGCTGCATTCTTATGACAGTGTGAAGGTAGCAGTATTCTGAGTAAGGAGGTTCCCAGATTACCACTCTCCGGCACCTGGAGATACCGTCCAGGTCTGCATTGTTAACTTGCGTCTCAGAGGCCTCTGGCAAAAGTCTCTGGTGAAGACGTGGGAAACTCACTCTGCAGGCAGTGTGGAACTGTGAGGGACTGAGGGTGAGCTCAACTCTCAGCAGTAAGATGATTTTGGACAAGGCGTTCAGCTACCTTCTCACATATGGAACTTAGTATGTAGCACCAGTCTACCCCAGGAATTACTGGGAAATCGCTGGATTGAGCTTGGAGGCACTAGTCTTGTGTGCCGGCAGATTCCAGTTACCTCTCCCAACCCTTCGGTGAAGCAGCGAGCCTAGGCCTTTTGGAAGCGAAAGGTAGCTGCAGGCAGGAGGTAGGGTTACAGGCCATAAGCTCAACACTCAGAAGTGGGTATGCATGGGAGGCAGATGTCTGCTACCCACTCGGACATGCGAGTGGGAACCTAGCTACACTCTGATGAAGAAGGACTTTGGAAATCGCTGTATTCAACTCAGATACACGTGGGTTCAGGCACAACGATTCCACATGCTTTTCTCACAACCTTTCCCTGCCACTAACATGAGGACGTTAGCAGCTCCTTCTACAGTCAAGCAGGATGCGGGAGGGTTGTGCCCTGTCCTTAGCTCTCACAGGGAAGCATGCCTTGAAGCCAGCTGTCAACTAGCTGCATTCTTATGGCAGGGTGAAGGTAGCAGTATTCTGAGACAGGAGGTTCCCAGATAACCACTCTACTGCACCTGGAGATACCCTCCAGGTCTGCATTGTTAACTTGCGTCTCAGAAGCCTCTGGCAAACGTCTCTGGTGAAGACGTGCGAAACTCACTCTGCAGGCAGTGTGGAACTGTGAGGGACTGAGGGTGAGCTCAACTCTCAGAAGTAAGATGTTTTTGGACAAGGTGTTCAACTACCTACTCACGTATGGAACTTAGTATGTGGCACCAGTCTACCCCAGGAATTACTAGGAAATCGCTTGATTGAGCTTGGAGGCACTCGTCTTGTGTGCCGGGAGATTCCAGTTACCTCTCCCAACACTTGCGTCAAGCAGCGAGCCTAGGCCTTTGGAAGCGAAAGGTAGCGGCAGGCACGATGTAGGGTTACAGGCCATGAGCTCAACTCTCAGAAGTGTGTATGCATGGGAGGCAGATGTCTGCTACCCACTCGGACATGGGAGTTGGAACCTAGCTACACTCTGATGAAGAAGGATGTTGGAAATCGCTGTATTCAACTCAGATACACGGGAGTTCAGGCCCAATGCTTACACATGCTTTTCCCACAACCTATCCCAGCCACTAACATAAGGAGGTTAGCAGGTACGTCTACAGTCAGGCAGGATGCGGGAGGGTGCTGCCCTGTCCTCAGCTCTCACAGGGAAGCATGCCTAGAAGCCAGCTCTCAACTAGCTGCATTCTTATGACAGTGTGAAGGTAGCAGTATTCTGAGTAAGGAGGTTCCCAGATTACCACTCTCCTGCACCTGGAGATACCGTCCAGGTCTGCATTGTTAACTTGCGTCTCAGAGGCCTCTGGCCAAAGTCTCTGGTGAAGACGTGGGAAACTCACTCTGCAGGCAGTGTGGAACTGTGAGGGACTGAGGGTGAGCTCAACTCTCAGAAGTAAGATGATTTTGGACAAGGCGTTCAGCTACCTTCTCACATATGGAACTTAGTATGTAGCACCAGTCTACCCCAGGAATTACTGGGAAATCGCTGGATTGAGCTTGGAGGCACTAGTCTTGTGTGCCGGCAGATTCCAGTTACCTCTCCCAACACTTCGGTGAAGCAGCGAGCCTAGGCCTTTTGGAAGCGAAAGGTAGCTGCAGGCAGGAGGTAGGGTTACAGGCCATAAGCTCAACTCTCAGAAGTGGGTATGCATGGGAGGCAGATGTCTGCTACCCACTCGGACATGCGAGTGGGAACCTAGCTACACTCTGATGAAGAAGGACTTTGGAAATCGCTGTATTCAACTCAGATACACGTGGGTTCAGGCACAACGATTCCACATGCTTTTCTCACAACCTTTCCCTGCCACTAACATGAGGACGTTAGCAGCTCCTTCTACAGTCAAGCAGGATGCGGGAGGGTTGTGCCCTGTCCTTAGCTCTCACAGGGAAGCATGCCTTGAAGCCAGCTGTCAACTTGCTGCATTCTTATGGCAGGGTGAAGGTAGCAGTATTCTGAGACAGGAGGTTCCCAGATAACCACTCTACTGCACCTGGAGATACCCTCCAGGTCTGCATTGTTAACTTGCGTCTCAGAAGCCTCTGGCAAACGTCTCTGGTGAAGACGTGCGAAACTCACTCTGCAGGCAGTGTGGAACTGTGAGGGACTGAGGGTGAGCTCAACTCTCAGAAGTAAGATGTTTTTGGACAAGGCGTTCAACTACCTACTCACGTATGGAACTTAGTATGTGGCACCAGTCTACCCCAGGAATTACTAGGAAATCGCTTGATTGAGCTTGGAGGCACTCGTCTTGTGTGCCGGGAGATTCCAGTTACCTCTCCCAACACTTGCGTCAAGCAGCGAGCCTAGGCCTTTGGAAGCGAAAGGTAGCGGCAGGCACGATGTAGGGTTACAGGCCATGAGCTCAACTCTCAGAAGTGTGTATGCATGGGAGGCAGATGTCTGCTACCCACTCGGACATGGGAGTTGGAACCTAGCTACACTCCTATTGAAGAAGGATGTTGGAAATCGCTGTATTCAACTCAGATACACGGGAGTTCAGGCCCAATGCTTACACATGCTTTTCCCACAACCTATCCCAGCCACTAACATAAGGAGGTTAGCAGGTACGTCTACAGTCAGGCAGGATGCGGGAGGGTGCTGCCCTGTCCTCAGCTCTCACAGGGAAGCATGCCTAGAAGCCAGCTCTCAACTAGCTGCATTCTTATGACAGTGTGAAGGTAGCAGTATTCTGAGTAAGGAGGTTCCCAGATTACCACTCTCCTGCACCTGGAGATACCGTCCAGGTCTGCATTGTTAACTTGCGTCTCAGAGGCCTCTGGCCAAAGTCTCTGGTGAAGACGTGGGAAACTCACTCTGCAGGCAGTGTGGAACTGTGAGGGACTGAGGGTGAGCTCAACTCTCAGCAGTAAGATGATTTTGGACAAGGCGTTCAGCTACCTTCTCACATATGGAACTTAGTATGTAGCACCAGTCTACCCCAGGAATTACTGGGAAATCGCTGGATTGAGCTTGGAGGCACTCGTCTTGTGTGCCGGGAGATTCCAGTTACCTCTCCCAACACTTGCGTCAAGCAGCGAGCCTAGGCCTTTTGGAAGCGAAAGGTAGCAGCAGGCAGGATGTAGGGTTACAGGCCATAAGCTCAACTCTCAGAAGTGTGTATGCATGGGAGGCAGATGTCTGCTACCCACTCGGACATGCGAGTGGGAACCTAGCTACACTCCTATTGAAGAAGGATGTTGGAAATCGCTGTATTCAACTCAGATACACGGGAGTTCAGGCCCAATGCTTATACATGCTTTTCCCACAACCTTTCCTTGCCACTAACATGAGGACGTTAGCAGCTCCTTCTACAGTCAAGCAGGATGCGGGAGGGTTGTGCCCTGTCCTTAGCTCTCACAGGGAAGCATGCCTTGAAGCCAGCTGTCAGCTAGCTGCATTCTTATGGCAGGGTGAAGGTAGCAGTATTCTGAGACAGGAGGTTCCCAGATTACCACTCTACTGCACCTGGAGATACCCTCCAGGTCTGCATTGTTAACTTGCGTCTCAGAAGCCTCTGGCAAACGTCTCTGGTGAAGACGTGCGAAACTCACTCTGCAGGCAGTGTGGAACTGTGAGGGACTGTGGGTGAGCTCAACTCTCAGAAGTAAGATGTTTTTGGTCAAGGCGTTCAACTACCTACTCTCGTATGGAACTTAGTATGTAACACCAGTCTACCCCAGGAATTAGTAGGAAATCGCTTGATTGAGTTGGAGGCACTCGTCTTGTGTGCCGGGAGATTCCAGTTACCTCTCCCAACACTTGCGTCAAGCAGTTGGCCTAGGCCTTTTGGAAGGGAAAGGTAGCGGCAGGCAGGATGTAGGGTTACAGGCCATGAGCTCAACTCTCAGAAGTGTGTATGCATGGGAGGCAGATGTCTGCTACCCACTCGGACATGGGAGTTGGAACCTAGCTACACTCCTATTGAAGAAGGATGTTGGAAATCGCTGTATTCAACTCAGATACACGGGAGTTCAGGCCCAATGCTTACACATGCTTTTCCCACAACCTATCCCAGCCACTAACATAAGGAGGTTAGCAGGTACGTCTACAGTCAGGCAGGATGCGGGAGGGTGCTGCCCTGTCCTGAGCTCTCACAGGGAAGCATGCCTAGAAGCCAGCTCTCAACTAGCTGCATTCTTATGACAGTGTGAAGGTAGCAGTATTCTGAGTAAGGAGGTTCCCAGATTACCACTCTCCGGCACCTGGAGATACCGTCCAGGTCTGCATTGTTAACTTGCGTCTCAGAGGCCTCTGGCAAAAGTCTCTGGTGAAGACGTGGGAAACTCACTCTGCAGGCAGTGTGGAACTGTGAGGGACTGAGGGTGAGCTCAACTCTCAGCAGTAAGATGATTTTGGACAAGGCGTTCAGCTACCTTCTCACATATGGAACTTAGTATGTAGCACCAGTCTACCCCAGGAATTACTGGGAAATCGCTGGATTGAGCTTGGAGGCACTAGTTTTGTGTGCCGGCAGATTCCAGTTACCTCTCCCAACCCTTCGGTGAAGCAGCGAGCCTAGGCCTTTTGGAAGCGAAAGGTAGCTGCAGGCAGGAGGTAGGGTTACAGGCCATAAGCTCAACACTCAGAAGTGGGTATGCATGGGAGGCAGATGTCTGCTACCCACTCGGACATGCGAGTGGGAACCTAGCTACACTCTGATGAAGAAGGACTTTGGAAATCGCTGTATTCAACTCAGATACACGTGGGTTCAGGCACAACGATTCCACATGCTTTTCTCACAACCTTTCCCTGCCACTAACATGAGGACGTTAGCAGCTCCTTCTACAGTCAAGCAGGATGCGGGAGGGTTGTGCCCTGTCCTTAGCTCTCACAGGGAAGCATGCCTTGAATCCAGCTGTCAACTAGCTGCATTCTTATGGCAGGGTGAAGGTAGCAGTATTCTGAGACAGGAGGTTCCCAGATAACCACTCTACTGCACCTGGAGATACCCTCCAGGTCTGCATTGTTAACTTGCGTCTCAGAAGCCTCTGGCAAACGTCTCTGGTGAAGACGTGCGAAACTCACTCTGCAGGCAGTGTGGAACTGTGAGGGACTGAGGGTGAGCTCAACTCTCAGAAGTAAGATGTTTTTGGACAAGGCGTTCAACTACCTACTCACGTATGGAACTTAGTATGTGGCACCAGTCTACCCCAGGAATTACTAGGAAATCGCTTGATTGAGCTTGGAGGCACTCGTCTTGTGTGCCGGGAGATTCCAGTTACCTCTCCCAACACTTGCGTCAAGCAGCGAGCCTAGGCCTTTGGAAGCGAAAGGTAGCGGCAGGCACGATGTAGGGTTACAGGCCATGAGCTCAACTCTCAGAAGTGTGTATGCATGGGAGGCAGATGTCTGCTACCCACTCGGACATGGGAGTTGGAACCTAGCTACACTCTGATGAAGAAGGATGTTGGAAATCGCTGTATTCAACTCAGATACACGGGAGTTCAGGCCCAATGCTTACACATGCTTTTCCCACAACCTATCCCAGCCACTAACATAAGGAGGTTAGCAGGTACGTCTACAGTCAGGCAGGATGCGGGAGGGTGCTGCCCTGTCCTCAGCTCTCACAGGGAAGCATGCCTAGAAGCCAGCTCTCAACTAGCTGCATTCTTATGACAGTGTGAAGGTAGCAGTATTCTGAGTAAGGAGGTTCCCAGATTACCACTCTCCTGCACCTGGAGATACCGTCCAGGTCTGCATTGTTAACTTGCGTCTCAGAGGTCTCTGGCCAAAGTCTCTGGTGAAGACGTGGGAAACTCACTCTGCAGGCAGTGTGGAACTGTGAGGGACTGAGGGTGAGCTCAACTCTCAGCAGTAAGATGATTTTGGACAAGGCGTTCAGCTACCTTCTCACATATGGAACTTAGTATGTAGCACCAGTCTACCCCAGGAATTACTGGGAAATCGCTGGATTGAGCTTGGAGGCACTAGTCTTGTGTGCCGGCAGATTCCAGTTACCTCTCCCAACACTTCGGTGAAGCAGCGAGCCTAGGCCTTTTGGAAGCGAAAGGTAGCTGCAGGCAGGAGGTAGGGTTACAGGCCATAAGCTCAACACTCAGAAGTGGGTATGCATGGGAGGCAGATGTCTGCTACCCACTCGGACATGCGAGTGGGAACCTAGCTACACTCTGATGAAGAAGGACTTTGGAAATCGCTGTATTCAACTCAGATACACGTGGGTTCAGGCACAACGATTCCACATGCTTTTCTCACAACCTTTCCCTGCCACTAACATGAGGACGTTAGCAGCTCCTTCTACAGTCAAGCAGGATGCGGGAGGGTTGTGCCCTGTCCTTAGCTCTCACAGGGAAGCATGCCTTGAAGCCAGCTGTCAACTTGCTGCATTTTTATGGCAGGGTGAAGGTAGCAGTATTCTGAGACAGGAGGTTCCCAGATAACCACTCTACTGCACCTGGAGATACCCTCCAGGTCTGCATTGTTAACTTGCGTCTCAGAAGCCTCTGGCAAACGTCTCTGGTGAAGACGTGCGAAACTCACTCTGCAGGCAGTGTGGAACTGTGAGGGACTGAGGGTGAGCTCAACTCTCAGAAGTAAGATGTTTTTGGACAAGGCGTTCAACTACCTACTCACGTATGGAACTTAGTATGTGGCACCAGTCTACCCCAGGAATTACTAGGAAATCGCTTGATTGAGCTTGGAGGCACTCGTCTTGTGTGCCGGGAGATTCCAGTTACCTCTCCCAACACTTGCGTCAAGCAGCGAGCCTAGGCCTTTGGAAGCGAAAGGTAGCGGCAGGCACGATGTAGGGTTACAGGCCATGAGCTCAACTCTCAGAAGTGTGTATGCATGGGAGGCAGATGTCTGCTACCCACTCGGACATGGGAGTTGGAACCTAGCTACACTCTGATGAAGAAGGATGTTGGAAATCGCTGTATTCAACTCAGATACACGGGAGTTCAGGCCCAATGCTTACACATGCTTTTCCCACAACCTATCCCAGCCACTAACATAAGGAGGTTAGCAGGTACGTCTACAGTCAGGCAGGATGCGGGAGGGTGCTGCCCTGTCCTCAGCTCTCACAGGGAAGCATGCCTAGAAGCCAGCTCTCAACTAGCTGCATTCTTATGACAGTGTGAAGGTAGCAGTATTCTGAGTAAGGAGGTTCCCAGATTACCACTCTCCTGCACCTGGAGATACCGTCCAGGTCTGCATTGTTAACTTGCGTCTCAGAGGCCTCTGGCCAAAGTCTCTGGTGAAGACGTGGGAAACTCACTCTGCAGGCAGTGTGGAACTGTGAGGGACTGAGGGTGAGCTCAACTCTCAGCAGTAAGATGATTTTGGACAAGGCGTTCAGCTACCTTCTCACATATGGAACTTAGTATGTAGCACCAGTCTACCCCAGGAATTACTGGGAAATCGCTGGATTGAGCTTGGAGGCACTAGTCTTGTGTGCCGGCAGATTCCAGTTACCTCTCCCAACACTTCGGTGAAGCAGCGAGCCTAGGCCTTTTGGAAGCGAAAGGTAGCTGCAGGCAGGAGGTAGGGTTACAGGCCATAAGCTCAACTCTCAGAAGTGGGTATGCATGGGAGGCAGATGTCTGCTACCCACTCGGACATGCGAGTGGGAACCTAGCTACACTCTGATGAAGAAGGACTTTGGAAATCGCTGTATTCAACTCAGATACACGTGGGTTCAGGCACAACGATTCCACATGCTTTTCTCACAACCTTTCCCTGCCACTAACATGAGGACGTTAGCAGCTCCTTCTACAGTCAAGCAGGATGCGGGAGGGTTGTGCCCTGTCCTTAGCTCTCACAGGGAAGCATGCCTTGAAGCCAGCTGTCAACTTGCTGCATTCTTATGGCAGGGTGAAGGTAGCAGTATTCTGAGACAGGAGGTTCCCAGATAACCACTCTACTGCACCTGGAGATACCCTCCAGGTCTGCATTGTTAACTTGCGTCTCAGAAGCCTCTGGCAAACGTCTCTGGTGAAGACGTGCGAAACTCACTCTGCAGGCAGTGTGGAACTGTGAGGGACTGAGGGTGAGCTCAACTCTCAGAAGTAAGATGTTTTTGGACAAGGCGTTCAACTACCTACTCACGTATGGAACTTAGTATGTGGCACCAGTCTACCCCAGGAATTACTAGGAAATCGCTTGATTGAGCTTGGAGGCACTCGTCTTGTGTGCCGGGAGATTCCAGTTACCTCTCCCAACACTTGCGTCAAGCAGCGAGCCTAGGCCTTTGGAAGCGAAAGGTAGCGGCAGGCACGATGTAGGGTTACAGGCCATGAGCTCAACTCTCAGAAGTGTGTATGCATGGGAGGCAGATGTCTGCTACCCACTCGGACATGGGAGTTGGAACCTAGCTACACTCCTATTGAAGAAGGATGTTGGAAATCGCTGTATTCAACTCAGATACACGGGAGTTCAGGCCCAATGCTTACACATGCTTTTCCCACAACCTATCCCAGCCACTAACATAAGGAGGTTAGCAGGTACGTCTACAGTCAGGCAGGATGCGGGAGGGTGCTGCCCTGTCCTGAGCTCTCACAGGGAAGCATGCCTAGAAGCCAGCTCTCAACTAGCTGCATTCTTATGACAGTGTGAAGGTAGCAGTATTCTGAGTAAGGAGGTTCCCAGATTACCACTCTCCGGCACCTGGAGATACCGTCCAGGTCTGCATTGTTAACTTGCGTCTCAGAGGCCTCTGGCAAAAGTCTCTGGTGAAGACGTGGGAAACTCACTCTGCAGGCAGTGTGGAACTGTGAGGGACTGAGGGTGAGCTCAACTCTCAGCAGTAAGATGATTTTGGACAAGGCGTTCAGCTACCTTCTCACATATGGAACTTAGTATGTAGCACCAGTCTACCCCAGGAATTACTGGGAAATCGCTGGATTGAGCTTGGAGGCACTAGTCTTGTGTGCCGGCAGATTCCAGTTACCTCTCCCAACCCTTCGGTGAAGCAGCGAGCCTAGGCCTTTTGGAAGCGAAAGGTAGCTGCAGGCAGGAGGTAGGGTTACAGGCCATAAGCTCAACACTCAGAAGTGGGTATGCATGGGAGGCAGATGTCTGCTACCCACTCGGACATGCGAGTGGGAACCTAGCTACACTCTGATGAAGAAGGACTTTGGAAATCGCTGTATTCAACTCAGATACACGTGGGTTCAGGCACAACGATTCCACATGCTTTTCTCACAACCTTTCCCTGCCACTAACATGAGGACGTTAGCAGCTCCTTCTACAGTCAAGCAGGATGCGGGAGGGTTGTGCCCTGTCCTTAGCTCTCACAGGGAAGCATGCCTTGAATCCAGCTGTCAACTAGCTGCATTCTTATGGCAGGGTGAAGGTAGCAGTATTCTGAGACAGGAGGTTCCCAGATTACCACTCTACTGCACCTGGAGATACCCTCCAGGTCTGCATTGTTAACTTGCGTCTCAGAAGCCTCTGGCAAACGTCTCTGGTGAAGACGTGCGAAACTCACTCTGCAGGCAGTGTGGAACTGTGAGGGACTGAGGGTGAGCTCAACTCTCAGAAGTAAGATGTTTTTGGACAAGGCGTTCAACTACCTACTCACGTATGGAACTTAGTATGTGGCACCAGTCTACCCCAGGAATTACTAGGAAATCGCTTGATTGAGCTTGGAGGCACTCGTCTTGTGTGCCGGGAGATTCCAGTTACCTCTCCCAACACTTGCGTCAAGCAGCGAGCCTAGGCCTTTGGAAGCGAAAGGTAGCGGCAGGCACGATGTAGGGTTACAGGCCATGAGCTCAACTCTCAGAAGTGTGTATGCATGGGAGGCAGATGTCTGCTACCCACTCGGACATGGGAGTTGGAACCTAGCTACACTCTGATGAAGAAGGATGTTGGAAATCGCTGTATTCAACTCAGATACACGGGAGTTCAGGCCCAATGCTTACACATGCTTTTCCCACAACCTATCCCAGCCACTAACATAAGGAGGTTAGCAGGTACGTCTACAGTCAGGCAGGATGCGGGAGGGTGCTGCCCTGTCCTCAGCTCTCACAGGGAAGCATGCCTAGAAGCCAGCTCTCAACTAGCTGCATTCTTATGACAGTGTGAAGGTAGCAGTATTCTGAGTAAGGAGGTTCCCAGATTACCACTCTCCTGCACCTGGAGATACCGTCCAGGTCTGCATTGTTAACTTGCGTCTCAGAGGTCTCTGGCCAAAGTCTCTGGTGAAGACGTGGGAAACTCACTCTGCAGGCAGTGTGGAACTGTGAGGGACTGAGGGTGAGCTCAACTCTCAGCAGTAAGATGATTTTGGACAAGGCGTTCAGCTACCTTCTCACATATGGAACTTAGTATGTAGCACCAGTCTACCCCAGGAATTACTGGGAAATCGCTGGATTGAGCTTGGAGGCACTAGTCTTGTGTGCCGGCAGATTCCAGTTACCTCTCCCAACACTTCGGTGAAGCAGCGAGCCTAGGCCTTTTGGAAGCGAAAGGTAGCTGCAGGCAGGAGGTAGGGTTACAGGCCATAAGCTCAACTCTCAGAAGTGGGTATGCATGGGAGGCAGATGTCTGCTACCCACTCGGACATGCGAGTGGGAACCTAGCTACACTCTGATGAAGAAGGACTTTGGAAATCGCTGTATTCAACTCAGATACACGTGGGTTCAGGCACAACGATTCCACATGCTTTTCTCACAACCTTTCCCTGCCACTAACATGAGGACGTTAGCAGCTCCTTCTACAGTCAAGCAGGATGCGGGAGGGTTGTGCCCTGTCCTTAGCTCTCACAGGGAAGCATGCCTTGAAGCCAGCTGTCAACTTGCTGCATTTTTATGGCAGGGTGAAGGTAGCAGTATTCTGAGACAGGAGGTTCCCAGATAACCACTCTACTGCACCTGGAGATACCCTCCAGGTCTGCATTGTTAACTTGCGTCTCAGAAGCCTCTGGCAAACGTCTCTGGTGAAGACGTGCGAAACTCACTCTGCAGGCAGTGTGGAACTGTGAGGGACTGAGGGTGAGCTCAACTCTCAGAAGTAAGATGTTTTTGGACAAGGCGTTCAACTACCTACTCACGTATGGAACTTAGTATGTGGCACCAGTCTACCCCAGGAATTACTAGGAAATCGCTTGATTGAGCTTGGAGGCACTCGTCTTGTGTGCCGGGAGATTCCAGTTACCTCTCCCAACACTTGCGTCAAGCAGCGAGCCTAGGCCTTTGGAAGCGAAAGGTAGCGGCAGGCACGATGTAGGGTTACAGGCCATGAGCTCAACTCTCAGAAGTGTGTATGCATGGGAGGCAGATGTCTGCTACCCACTCGGACATGGGAGTTGGAACCTAGCTACACTCTGATGAAGAAGGATGTTGGAAATCGCTGTATTCAACTCAGATACACGGGAGTTCAGGCCCAATGCTTACACATGCTTTTCCCACAACCTATCCCAGCCACTAACATAAGGAGGTTAGCAGGTACGTCTACAGTCAGGCAGGATGCGGGAGGGTGCTGCCCTGTCCTCAGCTCTCACAGGGAAGCATGCCTAGAAGCCAGCTCTCAACTAGCTGCATTCTTATGACAGTGTGAAGGTAGCAGTATTCTGAGTAAGGAGGTTCCCAGATTACCACTCTCCTGCACCTGGAGATACCGTCCAGGTCTGCATTGTTAACTTGCGTCTCAGAGGCCTCTGGCCAAAGTCTCTGGTGAAGACGTGGGAAACTCACTCTGCAGGCAGTGTGGAACTGTGAGGGACTGAGGGTGAGCTCAACTCTCAGCAGTAAGATGATTTTGGACAAGGCGTTCAGCTACCTTCTCACATATGGAACTTAGTATGTAGCACCAGTCTACCCCAGGAATTACTGGGAAATCGCTGGATTGAGCTTGGAGGCACTAGTCTTGTGTGCCGGCAGATTCCAGTTACCTCTCCCAACACTTCGGTGAAGCAGCGAGCCTAGGCCTTTTGGAAGCGAAAGGTAGCTGCAGGCAGGAGGTAGGGTTACAGGCCATAAGCTCAACTCTCAGAAGTGGGTATGCATGGGAGGCAGATGTCTGCTACCCACTCGGACATGCGAGTGGGAACCTAGCTACACTCTGATGAAGAAGGACTTTGGAAATCGCTGTATTCAACTCAGATACACGTGGGTTCAGGCACAACGATTCCACATGCTTTTCTCACAACCTTTCCCTGCCACTAACATGAGGACGTTAGCAGCTCCTTCTACAGTCAAGCAGGATGCGGGAGGGTTGTGCCCTGTCCTTAGCTCTCACAGGGAAGCATGCCTTGAAGCCAGCTGTCAACTTGCTGCATTCTTATGGCAGGGTGAAGGTAGCAGTATTCTGAGACAGGAGGTTCCCAGATAACCACTCTACTGCACCTGGAGATACCCTCCAGGTCTGCATTGTTAACTTGCGTCTCAGAAGCCTCTGGCAAACGTCTCTGGTGAAGACGTGCGAAACTCACTCTGCAGGCAGTGTGGAACTGTGAGGGACTGAGGGTGAGCTCAACTCTCAGAAGTAAGATGTTTTTGGACAAGGCGTTCAACTACCTACTCACGTATGGAACTTAGTATGTGGCACCAGTCTACCCCAGGAATTACTAGGAAATCGCTTGATTGAGCTTGGAGGCACTCGTCTTGTGTGCCGGGAGATTCCAGTTACCTCTCCCAACACTTGCGTCAAGCAGCGAGCCTAGGCCTTTGGAAGCGAAAGGTAGCGGCAGGCACGATGTAGGGTTACAGGCCATGAGCTCAACTCTCAGAAGTGTGTATGCATGGGAGGCAGATGTCTGCTACCCACTCGGACATGGGAGTTGGAACCTAGCTACACTCCTATTGAAGAAGGATGTTGGAAATCGCTGTATTCAACTCAGATACACGGGAGTTCAGGCCCAATGCTTACACATGCTTTTCCCACAACCTATCCCAGCCACTAACATAAGGAGGTTAGCAGGTACGTCTACAGTCAGGCAGGATGCGGGAGGGTGCTGCCCTGTCCTCAGCTCTCACAGGGAAGCATGCCTAGAAGCCAGCTCTCAACTAGCTGCATTCTTATGACAGTGTGAAGGTAGCAGTATTCTGAGTAAGGAGGTTCCCAGATTACCACTCTCCGGCACCTGGAGATACCGTCCAGGTCTGCATTGTTAACTTGCGTCTCAGAGGCCTCTGGCAAAAGTCTCTGGTGAAGACGTGGGAAACTCACTCTGCAGGCAGTGTGGAACTGTGAGGGACTGAGGGTGAGCTCAACTCTCAGCAGTAAGATGATTTTGGACAAGGCGTTCAGCTACCTTCTCACATATGGAACTTAGTATGTAGCACCAGTCTACCCCAGGAATTACTGGGAAATCGCTGGATTGAGCTTGGAGGCACTCGTCTTGTGTGCCGGCAGATTCCAGTTACCTCTCCCAACCCTTCGGTGAAGCAGCGAGCCTAGGCCTTTTGGAAGCGAAAGGTAGCTGCAGGCAGGAGGTAGGGTTACAGGCCATAAGCTCAACACTCAGAAGTGGGTATGCATGGGAGGCAGATGTCTGCTACCCACTCGGACATGCGAGTGGGAACCTAGCTACACTCTGATGAAGAAGGACTTTGGAAATCGCTGTATTCAACTCAGATACACGTGGGTTCAGGCACAACGATTCCACATGCTTTTCTCACAACCTTTCCCTGCCACTAACATGAGGACGTTAGCAGCTCCTTCTACAGTCAAGCAGGATGCGGGAGGGTTGTGCCCTGTCCTTAGCTCTCACAGGGAAGCATGCCTTGAATCCAGCTGTCAACTAGCTGCATTCTTATGGCAGGGTGAAGGTAGCAGTATTCTGAGACAGGAGGTTCCCAGATAACCACTCTACTGCACCTGGAGATACCCTCCAGGTCTGCATTGTTAACTTGCGTCTCAGAAGCCTCTGGCAAACGTCTCTGGTGAAGACGTGCGAAACTCACTCTGCAGGCAGTGTGGAACTGTGAGGGACTGAGGGTGAGCTCAACTCTCAGAAGTAAGATGTTTTTGGACAAGGCGTTCAACTACCTACTCACGTATGGAACTTAGTATGTGGCACCAGTCTACCCCAGGAATTACTAGGAAATCGCTTGATTGAGCTTGGAGGCACTCGTCTTGTGTGCCGGGAGATTCCAGTTACCTCTCCCAACACTTGCGTCAAGCAGCGAGCCTAGGCCTTTGGAAGCGAAAGGTAGCGGCAGGCACGATGTAGGGTTACAGGCCATGAGCTCAACTCTCAGAAGTGTGTATGCATGGGAGGCAGATGTCTGCTACCCACTCGGACATGGGAGTTGGAACCTAGCTACACTCTGATGAAGAAGGATGTTGGAAATCGCTGTATTCAACTCAGATACACGGGAGTTCAGGCCCAATGCTTACACATGCTTTTCCCACAACCTATCCCAGCCACTAACATAAGGAGGTTAGCAGGTACGTCTACAGTCAGGCAGGATGCGGGAGGGTGCTGCCCTGTCCTCAGCTCTCACAGGGAAGCATGCCTAGAAGCCAGCTCTCAACTAGCTGCATTCTTATGACAGTGTGAAGGTAGCAGTATTCTGAGTAAGGAGGTTCCCAGATTACCACTCTCCTGCACCTGGAGATACCGTCCAGGTCTGCATTGTTAACTTGCGTCTCAGAGGCCTCTGGCCAAAGTCTCTGGTGAAGACGTGGGAAACTCACTCTGCAGGCAGTGTGGAACTGTGAGGGACTGAGGGTGAGCTCAACTCTCAGCAGTAAGATGATTTTGGACAAGGCGTTCAGCTACCTTCTCACATATGGAACTTAGTATGTAGCACCAGTCTACCCCAGGAATTACTGGGAAATCGCTGGATTGAGCTTGGAGGCACTAGTCTTGTGTGCCGGCAGATTCCAGTTACCTCTCCCAACACTTCGGTGAAGCAGCGAGCCTAGGCCTTTTGGAAGCGAAAGGTAGCTGCAGGCAGGAGGTAGGGTTACAGGCCATAAGCTCAACTCTCAGAAGTGGGTATGCATGGGAGGCAGATGTCTGCTACCCACTCGGACATGCGAGTGGGAACCTAGCTACACTCTGATGAAGAAGGACTTTGGAAATCGCTGTATTCAACTCAGATACACGTGGGTTCAGGCACAACGATTCCACATGCTTTTCTCACAACCTTTCCCTGCCACTAACATGAGGACGTTAGCAGCTCCTTCTACAGTCAAGCAGGATGCGGGAGGGTTGTGCCCTGTCCTTAGCTCTCACAGGGAAGCATGCCTTGAAGCCAGCTGTCAACTTGCTGCATTCTTATGGCAGGGTGAAGGTAGCAGTATTCTGAGACAGGAGGTTCCCAGATAACCACTCTACTGCACCTGGAGATACCCTCCAGGTCTGCATTGTTAACTTGCGTCTCAGAAGCCTCTGGCAAACGTCTCTGGTGAAGACGTGCGAAACTCACTCTGCAGGCAGTGTGGAACTGTGAGGGACTGAGGGTGAGCTCAACTCTCAGAAGTAAGATGTTTTTGGACAAGGCGTTCAACTACCTACTCACGTATGGAACTTAGTATGTGGCACCAGTCTACCCCAGGAATTACTAGGAAATCGCTTGATTGAGCTTGGAGGCACTCGTCTTGTGTGCCGGGAGATTCCAGTTACCTCTCCCAACACTTGCGTCAAGCAGCGAGCCTAGGCCTTTGGAAGCGAAAGGTAGCGGCAGGCACGATGTAGGGTTACAGGCCATGAGCTCAACTCTCAGAAGTGTGTATGCATGGGAGGCAGATGTCTGCTACCCACTCGGACATGGGAGTTGGAACCTAGCTACACTCCTATTGAAGAAGGATGTTGGAAATCGCTGTATTCAACTCAGATACACGGGAGTTCAGGCCCAATGCTTACACATGCTTTTCCCACAACCTATCCCAGCCACTAACATAAGGAGGTTAGCAGGTACGTCTACAGTCAGGCAGGATGCGGGAGGGTTCTGCCCTGTCCTGAGCTCTCACAGGGAAGCATGCCTAGAAGCCAGCTCTCAACTAGCTGCATTCTTATGACAGTGTGAAGGTAGCAGTATTCTGAGTAAGGAGGTTCCCAGATTACCACTCTCCGGCACCTGGAGATACCGTCCAGGTCTGCATTGTTAACTTGCGTCTCAGAGGCCTCTGGCAAAAGTCTCTGGTGAAGACGTGGGAAACTCACTCTGCAGGCAGTGTGGAACTGTGAGGGACTGAGGGTGAGCTCAACTCTCAGCAGTAAGATGATTTTGGACAAGGCGTTCAGCTACCTTCTCACATATGGAACTTAGTATGTAGCACCAGTCTACCCCAGGAATTACTGGGAAATCGCTGGATTGAGCTTGGAGGCACTAGTCTTGTGTGCCGGCAGATTCCAGTTACCTCTCCCAACCCTTCGGTGAAGCAGCGAGCCTAGGCCTTTTGGAAGCGAAAGGTAGCAGCAGGCAGGATGTAGGGTTACAGGCCATAAGCTCAACTCTCAGAAGTGTGTATGCATGGGAGGCAGATGTCTGCTACCCACTCGGACATGCGAGTGGGAACCTAGCTACACTCCTATTGAAGAAGGATGTTGGAAATCGCTGTATTCAACTCAGATACACGGGAGTTCAGGCCCAATGCTTATACATGCTTTTCCCACAACCTTTCCTTGCCACTAACATGAGGACGTTAGCAGCTCCTTCTACAGTCAAGCAGGATGCGGGAGGGTTGTGCCCTGTCCTTAGCTCTCACAGGGAAGCATGCCTTGAAGCCAGCTGTCAGCTAGCTGCATTCTTATGGCAGGGTGAAGGTAGCAGTATTCTGAGACAGGAGGTTCCCAGATTACCACTCTACTGCACCTGGAGATACCCTCCAGGTCTGCATTGTTAACTTGCGTCTCAGAAGCCTCTGGCAAACGTCTCTGGTGAAGACGTGCGAAACTCACTCTGCAGGCAGTGTGGAACTGTGAGGGACTGTGGGTGAGCTCAACTCTCAGAAGTAAGATGTTTTTGGTCAAGGCGTTCAACTACCTACTCTCGTATGGAACTTAGTATGTAACACCAGTCTACCCCAGGAATTAGTAGGAAATCGCTTGATTGAGTTGGAGGCACTCGTCTTGTGTGCCGGGAGATTCCAGTTACCTCTCCCAACACTTGCGTCAAGCAGTTGGCCTAGGCCTTTTGGAAGGGAAAGGTAGCGGCAGGCAGGATGTAGGGTTACAGGCCATGAGCTCAACTCTCAGAAGTGTGTATGCATGGGAGGCAGATGTCTGCTACCCACTCGGACATGGGAGTTGGAACCTAGCTACACTCCTATTGAAGAAGGATGTTGGAAATCGCTGTATTCAACTCAGATACACGGGAGTTCAGGCCCAATGCTTACACATGCTTTTCCCACAACCTATCCCAGCCACTAACATAAGGAGGTTAGCAGGTACGTCTACAGTCAGGCAGGATGCGGGAGGGTGCTGCCCTGTCCTGAGCTCTCACAGGGAAGCATGCCTAGAAGCCAGCTCTCAACTAGCTGCATTCTTATGACAGTGTGAAGGTAGCAGTATTCTGAGTAAGGAGGTTCCCAGATTACCACTCTCCGGCACCTGGAGATACCGTCCAGGTCTGCATTGTTAACTTGCGTCTCAGAGGCCTCTGGCAAAAGTCTCTGGTGAAGACGTGGGAAACTCACTCTGCAGGCAGTGTGGAACTGTGAGGGACTGAGGGTGAGCTCAACTCTCAGCAGTAAGATGATTTTGGACAAGGCGTTCAGCTACCTTCTCACATATGGAACTTAGTATGTAGCACCAGTCTACCCCAGGAATTACTGGGAAATCGCTGGATTGAGCTTGGAGGCACTAGTCTTGTGTGCCGGCAGATTCCAGTTACCTCTCCCAACCCTTCGGTGAAGCAGCGAGCCTAGGCCTTTTGGAAGCGAAAGGTAGCTGCAGGCAGGAGGTAGGGTTACAGGCCATAAGCTCAACACTCAGAAGTGGGTATGCATGGGAGGCAGATGTCTGCTACCCACTCGGACATGCGAGTGGGAACCTAGCTACACTCTGATGAAGAAGGACTTTGGAAATCGCTGTATTCAACTCAGATACACGTGGGTTCAGGCACAACGATTCCACATGCTTTTCTCACAACCTTTCCCTGCCACTAACATGAGGACGTTAGCAGCTCCTTCTACAGTCAAGCAGGATGCGGGAGGGTTGTGCCCTGTCCTTAGCTCTCACAGGGAAGCATGCCTTGAATCCAGCTGTCAACTAGCTGCATTCTTATGGCAGGGTGAAGGTAGCAGTATTCTGAGACAGGAGGTTCCCAGATTACCACTCTACTGCACCTGGAGATACCCTCCAGGTCTGCATTGTTAACTTGCGTCTCAGAAGCCTCTGGCAAACGTCTCTGGTGAAGACGTGCGAAACTCACTCTGCAGGCAGTGTGGAACTGTGAGGGACTGAGGGTGAGCTCAACTCTCAGAAGTAAGATGTTTTTGGACAAGGCGTTCAACTACCTACTCACGTATGGAACTTAGTATGTGGCACCAGTCTACCCCAGGAATTACTAGGAAATCGCTTGATTGAGCTTGGAGGCACTCGTCTTGTGTGCCGGGAGATTCCAGTTACCTCTCCCAACACTTGCGTCAAGCAGCGAGCCTAGGCCTTTGGAAGCGAAAGGTAGCGGCAGGCACGATGTAGGGTTACAGGCCATGAGCTCAACTCTCAGAAGTGTGTATGCATGGGAGGCAGATGTCTGCTACCCACTCGGACATGGGAGTTGGAACCTAGCTACACTCTGATGAAGAAGGATGTTGGAAATCGCTGTATTCAACTCAGATACACGGGAGTTCAGGCCCAATGCTTACACATGCTTTTCCCACAACCTATCCCAGCCACTAACATAAGGAGGTTAGCAGGTACGTCTACAGTCAGGCAGGATGCGGGAGGGTGCTGCCCTGTCCTCAGCTCTCACAGGGAAGCATGCCTAGAAGCCAGCTCTCAACTAGCTGCATTCTTATGACAGTGTGAAGGTAGCAGTATTCTGAGTAAGGAGGTTCCCAGATTACCACTCTCCTGCACCTGGAGATACCGTCCAGGTCTGCATTGTTAACTTGCGTCTCAGAGGTCTCTGGCCAAAGTCTCTGGTGAAGACGTGGGAAACTCACTCTGCAGGCAGTGTGGAACTGTGAGGGACTGAGGGTGAGCTCAACTCTCAGCAGTAAGATGATTTTGGACAAGGCGTTCAGCTACCTTCTCACATATGGAACTTAGTATGTAGCACCAGTCTACCCCAGGAATTACTGGGAAATCGCTGGATTGAGCTTGGAGGCACTAGTCTTGTGTGCCGGCAGATTCCAGTTACCTCTCCCAACACTTCGGTGAAGCAGCGAGCCTAGGCCTTTTGGAAGCGAAAGGTAGCTGCAGGCAGGAGGTAGGGTTACAGGCCATAAGCTCAACTCTCAGAAGTGGGTATGCATGGGAGGCAGATGTCTGCTACCCACTCGGACATGCGAGTGGGAACCTAGCTACACTCTGATGAAGAAGGACTTTGGAAATCGCTGTATTCAACTCAGATACACGTGGGTTCAGGCACAACGATTCCACATGCTTTTCTCACAACCTTTCCCTGCCACTAACATGAGGACGTTAGCAGCTCCTTCTACAGTCAAGCAGGATGCGGGAGGGTTGTGCCCTGTCCTTAGCTCTCACAGGGAAGCATGCCTTGAAGCCAGCTGTCAACTTGCTGCATTTTTATGGCAGGGTGAAGGTAGCAGTATTCTGAGACAGGAGGTTCCCAGATAACCACTCTACTGCACCTGGAGATACCCTCCAGGTCTGCATTGTTAACTTGCGTCTCAGAAGCCTCTGGCAAACGTCTCTGGTGAAGACGTGCGAAACTCACTCTGCAGGCAGTGTGGAACTGTGAGGGACTGAGGGTGAGCTCAACTCTCAGAAGTAAGATGTTTTTGGACAAGGCGTTCAACTACCTACTCACGTATGGAACTTAGTATGTGGCACCAGTCTACCCCAGGAATTACTAGGAAATCGCTTGATTGAGCTTGGAGGCACTCGTCTTGTGTGCCGGGAGATTCCAGTTACCTCTCCCAACACTTGCGTCAAGCAGCGAGCCTAGGCCTTTGGAAGCGAAAGGTAGCGGCAGGCATGATGTAGGGTTACAGGCCATGAGCTCAACTCTCAGAAGTGTGTATGCATGGGAGGCAGATGTCTGCTACCCACTCGGACATGGGAGTTGGAACCTAGCTACACTCTGATGAAGAAGGATGTTGGAAATCGCTGTATTCAACTCAGATACACGGGAGTTCAGGCCCAATGCTTACACATGCTTTTCCCACAACCTATCCCAGCCACTAACATAAGGAGGTTAGCAGGTACGTCTACAGTCAGGCAGGATGCGGGAGGGTGCTGCCCTGTCCTCAGCTCTCACAGGGAAGCATGCCTAGAAGCCAGCTCTCAACTAGCTGCATTCTTATGACAGTGTGAAGGTAGCAGTATTCTGAGTAAGGAGGTTCCCAGATTACCACTCTCCTGCACCTGGAGATACCGTCCAGGTCTGCATTGTTAACTTGCGTCTCAGAGGCCTCTGGCCAAAGTCTCTGGTGAAGACGTGGGAAACTCACTCTGCAGGCAGTGTGGAACTGTGAGGGACTGAGGGTGAGCTCAACTCTCAGCAGTAAGATGATTTTGGACAAGGCGTTCAGCTACCTTCTCACATATGGAACTTAGTATGTAGCACCAGTCTACCCCAGGAATTACTGGGAAATCGCTGGATTGAGCTTGGAGGCACTAGTCTTGTGTGCCGGCAGATTCCAGTTACCTCTCCCAACACTTCGGTGAAGCAGCGAGCCTAGGCCTTTTGGAAGCGAAAGGTAGCTGCAGGCAGGAGGTAGGGTTACAGGCCATAAGCTCAACTCTCAGAAGTGGGTATGCATGGGAGGCAGATGTCTGCTACCCACTCGGACATGCGAGTGGGAACCTAGCTACACTCTGATGAAGAAGGACTTTGGAAATCGCTGTATTCAACTCAGATACACGTGGGTTCAGGCACAACGATTCCACATGCTTTTCTCACAACCTTTCCCTGCCACTAACATGAGGACGTTAGCAGCTCCTTCTACAGTCAAGCAGGATGCGGGAGGGTTGTGCCCTGTCCTTAGCTCTCACAGGGAAGCATGCCTTGAAGCCAGCTGTCAACTTGCTGCATTCTTATGGCAGGGTGAAGGTAGCAGTATTCTGAGACAGGAGGTTCCCAGATAACCACTCTACTGCACCTGGAGATACCCTCCAGGTCTGCATTGTTAACTTGCGTCTCAGAAGCCTCTGGCAAACGTCTCTGGTGAAGACGTGCGAAACTCACTCTGCAGGCAGTGTGGAACTGTGAGGGACTGAGGGTGAGCTCAACTCTCAGAAGTAAGATGTTTTTGGACAAGGCGTTCAACTACCTACTCACGTATGGAACTTAGTATGTGGCACCAGTCTACCCCAGGAATTACTAGGAAATCGCTTGATTGAGCTTGGAGGCACTCGTCTTGTGTGCCGGGAGATTCCAGTTACCTCTCCCAACACTTGCGTCAAGCAGCGAGCCTAGGCCTTTGGAAGCGAAAGGTAGCGGCAGGCACGATGTAGGGTTACAGGCCATGAGCTCAACTCTCAGAAGTGTGTATGCATGGGAGGCAGATGTCTGCTACCCACTCGGACATGGGAGTTGGAACCTAGCTACACTCCTATTGAAGAAGGATGTTGGAAATCGCTGTATTCAACTCAGATACACGGGAGTTCAGGCCCAATGCTTACACATGCTTTTCCCACAACCTATCCCAGCCACTAACATAAGGAGGTTAGCAGGTACGTCTACAGTCAGGCAGGATGCGGGAGGGTGCTGCCCTGTCCTCAGCTCTCACAGGGAAGCATGCCTAGAAGCCAGCTCTCAACTAGCTGCATTCTTATGACAGTGTGAAGGTAGCAGTATTCTGAGTAAGGAGGTTCCCAGATTACCACTCTCCTGCACCTGGAGATACCGTCCAGGTCTGCATTGTTAACTTGCGTCTCAGAGGCCTCTGGCCAAAGTCTCTGGTGAAGACGTGGGAAACTCACTCTGCAGGCAGTGTGGAACTGTGAGGGACTGAGGGTGAGCTCAACTCTCAGCAGTAAGATGATTTTGGACAAGGCGTTCAGCTACCTTCTCACATATGGAACTTAGTATGTAGCACCAGTCTACCCCAGGAATTACTGGGAAATCGCTGGATTGAGCTTGGAGGCACTCGTCTTGTGTGCCGGGAGATTCCAGTTACCTCTCCCAACACTTGCGTCAAGCAGCGAGCCTAGGCCTTTTGGAAGCGAAAGGTAGCAGCAGGCAGGATGTAGGGTTACAGGCCATAAGCTCAACTCTCAGAAGTGTGTATGCATGGGAGGCAGATGTCTGCTACCCACTCGGACATGCGAGTGGGAACCTAGATACACTCCTATTGAAGAAGGATGTTGGAAATCGCTGTATTCAACTCAGATACACGGGAGTTCAGGCCCAATGCTTATACATGCTTTTCCCACAACCTTTCCTTGCCACTAACATGAGGACGTTAGCAGCTCCTTCTACAGTCAAGCAGGATGCGGGAGGGTTGTGCCCTGTCCTTAGCTCTCACAGGGAAGCATGCCTTGAAGCCAGCTGTCAGCTAGCTGCATTCTTATGGCAGGGTGAAGGTAGAAGTATTCTGAGACAGGAGGTTCCCAGATTACCACTCTACTGCACCTGGAGATACCCTCCAGGTCTGCATTGTTAACTTGCGTCTCAGAAGCCTCTGGCAAACGTCTCTGGTGAAGACGTGCGAAACTCACTCTGCAGGCAGTGTGGAACTGTGAGGGACTGTGGGTGAGCTCAACTCTCAGAAGTAAGATGTTTTTGGTCAAGGCGTTCAACTACCTACTCTCGTATGGAACTTAGTATGTAACACCAGTCTACCCCAGGAATTAGTAGGAAATCGCTTGATTGAGTTGGAGGCACTCGTCTTGTGTGCCGGGAGATTCCAGTTACCTCTCCCAACACTTGCGTCAAGCAGTTGGCCTAGGCCTTTTGGAAGGGAAAGGTAGCGGCAGGCAGGATGTAGGGTTACAGGCCATGAGCTCAACTCTCAGAAGTGTGTATGCATGGGAGGCAGATGTCTGCTACCCACTCGGACATGGGAGTTGGAACCTAGCTACACTCCTATTGAAGAAGGATGTTGGAAATCGCTGTATTCAACTCAGATACACGGGAGTTCAGGCCCAATGCTTACACATGCTTTTCCCACAACCTATCCCAGCCACTAACATAAGGAGGTTAGCAGGTACGTCTACAGTCAGGCAGGATGCGGGAGGGTGCTGCCCTGTCCTGAGCTCTCACAGGGAAGCATGCCTAGAAGCCAGCTCTCAACTAGCTGCATTCTTATGACAGTGTGAAGGTAGCAGTATTCTGAGTAAGGAGGTTCCCAGATTACCACTCTCCGGCACCTGGAGATACCGTCCAGGTCTGCATTGTTAACTTGCGTCTCAGAGGCCTCTGGCAAAAGTCTCTGGTGAAGACGTGGGAAACTCACTCTGCAGGCAGTGTGGAACTGTGAGGGACTGAGGGTGAGCTCAACTCTCAGCAGTAAGATGATTTTGGACAAGGCGTTCAGCTACCTTCTCACATATGGAACTTAGTATGTAGCACCAGTCTACCCCAGGAATTACTGGGAAATCGCTGGATTGAGCTTGGAGGCACTAGTCTTGTGTGCCGGCAGATTCCAGTTACCTCTCCCAACCCTTCGGTGAAGCAGCGAGCCTAGGCCTTTTGGAAGCGAAAGGTAGCTGCAGGCAGGAGGTAGGGTTACAGGCCATAAGCTCAACACTCAGAAGTGGGTATGCATGGGAGGCAGATGTCTGCTACCCACTCGGACATGCGAGTGGGAACCTAGCTACACTCTGATGAAGAAGGACTTTGGAAATCGCTGTATTCAACTCAGATACACGTGGGTTCAGGCACAACGATTCCACATGCTTTTCTCACAACCTTTCCCTGCCACTAACATGAGGACGTTAGCAGCTCCTTCTACAGTCAAGCAGGATGCGGGAGGGTTGTGCCCTGTCCTTAGCTCTCACAGGGAAGCATGCCTTGAATCCAGCTGTCAACTAGCTGCATTCTTATGGCAGGGTGAAGGTAGCAGTATTCTGAGACAGGAGGTTCCCAGATAACCACTCTACTGCACCTGGAGATACCCTCCAGGTCTGCATTGTTAACTTGCGTCTCAGAAGCCTCTGGCAAACGTCTCTGGTGAAGACGTGCGAAACTCACTCTGCAGGCAGTGTGGAACTGTGAGGGACTGAGGGTGAGCTCAACTCTCAGAAGTAAGATGTTTTTGGACAAGGCGTTCAACTACCTACTCACGTATGGAACTTAGTATGTGGCACCAGTCTACCCCAGGAATTACTAGGAAATCGCTTGATTGAGCTTGGAGGCACTCGTCTTGTGTGCCGGGAGATTCCAGTTACCTCTCCCAACACTTGCGTCAAGCAGCGAGCCTAGGCCTTTGGAAGCGAAAGGTAGCGGCAGGCACGATGTAGGGTTACAGGCCATGAGCTCAACTCTCAGAAGTGTGTATGCATGGGAGGCAGATGTCTGCTACCCACTCGGACATGGGAGTTGGAACCTAGCTACACTCTGATGAAGAAGGATGTTGGAAATCGCTGTATTCAACTCAGATACACGGGAGTTCAGGCCCAATGCTTACACATGCTTTTCCCACAACCTATCCCAGCCACTAACATAAGGAGGTTAGCAGGTACGTCTACAGTCAGGCAGGATGCGGGAGGGTGCTGCCCTGTCCTCAGCTCTCACAGGGAAGCATGCCTAGAAGCCAGCTCTCAACTAGCTGCATTCTTATGACAGTGTGAAGGTAGCAGTATTCTGAGTAAGGAGGTTCCCAGATTACCACTCTCCTGCACCTGGAGATACCGTCCAGGTCTGCATTGTTAACTTGCGTCTCAGAGGCCTCTGGCCAAAGTCTCTGGTGAAGACGTGGGAAACTCACTCTGCAGGCAGTGTGGAACTGTGAGGGACTGAGGGTGAGCTCAACTCTCAGCAGTAAGATGATTTTGGACAAGGCGTTCAGCTACCTTCTCACATATGGAACTTAGTATGTAGCACCAGTCTACCCCAGGAATTACTGGGAAATCGCTGGATTGAGCTTGGAGGCACTCGTCTTGTGTGCCGGGAGATTCCAGTTACCTCTCCCAACACTTGCGTCAAGCAGCGAGCCTAGGCCTTTTGGAAGCGAAAGGTAGCAGCAGGCAGGATGTAGGGTTACAGGCCATAAGCTCAACTCTCAGAAGTGTGTATGCATGGGAGGCAGATGTCTGCTACCCACTCGGACATGCGAGTGGGAACCTAGCTACACTCCTATTGAAGAAGGATGTTGGAAATCGCTGTATTCAACTCAGATACACGGGAGTTCAGGCCCAATGCTTACACATGCTTTTCCCACAACCTATCCCAGCCACTAACATAAGGAGGTTAGCAGGTACGTCTACAGTCAGGCAGGATGCGGGAGGGTGCTGCCCTCTCCTCAGCTCTCACAGGGAAGCATGCCTAGAAGCCAGCTCTCAACTAGCTGCATTCTTATGACAGTGTGAAGGTAGCAGTATTCTGAGTAAGGAGGTTCCCAGATTACCACTCTCCTGCACCTGGAGATACCGTCCAGGTGTGCATTGTTAACTTGCGTCTCAGCGGCCTCTGGCCAAAGTCTCTGGTGAAGACGTGGGAAACTCACTCTGCAGGCAGTGTGGAACTGTGAGGGACTGAGGGTGAGCTCAACTCTCAGCAGTAAGATGATTTTGGACAAGGCGTTCAGCTACCTTCTCACATATGGAACTTAGTATGTAGCACCAGTCTACCCCAGGAATTACTGGGAAATCGCTGGATTGAGCTTGGAGGCACTAGTCTTGTGTCCCGGCAGATTCCAGTTACCTCTCCCAACACTTCGGTGAAGCAGCGAGCCTAGGCCTTTTGGAAGCGAAAGGTAGCTGCAGGCAGGAGGTAGGGTTACAGGCCATAAGCTCAACTCTCAGAAGTGGGTATGCATGGGAGGCAGATGTCTGCTACCCACTCGGACATGCGAGTGGGAACCTAGCTACACTCTGATGAAGAAGGACTTTGGAAATCGCTGTATTCAACTCAGATACACGTGGGTTCAGGCACAACGATTCCACATGCTTTTCTCACAACCTTTCCCTGCCACTAACATGAGGACGTTAGCAGCTCCTTCTACAGTCAAGCAGGATGCGGGAGGGTTGTGCCCTGTCCTTAGCACTCACAGGGAAGCATGCCTTGAAGCCAGCTGTCAACTAGCTGCATTCTTATGGCAGGGTGAAGGTAGCAGTATTCTGAGACAGGAGGTTCCCAGATTACCACTCTACTGCACCTGGAGATACCCTCCAGGTCCGCATTGTTAACTTGCGTCTCAGAAGCCTCTGGCAAACGTCTCTGGTGAAGACGTGCGAAACTCACTCTGCAGGCAGTGTGGAACTGTGAGGGACTGTAGGTCAGCTCAACTCTCAGAAGTAAGATGTTTTTGGTCAAGGCGTTCAACTACCTACTCACGTATGGAATTTAGTATGTAGCACCAGTCTACCCCAGGAATTACTAGGAAATCGCTTGATTCAGCTTGGAGGCACTCGTCTTGTGTGCCGGGAGATTCCAGTTACCTCTCCCAACACTTGCGTCAAGCAGCGAGCCTAGGCCTTTTGGAAGCGAAAGGTAGCGGCAGGCAGGATGTAGGGTTACAGGCCATGAGCTCAACTCTCAGAAGTGTGTATGCATGGGAGGCAGATGTCTGCTACCCACTCGGACATGGGAGTTGGAACCTAGCTACACTCCTATTGAAGAAGGATGTTGGAAATCGCTGTATTCAACTCAGATACACGGGAGTTCAGGCCCAATGCTTACACATGCTTTTCCCACAACCTATCCCAGCCACTAACATAAGGAGGTTAGCAGGTACGTCTACAGTCAGGCAGGATGCGGGAGGGTTCTGCCCTGTCCTCAGCTCTCACAGGGAAGCATGCCTAGAAGCCAGCTCTCAACTAGCTGCATTCTTATGACAGTGTGAAGGTAGCAGTATTCTGAGTAAGGAGGTTCCCAGATTACCACTCTCCGGCACCTGGAGATACCGTCCAGGTCTGCATTGTTAACTTGCGTCTCAGAGGCCTCTGGCAAAAGTCTCTGGTGAAGACGTGGGAAACTCACTCTGCAGGCAGTGTGGAACTGTGAGGGACTGAGGGTGAGCTCAACCCTCAGCAGTAAGATGATTTTGGACAAGGCGTTCAGCTACCTTCTCACATATGGAACTTAGTATGTAGCACCAGTCTACCCCAGGAATTACTGGGAAATCGCTGGATTGAGCTTGGAGGCACTAGTCTTGTGTGCCGGCAGATTCCAGTTACCTCTCCCAACCCTTCGGTGAAGCAGCGAGCCTAGGCCTTTTGGAAGCGAAAGGTAGCTGCAGGCAGGAGGTAGGGTTACAGGCCATAAGCTCAACACTCAGAAGTGGGTATGCATGGGAGGCAGATGTCTGCTACCCACTCGGACATGCGAGTGGGAACCTAGCTACACTCTGATGAAGAAGGACTTTGGAAATCGCTGTATTCAACTCAGATACACGTGGGTTCAGGCACAACGATTCCACATGCTTTTCTCACAACCTTTCCCTGCCACTAACATGAGGACGTTAGCAGCTCCTTCTACAGTCAAGCAGGATGCGGGAGGGTTGTGCCCTGTCCTTAGCTCTCACAGGGAAGCATGCCTTGAAGCCAGCTGTCAACTAGCTGCATTCTTATGGCAGGGTGAAGGTAGCAGTATTCTGAGACAGGAGGTTCCCAGATAACCACTCTACTGCACCTGGAGATACCCTCCAGGTCTGCATTGTTAACTTGCGTCTCAGAAGCCTCTGGCAAACGTCTCTGGTGAAGACGTGCGAAACTCACTCTGCAGGCAGTGTGGAACTGTGAGGGACTGAGGGTGAGCTCAACTCTCAGAAGTAAGATGTTTTTGGACAAGGCGTTCAACTACCTACTCACGTATGGAACTTAGTATGTGGCACCAGTCTACCCCAGGAATTACTAGGAAATCGCTTGATTGAGCTTGGAGGCACTCGTCTTGTGTGCCGGGAGATTCCAGTTACCTCTCCCAACACTTGCGTCAAGCAGCGAGCCTAGGCCTTTGGAAGCGAAAGGTAGCGGCAGGCACGATGTAGGGTTACAGGCCATGAGCTCAACTCTCAGAAGTGTGTATGCATGGGAGGCAGATGTCTGCTACCCACTCGGACATGGGAGTTGGAACCTAGCTACACTCTGATGAAGAAGGATGTTGGAAATCGCTGTATTCAACTCAGATACACGGGAGTTCAGGCCCAATGCTTACACATGCTTTTCCCACAACCTATCCCAGCCACTAACATAAGGAGGTTAGCAGGTACGTCTACAGTCAGGCAGGATGCGGGAGGGTGCTGCCCTGTCCTCAGCTCTCACAGGGAAGCATGCCTAGAAGCCAGCTCTCAACTAGCTGCATTCTTATGACAGTGTGAAGGTAGCAGTATTCTGAGTAAGGAGGTTCCCAGATTACCACTCTCCTGCACCTGGAGATACCGTCCAGGTCTGCATTGTTAACTTGCGTCTCAGAGGCCTCTGGCCAAAGTCTCTGGTGAAGACGTGGGAAACTCACTCTGCAGGCAGTGTGGAACTGTGAGGGACTGAGGGTGAGCTCAACTCTCAGCAGTAAGATGATTTTGGACAAGGCGTTCAGCTACCTTCTCACATATGGAACTTAGTATGTAGCACCAGTCTACCCCAGGAATTACTGGGAAATCGCTGGATTGAGCTTGGAGGCACTCGTCTTGTGTGCCGGGAGATTCCAGTTACCTCTCCCAACACTTGCGTCAAGCAGCGAGCCTAGGCCTTTTGGAAGCGAAAGGTAGCAGCAGGCAGGATGTAGGGTTACAGGCCATAAGCTCAACTCTCAGAAGTGTGTATGCATGGGAGGCAGATGTCTGCTACCCACTCGGACATGCGAGTGGGAACCTAGCTACACTCCTATTGAAGAAGGATGTTGGAAATCGCTGTATTCAACTCAGATACACGGGAGTTCAGGCCCAATGCTTACACATGCTTTTCCCACAACCTATCCCAGCCACTAACATAAGGAGGTTAGCAGGTACGTCTACAGTCAGGCAGGATGCGGGAGGGTGCTGCCCTCTCCTCAGCTCTCACAGGGAAGCATGCCTAGAAGCCAGCTCTCAACTAGCTGCATTCTTATGACAGTGTGAAGGTAGCAGTATTCTGAGTAAGGAGGTTCCCAGATTACCACTCTCCTGCACCTGGAGATACCGTCCAGGTGTGCATTGTTAACTTGCGTCTCAGCGGCCTCTGGCCAAAGTCTCTGGTGAAGACGTGGGAAACTCACTCTGCAGGCAGTGTGGAACTGTGAGGGACTGAGGGTGAGCTCAACTCTCAGCAGTAAGATGATTTTGGACAAGGCGTTCAGCTACCTTCTCACATATGGAACTTAGTATGTAGCACCAGTCTACCCCAGGAATTACTGGGAAATCGCTGGATTGAGCTTGGAGGCACTAGTCTTGTGTCCCGGCAGATTCCAGTTACCTCTCCCAACACTTCGGTGAAGCAGCGAGCCTAGGCCTTTTGGAAGCGAAAGGTAGCTGCAGGCAGGAGGTAGGGTTACAGGCCATAAGCTCAACTCTCAGAAGTGGGTATGCATGGGAGGCAGATGTCTGCTACCCACTCGGACATGCGAGTGGGAACCTAGCTACACTCTGATGAAGAAGGACTTTGGAAATCGCTGTATTCAACTCAGATACACGTGGGTTCAGGCACAACGATTCCACATGCTTTTCTCACAACCTTTCCCTGCCACTAACATGAGGACGTTAGCAGCTCCTTCTACAGTCAAGCAGGATGCGGGAGGGTTGTGCCCTGTCCTTAGCACTCACAGGGAAGCATGCCTTGAAGCCAGCTGTCAACTAGCTGCATTCTTATGGCAGGGTGAAGGTAGCAGTATTCTGAGACATGAGGTTCCCAGATTACCACTCTACTGCACCTGGAGATACCCTCCAGGTCCGCATTGTTAACTTGCGTCTCAGAAGCCTCTGGCAAACGTCTCTGGTGAAGACGTGCGAAACTCACTCTGCAGGCAGTGTGGAACTGTGAGGGACTGTAGGTCAGCTCAACTCTCAGAAGTAAGATGTTTTTGGTCAAGGCGTTCAACTACCTACTCACGTATGGAATTTAGTATGTAGCACCAGTCTACCCCAGGAATTACTAGGAAATCGCTTGATTCAGCTTGGAGGCACTCGTCTTGTGTGCCGGGAGATTCCAGTTACCTCTCCCAACACTTGCGTCAAGCAGCGAGCCTAGGCCTTTTGGAAGCGAAAGGTAGCGGCAGGCAGGATGTAGGGTTACAGGCCATGAGCTCAACTCTCAGAAGTGTGTATGCATGGGAGGCAGATGTCTGCTACCCACTCGGACATGGGAGTTGGAACCTAGCTACACTCCTATTGAAGAAGGATGTTGGAAATCGCTGTATTCAACTCAGATACACGGGAGTTCAGGCCCAATGCTTACACATGCTTTTCCCACAACCTATCCCAGCCACTAACATAAGGAGGTTAGCAGGTACGTCTACAGTCAGGCAGGATGCGGGAGGGTTCTGCCCTGTCCTCAGCTCTCACAGGGAAGCATGCCTAGAAGCCAGCTCTCAACTAGCTGCATTCTTATGACAGTGTGAAGGTAGCAGTATTCTGAGTAAGGAGGTTCCCAGATTACCACTCTCCGGCACCTGGAGATACCGTCCAGGTCTGCATTGTTAACTTGCGTCTCAGAGGCCTCTGGCAAAAGTCTCTGGTGAAGACGTGGGAAACTCACTCTGCAGGCAGTGTGGAACTGTGAGGGACTGAGGGTGAGCTCAACTCTCAGCAGTAAGATGATTTTGGACAAGGCGTTCAGCTACCTTCTCACATATGGAACTTAGTATGTAGCACCAGTCTACCCCAGGAATTACTGGGAAATCGCTGGATTGAGCTTGGAGGCACTAGTCTTGTGTGCCGGCAGATTCCAGTTACCTCTCCCAACCCTTCGGTGAAGCAGCGAGCCTAGGCCTTTTGGAAGCGAAAGGTAGCTGCAGGCAGGAGGTAGGGTTACAGGCCATAAGCTCAACACTCAGAAGTGGGTATGCATGGGAGGCAGATGTCTGCTACCCACTCGGACATGCGAGTGGGAACCTAGCTACACTCTGATGAAGAAGGACTTTGGAAATCGCTGTATTCAACTCAGATACACGTGGGTTCAGGCACAACGATTCCACATGCTTTTCTCACAACCTTTCCCTGCCACTAACATGAGGACGTTAGCAGCTCCTTCTACAGTCAAGCAGGATGCGGGAGGGTTGTGCCCTGTCCTTAGCTCTCACAGGGAAGCATGCCTTGAATCCAGCTGTCAACTAGCTGCATTCTTATGGCAGGGTGAAGGTAGCAGTATTCTGAGACAGGAGGTTCCCAGATAACCACTCTACTGCACCTGGAGATACCCTCCAGGTCTGCATTGTTAACTTGCGTCTCAGAAGCCTCTGGCAAACGTCTCTGGTGAAGACGTGCGAAACTCACTCTGCAGGCAGTGTGGAACTGTGAGGGACTGAGGGTGAGCTCAACTCTCAGAAGTAAGATGTTTTTGGACAAGGCGTTCAACTACCTACTCACGTATGGAACTTAGTATGTGGCACCAGTCTACCCCAGGAATTACTAGGAAATCGCTTGATTGAGCTTGGAGGCACTCGTCTTGTGTGCCGGGAGATTCCAGTTACCTCTCCCAACACTTGCGTCAAGCAGCGAGCCTAGGCCTTTGGAAGCGAAAGGTAGCGGCAGGCACGATGTAGGGTTACAGGCCATGAGCTCAACTCTCAGAAGTGTGTATGCATGGGAGGCAGATGTCTGCTACCCACTCGGACATGGGAGTTGGAACCTAGCTACACTCTGATGAAGAAGGATGTTGGAAATCGCTGTATTCAACTCAGATACACGGGAGTTCAGGCCCAATGCTTACACATGCTTTTCCCACAACCTATCCCAGCCACTAACATAAGGAGGTTAGCAGGTACGTCTACAGTCAGGCAGGATGCGGGAGGGTGCTGCCCTGTCCTCAGCTCTCACAGGGAAGCATGCCTAGAAGCCAGCTCTCAACTAGCTGCATTCTTATGACAGTGTGAAGGTAGCAGTATTCTGAGTAAGGAGGTTCCCAGATTACCACTCTCCTGCACCTGGAGATACCGTCCAGGTCTGCATTGTTAACTTGCGTCTCAGAGGCCTCTGGCCAAAGTCTCTGGTGAAGACGTGGGAAACTCACTCTGCAGGCAGTGTGGAACTGTGAGGGACTGAGGGTGAGCTCAACTCTCAGCAGTAAGATGATTTTGGACAAGGCGTTCAGCTACCTTCTCACATATGGAACTTAGTATGTAGCACCAGTCTACCCCAGGAATTACTGGGAAATCGCTGGATTGAGCTTGGAGGCACTAGTCTTGTGTGCCGGCAGATTCCAGTTACCTCTCCCAACACTTCGGTGAAGCAGCGAGCCTAGGCCTTTTGGAAGCGAAAGGTAGCTGCAGGCAGGAGGTAGGGTTACAGGCCATAAGCTCAACTCTCAGAAGTGGGTATGCATGGGAGGCAGATGTCTGCTACCCACTCGGACATGCGAGTGGGAACCTAGCTACACTCTGATGAAGAAGGACTTTGGAAATCGCTGTATTCAACTCAGATACACGTGGGTTCAGGCACAACGATTCCACATGCTTTTCTCACAACCTTTCCCTGCCACTAACATGAGGACGTTAGCAGCTCCTTCTACAGTCAAGCAGGATGCGGGAGGGTTGTGCCCTGTCCTTAGCTCTCACAGGGAAGCATGCCTTGAAGCCAGCTGTCAACTTGCTGCATTCTTATGGCAGGGTGAAGGTAGCAGTATTCTGAGACAGGAGGTTCCCAGATAACCAC
This sequence comes from Canis lupus baileyi, assembly GCF_048164855.1. Taxonomy (NCBI): domain Eukaryota; kingdom Metazoa; phylum Chordata; class Mammalia; order Carnivora; family Canidae; genus Canis; species Canis lupus. The sequence continues at coordinate 130,807 of NC_132863.1, read as the reverse complement.
TCTACTGCACCTGGAGATACCCTCCAGGTCTGCATTGTTAACTTGCGTCTCAGAAGCCTCTGGCAAACGTCTCTGGTGAAGACGTGCGAAACTCACTCTGCAGGCAGTGTGGAACTGTGAGGGACTGAGGGTGAGCTCAACTCTCAGAAGTAAGATGTTTTTGGACAAGGCGTTCAACTACCTACTCACGTATGGAACTTAGTATGTGGCACCAGTCTACCCCAGGAATTACTAGGAAATCGCTTGATTGAGCTTGGAGGCACTCGTCTTGTGTGCCGGGAGATTCCAGTTACCTCTCCCAACACTTGCGTCAAGCAGCGAGCCTAGGCCTTTGGAAGCGAAAGGTAGCGGCAGGCACGATGTAGGGTTACAGGCCATGAGCTCAACTCTCAGAAGTGTGTATGCATGGGAGGCAGATGTCTGCTACCCACTCGGACATGGGAGTTGGAACCTAGCTACACTCCTATTGAAGAAGGATGTTGGAAATCGCTGTATTCAACTCAGATACACGGGAGTTCAGGCCCAATGCTTACACATGCTTTTCCCACAACCTATCCCAGCCACTAACATAAGGAGGTTAGCAGGTACGTCTACAGTCAGGCAGGATGCGGGAGGGTGCTGCCCTGTCCTCAGCTCTCACAGGGAAGCATGCCTAGAAGCAAGCTCTCAACTAGCTGCATTCTTATGACAGTGTGAAGGTAGCAGTATTCTGAGTAAGGAGGTTCCCAGATTACCACTCTCCTGCACCTGGAGATACCGTCCAGGTCTGCATTGTTAACTTGCGTCTCAGAGGCCTCTGGCCAAAGTCTCTGGTGAAGACGTGGGAAACTCACTCTGCAGGCAGTGTGGAACTGTGAGGGACTGAGGGTGAGCTCAACTCTCAGCAGTAAGATGATTTTGGACAAGGCGTTCAGCTACCTTCTCACATATGGAACTTAGTATGTAGCACCAGTCTACCCCAGGAATTACTGGGAAATCGCTGGATTGAGCTTGGAGGCACTCGTCTTGTGTGCCGGGAGATTCCAGTTACCTCTCCCAACACTTGCGTCAAGCAGCGAGCCTAGGCCTTTTGGAAGCGAAAGGTAGCAGCAGGCAGGATGTAGGGTTACAGGCCATAAGCTCAACTCTCAGAAGTGTGTATGCATGGGAGGCAGATGTCTGCTACCCACTCGGACATGCGAGTGGGAACCTAGCTACACTCCTATTGAAGAAGGATGTTGGAAATCGCTGTATTCAACTCAGATACACGGGAGTTCAGGCCCAATGCTTATACATGCTTTTCCCACAACCTTTCCTTGCCACTAACATGAGGACGTTAGCAGCTCCTTCTACAGTCAAGCAGGATGCGGGAGGGTTGTGCCCTGTCCTTAGCTCTCACAGGGAAGCATGCCTTGAAGCCAGCTGTCAGCTAGCTGCATTCTTATGGCAGGGTGAAGGTAGCAGTATTCTGAGACAGGAGGTTCCCAGATTACCACTCTACTGCACCTGGAGATACCCTCCAGGTCTGCATTGTTAACTTGCGTCTCAGAAGCCTCTGGCAAACGTCTCTGGTGAAGACGTGCGAAACTCACTCTGCAGGCAGTGTGGAACTGTGAGTGACTGTGGGTGAGCTCAACTCTCAGAAGTAAGATGTTTTTGGTCAAGGCGTTCAACTACCTACTCTCGTATGGAACTTAGTATGTAACACCAGTCTACCACAGGAATTAGTAGGAAATCGCTTGATTGAGTTGGAGGCACTCGTCTTGTGTGCCGGGAGATTCCAGTTACCTCTCCCAACACTTGCGTCAAGCAGTTGGCCTAGGCCTTTTGGAAGGGAAAGGTAGCGGCAGGCAGGATGTAGGGTTACAGGCCATGAGCTCAACTCTCAGAAGTGTGTATGCATGGGAGGCAGATGTCTGCTACCCACTCGGACATGGGAGTTGGAACCTAGCTACACTCCTATTGAAGAAGGATGTTGGAAATCGCTGTATTCAACTCAGATACACGGGAGTTCAGGCCCAATGCTTACACATGCTTTTCCCACAACCTATCCCAGCCACTAACATAAGGAGGTTAGCAGGTACGTCTACAGTCAGGCAGGATGCGGGAGGGTGCTGCCCTGTCCTGAGCTCTCACAGGGAAGCATGCCTAGAAGCCAGCTCTCAACTAGCTGCATTCTTATGACAGTGTGAAGGTAGCAGTATTCTGAGTAAGGAGGTTCCCAGATTACCACTCTCCGGCACCTGGAGATACCGTCCAGGTCTGCATTGTTAACTTGCGTCTCAGAGGCCTCTGGCAAAAGTCTCTGGTGAAGACGTGGGAAACTCACTCTGCAGGCAGTGTGGAACTGTGAGGGACTGAGGGTGAGCTCAACTCTCAGCAGTAAGATGATTTTGGACAAGGCGTTCAGCTACCTTCTCACATATGGAACTTAGTATGTAGCACCAGTCTACCCCAGGAATTACTGGGAAATCGCTGGATTGAGCTTGGAGGCACTAGTCTTGTGTGCCGGCAGATTCCAGTTACCTCTCCCAACCCTTCGGTGAAGCAGCGAGCCTAGGCCTTTTGGAAGCGAAAGGTAGCTGCAGGCAGGAGGTAGGGTTACAGGCCATAAGCTCAACACTCAGAAGTGGGTATGCATGGGAGGCAGATGTCTGCTACCCACTCGGACATGCGAGTGGGAACCTAGCTACACTCTGATGAAGAAGGACTTTGGAAATCGCTGTATTCAACTCAGATACACGTGGGTTCAGGCACAACGATTCCACATGCTTTTCTCACAACCTTTCCCTGCCACTAACATGAGGACGTTAGCAGCTCCTTCTACAGTCAAGCAGGATGCGGGAGGGTTGTGCCCTGTCCTTAGCTCTCACAGGGAAGCATGCCTTGAATCCAGCTGTCAACTAGCTGCATTCTTATGGCAGGGTGAAGGTAGCAGTATTCTGAGACAGGAGGTTCCCAGATAACCACTCTACTGCACCTGGAGATACCCTCCAGGTCTGCATTGTTAACTTGCGTCTCAGAAGCCTCTGGCAAACGTCTCTGGTGAAGACGTGCGAAACTCACTCTGCAGGCAGTGTGGAACTGTGAGGGACTGAGGGTGAGCTCAACTCTCAGAAGTAAGATGTTTTTGGACAAGGCGTTCAACTACCTACTCACGTATGGAACTTAGTATGTGGCACCAGTCTACCCCAGGAATTACTAGGAAATCGCTTGATTGAGCTTGGAGGCACTCGTCTTGTGTGCCGGGAGATTCCAGTTACCTCTCCCAACACTTGCGTCAAGCAGCGAGCCTAGGCCTTTGGAAGCGAAAGGTAGCGGCAGGCACGATGTAGGGTTACAGGCCATGAGCTCAACTCTCAGAAGTGTGTATGCATGGGAGGCAGATGTCTGCTACCCACTCGGACATGGGAGTTGGAACCTAGCTACACTCTGATGAAGAAGGATGTTGGAAATCGCTGTATTCAACTCAGATACACGGGAGTTCAGGCCCAATGCTTACACATGCTTTTCCCACAACCTATCCCAGCCACTAACATAAGGAGGTTAGCAGGTACGTCTACAGTCAGGCAGGATGCGGGAGGGTGCTGCCCTGTCCTCAGCTCTCACAGGGAAGCATGCCTAGAAGCCAGCTCTCAACTAGCTGCATTCTTATGACAGTGTGAAGGTAGCAGTATTCTGAGTAAGGAGGTTCCCAGATTACCACTCTCCTGCACCTGGAGATACCGTCCAGGTCTGCATTGTTAACTTGCGTCTCAGAGGCCTCTGGCCAAAGTCTCTGGTGAAGACGTGGGAAACTCACTCTGCAGGCAGTGTGGAACTGTGAGGGACTGAGGGTGAGCTCAACTCTCAGCAGTAAGATGATTTTGGACAAGGCGTTCAGCTACCTTCTCACATATGGAACTTAGTATGTAGCACCAGTCTACCCCAGGAATTACTGGGAAATCGCTGGATTGAGCTTGGAGGCACTAGTCTTGTGTGCCGGCAGATTCCAGTTACCTCTCCCAACACTTCGGTGAAGCAGCGAGCCTAGGCCTTTTGGAAGCGAAAGGTAGCTGCAGGCAGGAGGTAGGGTTACAGGCCATAAGCTCAACTCTCAGAAGTGGGTATGCATGGGAGGCAGATGTCTGCTACCCACTCGGACATGCGAGTGGGAACCTAGCTACACTCTGATGAAGAAGGACTTTGGAAATCGCTGTATTCAACTCAGATACACGTGGGTTCAGGCACAACGATTCCACATGCTTTTCTCACAACCTTTCCCTGCCACTAACATGAGGACGTTAGCAGCTCCTTCTACAGTCAAGCAGGATGCGGGAGGGTTGTGCCCTGTCCTTAGCTCTCACAGGGAAGCATGCCTTGAAGCCAGCTGTCAACTTGCTGCATTTTTATGGCAGGGTGAAGGTAGCAGTATTCTGAGACAGGAGGTTCCCAGATAACCACTCTACTGCACCTGGAGATACCCTCCAGGTCTGCATTGTTAACTTGCGTCTCAGAAGCCTCTGGCAAACGTCTCTGGTGAAGACGTGCGAAACTCACTCTGCAGGCAGTGTGGAACTGTGAGGGACTGAGGGTGAGCTCAACTCTCAGAAGTAAGATGTTTTTGGACAAGGCGTTCAACTACCTACTCACGTATGGAACTTAGTATGTGGCACCAGTCTACCCCAGGAATTACTAGGAAATCGCTTGATTGAGCTTGGAGGCACTCGTCTTGTGTGCCGGGAGATTCCAGTTACCTCTCCCAACACTTGCGTCAAGCAGCGAGCCTAGGCCTTTGGAAGCGAAAGGTAGCGGCAGGCACGATGTAGGGTTACAGGCCATGAGCTCAACTCTCAGAAGTGTGTATGCATGGGAGGCAGATGTCTGCTACCCACTCGGACATGGGAGTTGGAACCTAGCTACACTCTGATGAAGAAGGATGTTGGAAATCGCTGTATTCAACTCAGATACACGGGAGTTCAGGCCCAATGCTTACACATGCTTTTCCCACAACCTATCCCAGCCACTAACATAAGGAGGTTAGCAGGTACGTCTACAGTCAGGCAGGATGCGGGAGGGTGCTGCCCTGTCCTCAGCTCTCACAGGGAAGCATGCCTAGAAGCCAGCTCTCAACTAGCTGCATTCTTATGACAGTGTGAAGGTAGCAGTATTCTGAGTAAGGAGGTTCCCAGATTACCACTCTCCTGCACCTGGAGATACCGTCCAGGTCTGCATTGTTAACTTGCGTCTCAGAGGCCTCTGGCCAAAGTCTCTGGTGAAGACGTGGGAAACTCACTCTGCAGGCAGTGTGGAACTGTGAGGGACTGAGGGTGAGCTCAACTCTCAGCAGTAAGATGATTTTGGACAAGGCGTTCAGCTACCTTCTCACATATGGAACTTAGTATGTAGCACCAGTCTACCCCAGGAATTACTGGGAAATCGCTGGATTGAGCTTGGAGGCACTAGTCTTGTGTGCCGGCAGATTCCAGTTACCTCTCCCAACACTTCGGTGAAGCAGCGAGCCTAGGCCTTTTGGAAGCGAAAGGTAGCTGCAGGCAGGAGGTAGGGTTACAGGCCATAAGCTCAACTCTCAGAAGTGGGTATGCATGGGAGGCAGATGTCTGCTACCCACTCGGACATGCGAGTGGGAACCTAGCTACACTCTGATGAAGAAGGACTTTGGAAATCGCTGTATTCAACTCAGATACACGTGGGTTCAGGCACAACGATTCCACATGCTTTTCTCACAACCTTTCCCTGCCACTAACATGAGGACGTTAGCAGCTCCTTCTACAGTCAAGCAGGATGCGGGAGGGTTGTGCCCTGTCCTTAGCTCTCACAGGGAAGCATGCCTTGAAGCCAGCTGTCAACTTGCTGCATTCTTATGGCAGGGTGAAGGTAGCAGTATTCTGAGACAGGAGGTTCCCAGATAACCACTCTACTGCACCTGGAGATACCCTCCAGGTCTGCATTGTTAACTTGCGTCTCAGAAGCCTCTGGCAAACGTCTCTGGTGAAGACGTGCGAAACTCACTCTGCAGGCAGTGTGGAACTGTGAGGGACTGAGGGTGAGCTCAACTCTCAGAAGTAAGATGTTTTTGGACAAGGCGTTCAACTACCTACTCACGTATGGAACTTAGTATGTGGCACCAGTCTACCCCAGGAATTACTAGGAAATCGCTTGATTGAGCTTGGAGGCACTCGTCTTGTGTGCCGGGAGATTCCAGTTACCTCTCCCAACACTTGCGTCAAGCAGCGAGCCTAGGCCTTTGGAAGCGAAAGGTAGCGGCAGGCACGATGTAGGGTTACAGGCCATGAGCTCAACTCTCAGAAGTGTGTATGCATGGGAGGCAGATGTCTGCTACCCACTCGGACATGGGAGTTGGAACCTAGCTACACTCCTATTGAAGAAGGATGTTGGAAATCGCTGTATTCAACTCAGATACACGGGAGTTCAGGCCCAATGCTTACACATGCTTTTCCCACAACCTATCCCAGCCACTAACATAAGGAGGTTAGCAGGTACGTCTACAGTCAGGCAGGATGCGGGAGGGTGCTGCCCTGTCCTCAGCTCTCACAGGGAAGCATGCCTAGAAGCCAGCTCTCAACTAGCTGCATTCTTATGACAGTGTGAAGGTAGCAGTATTCTGAGTAAGGAGGTTCCCAGATTACCACTCTCCTGCACCTGGAGATACCGTCCAGGTCTGCATTGTTAACTTGCGTCTCAGAGGCCTCTGGCCAAAGTCTCTGGTGAAGACGTGGGAAACTCACTCTGCAGGCAGTGTGGAACTGTGAGGGACTGAGGGTGAGCTCAACTCTCAGCAGTAAGATGATTTTGGACAAGGCGTTCAGCTACCTTCTCACATATGGAACTTAGTATGTAGCACCAGTCTACCCCAGGAATTACTGGGAAATCGCTGGATTGAGCTTGGAGGCACTCGTCTTGTGTGCCGGGAGATTCCAGTTACCTCTCCCAACACTTGCGTCAAGCAGCGAGCCTAGGCCTTTTGGAAGCGAAAGGTAGCAGCAGGCAGGATGTAGGGTTACAGGCCATAAGCTCAACTCTCAGAAGTGTGTATGCATGGGAGGCAGATGTCTGCTACCCACTCGGACATGCGAGTGGGAACCTAGCTACACTCCTATTGAAGAAGGATGTTGGAAATCGCTGTATTCAACTCAGATACACGGGAGTTCAGGCCCAATGCTTATACATGCTTTTCCCACAACCTTTCCTTGCCACTAACATGAGGACGTTAGCAGCTCCTTCTACAGTCAAGCAGGATGCGGGAGGGTTGTGCCCTGTCCTTAGCTCTCACAGGGAAGCATGCCTTGAAGCCAGCTGTCAGCTAGCTGCATTCTTATGGCAGGGTGAAGGTAGCAGTATTCTGAGACAGGAGGTTCCCAGATTACCACTCTACTGCACCTGGAGATACCCTCCAGGTCTGCATTGTTAACTTGCGTCTCAGAAGCCTCTGGCAAACGTCTCTGGTGAAGACGTGCGAAACTCACTCTGCAGGCAGTGTGGAACTGTGAGGGACTGTGGGTGAGCTCAACTCTCAGAAGTAAGATGTTTTTGGTCAAGGCGTTCAACTACCTACTCTCGTATGGAACTTAGTATGTAACACCAGTCTACCCCAGGAATTAGTAGGAAATCGCTTGATTGAGTTGGAGGCACTCGTCTTGTGTGCCGGGAGATTCCAGTTACCTCTCCCAACACTTGCGTCAAGCAGTTGGCCTAGGCCTTTTGGAAGGGAAAGGTAGCGGCAGGCAGGATGTAGGGTTACAGGCCATGAGCTCAACTCTCAGAAGTGTGTATGCATGGGAGGCAGATGTCTGCTACCCACTCGGACATGGGAGTTGGAACCTAGCTACACTCCTATTGAAGAAGGATGTTGGAAATCGCTGTATTCAACTCAGATACACGGGAGTTCAGGCCCAATGCTTACACATGCTTTTCCCACAACCTATCCCAGCCACTAACATAAGGAGGTTAGCAGGTACGTCTACAGTCAGGCAGGATGCGGGAGGGTGCTGCCCTGTCCTGAGCTCTCACAGGGAAGCATGCCTAGAAGCCAGCTCTCAACTAGCTGCATTCTTATGACAGTGTGAAGGTAGCAGTATTCTGAGTAAGGAGGTTCCCAGATTACCACTCTCCGGCACCTGGAGATACCGTCCAGGTCTGCATTGTTAACTTGCGTCTCAGAGGCCTCTGGCAAAAGTCTCTGGTGAAGACGTGGGAAACTCACTCTGCAGGCAGTGTGGAACTGTGAGGGACTGAGGGTGAGCTCAACTCTCAGCAGTAAGATGATTTTGGACAAGGCGTTCAGCTACCTTCTCACATATGGAACTTAGTATGTAGCACCAGTCTACCCCAGGAATTACTGGGAAATCGCTGGATTGAGCTTGGAGGCACTAGTCTTGTGTGCCGGCAGATTCCAGTTACCTCTCCCAACCCTTCGGTGAAGCAGCGAGCCTAGGCCTTTTGGAAGCGAAAGGTAGCTGCAGGCAGGAGGTAGGGTTACAGGCCATAAGCTCAACACTCAGAAGTGGGTATGCATGGGAGGCAGATGTCTGCTACCCACTCGGACATGCGAGTGGGAACCTAGCTACACTCTGATGAAGAAGGACTTTGGAAATCGCTGTATTCAACTCAGATACACGTGGGTTCAGGCACAACGATTCCACATGCTTTTCTCACAACCTTTCCCTGCCACTAACATGAGGACGTTAGCAGCTCCTTCTACAGTCAAGCAGGATGCGGGAGGGTTGTGCCCTGTCCTTAGCTCTCACAGGGAAGCATGCCTTGAAGCCAGCTGTCAACTAGCTGCATTCTTATGGCAGGGTGAAGGTAGCAGTATTCTGAGACAGGAGGTTCCCAGATAACCACTCTACTGCACCTGGAGATACCCTCCAGGTCTGCATTGTTAACTTGCGTCTCAGAAGCCTCTGGCAAACGTCTCTGGTGAAGACGTGCGAAACTCACTCTGCAGGCAGTGTGGAACTGTGAGGGACTGAGGGTGAGCTCAACTCTCAGAAGTAAGATGTTTTTGGACAAGGCGTTCAACTACCTACTCACGTATGGAACTTAGTATGTGGCACCAGTCTACCCCAGGAATTACTAGGAAATCGCTTGATTGAGCTTGGAGGCACTCGTCTTGTGTGCCGGGAGATTCCAGTTACCTCTCCCAACACTTGCGTCAAGCAGCGAGCCTAGGCCTTTGGAAGCGAAAGGTAGCGGCAGGCACGATGTAGGGTTACAGGCCATGAGCTCAACTCTCAGAAGTGTGTATGCATGGGAGGCAGATGTCTGCTACCCACTCGGACATGGGAGTTGGAACCTAGCTACACTCTGATGAAGAAGGATGTTGGAAATCGCTGTATTCAACTCAGATACACGGGAGTTCAGGCCCAATGCTTACACATGCTTTTCCCACAACCTATCCCAGCCACTAACATAAGGAGGTTAGCAGGTACGTCTACAGTCAGGCAGGATGCGGGAGGGTGCTGCCCTGTCCTCAGCTCTCACAGGGAAGCATGCCTAGAAGCCAGCTCTCAACTAGCTGCATTCTTATGACAGTGTGAAGGTAGCAGTATTCTGAGTAAGGAGGTTCCCAGATTACCACTCTCCTGCACCTGGAGATACCGTCCAGGTCTGCATTGTTAACTTGCGTCTCAGAGGCCTCTGGCCAAAGTCTCTGGTGAAGACGTGGGAAACTCACTCTGCAGGCAGTGTGGAACTGTGAGGGACTGAGGGTGAGCTCAACTCTCAGCAGTAAGATGATTTTGGACAAGGCGTTCAGCTACCTTCTCACATATGGAACTTAGTATGTAGCACCAGTCTACCCCAGGAATTACTGGGAAATCGCTGGATTGAGCTTGGAGGCACTAGTCTTGTGTGCCGGCAGATTCCAGTTACCTCTCCCAACACTTCGGTGAAGCAGCGAGCCTAGGCCTTTTGGAAGCGAAAGGTAGCTGCAGGCAGGAGGTAGGGTTACAGGCCATAAGCTCAACTCTCAGAAGTGGGTATGCATGGGAGGCAGATGTCTGCTACCCACTCGGACATGCGAGTGGGAACCTAGCTACACTCTGATGAAGAAGGACTTTGGAAATCGCTGTATTCAACTCAGATACACGTGGGTTCAGGCACAACGATTCCACATGCTTTTCTCACAACCTTTCCCTGCCACTAACATGAGGACGTTAGCAGCTCCTTCTACAGTCAAGCAGGATGCGGGAGGGTTGTGCCCTGTCCTTAGCTCTCACAGGGAAGCATGCCTTGAAGCCAGCTGTCAACTTGCTGCATTTTTATGGCAGGGTGAAGGTAGCAGTATTCTGAGACAGGAGGTTCCCAGATAACCACTCTACTGCACCTGGAGATACCCTCCAGGTCTGCATTGTTAACTTGCGTCTCAGAAGCCTCTGGCAAACGTCTCTGGTGAAGACGTGCGAAACTCACTCTGCAGGCAGTGTGGAACTGTGAGGGACTGAGGGTGAGCTCAACTCTCAGAAGTAAGATGTTTTTGGACAAGGCGTTCAACTACCTACTCACGTATGGAACTTAGTATGTGGCACCAGTCTACCCCAGGAATTACTAGGAAATCGCTTGATTGAGCTTGGAGGCACTCGTCTTGTGTGCCGGGAGATTCCAGTTACCTCTCCCAACACTTGCGTCAAGCAGCGAGCCTAGGCCTTTGGAAGCGAAAGGTAGCGGCAGGCACGATGTAGGGTTACAGGCCATGAGCTCAACTCTCAGAAGTGTGTATGCATGGGAGGCAGATGTCTGCTACCCACTCGGACATGGGAGTTGGAACCTAGCTACACTCTGATGAAGAAGGATGTTGGAAATCGCTGTATTCAACTCAGATACACGGGAGTTCAGGCCCAATGCTTACACATGCTTTTCCCACAACCTATCCCAGCCACTAACATAAGGAGGTTAGCAGGTACGTCTACAGTCAGGCAGGATGCGGGAGTGTGCTGCCCTGTCCTCAGCTCTCACAGGGAAGCATGCCTAGAAGCCAGCTCTCAACTAGCTGCATTCTTATGACAGTGTGAAGGTAGCAGTATTCTGAGACAGGAGGTTCCCAGATTACCACTCTCCTGCACCTGGAGATACCGTCCAGGTCTGCATTGTTAACTTGCGTCTCAGAGGCCTCTGGCCAAAGTCTCTGGTGAAGACGTGGGAAACTCACTCTGCAGGCAGTGTGGAACTGTGAGGGACTGAGGGTGAGCTCAACTCTCAGCAGTAAGATGATTTTGGACAAGGCGTTCAGCTACCTTCTCACATATGGAACTTAGTATGTAGCACCAGTCTACCCCAGGAATTACTGGGAAATCGCTTGATTGAGCTTGGAGGCACTCGTCTTGTGTGCCGGGAGATTCCAGTTACCTCTCCCAACACTTGCGTCAAGCAGCGAGCCTAGGCCTTTTGGAAGCGAAAGGTAGCAGCAGGCAGGATGTAGGGTTACAGGCCATAAGCTCAACTCTCAGAAGTGTGTATGCATGGGAGGCAGATGTCTGCTACCCACTCGGACATGGGAGTTGGAACCTAGCTACACTCCTATTGAAGAAGGATGTTGGAAATCGCTGTATTCAACTCAGATACACGGGAGTTCAGGCCCAATGCTTACACATGCTTTTCCCACAACCTATCCCAGCCACTAACATAAGGAGGTTAGCAGGTACGTCTACAGTCAGGCAGGATGCGGGAGGGTGCTGCCCTGTCCTCAGCTCTCACAGGGAAGCATGCCTAGAAGCCAGCTCTCAACTAGCTGCATTCTTATGACAGTGTGAAGGTAGCAGTATTCTGAGTAAGGAGGTTCCCAGATTACCACTCTCCTGCACCTGGAGATACCGTCCAGGTGTGCATTGTTAACTTGCGTCTCAGAGGCCTCTGGCCAAAGTCTCTGGTGAAGACGTGGGAAACTCACTCTGCAGGCAGTGTGGAACTGTGAGGGACTGAGGGTGAGCTCAACTCTCAGCAGTAAGATGATTTTGGACAAGGCGTTCAGCTACCTTCTCACATATGGAACTTAGTATGTAGCACCAGTCTACCCCAGGAATTACTGGGAAATCGCTGGATTGAGCTTGGAGGCACTAGTCTTGTGTCCCGGCAGATTCCAGTTACCTCTCCCAACACTTCGGTGAAGCAGCGAGCCTAGGCCTTTTGGAAGCGAAAGGTAGCTGCAGGCAGGAGGTAGGGTTACAGGCCATAAGCTCAACTCTCAGAAGTGGGTATGCATGGGAGGCAGATGTCTGCTACCCACTCGGACATGCGAGTGGGAACCTAGCTACACTCTGATGAAGAAGGACTTTGGAAATCGCTGTATTCAACTCAGATACACGTGGGTTCAGGCACAACGATTCCACATGCTTTTCTCACAACCTTTCCCTGCCACTAACATGAGGACGTTAGCAGCTCCTTCTACAGTCAAGCAGGATGCGGGAGGGTTGTGCCCTGTCCTTAGCACTCACAGGGAAGCATGCCTTGAAGCCAGCTGTCAACTAGCTGCATTCTTATGGCAGGGTGAAGGTAGCAGTATTCTGAGACAGGAGGTTCCCAGATTACCACTCTACTGCACCTGGAGATACCCTCCAGGTCCGCATTGTTAACTTGCGTCTCAGAAGCCTCTGGCAAACGTCTCTGGTGAAGACGTGCGAAACTCACTCTGCAGGCAGTGTGGAACTGTGAGGGACTGTAGGTCAGCTCAACTCTCAGAAGTAAGATGTTTTTGGTCAAGGCGTTCAACTACCTACTCACGTATGGAATTTAGTATGTAGCACCAGTCTACCCCAGGAATTACTAGGAAATCGCTTGATTCAGCTTGGAGGCACTCGTCTTGTGTGCCAGGAGATTCCAGTTACCTCTCCCAACACTTGCGTCAAGCAGCGAGCCTAGGCCTTTTGGAAGCGAAAGGTAGCGGCAGGCAGGATGTAGGGTTACAGGCCATGAGCTCAACTCTCAGAAGTGTGTATGCATGGGAGGCAGATGTCTGCTACCCACTCGGACATGGGAGTTGGAACCTAGCTACACTCCTATTGAAGAAGAATGTTGGAAATCGCTGTATTCATCTCAGATACACGGGAGTTCAGGCCCAATGCTTACACATGCTTTTCCCACAACCTATCCCGGCCACTAACATAAGGAGGTTAGCAGGAACGTCTACAGTCAGGCAGGATGCGGGAGGGTTCTGCCCTGTCCTCAGCTCTCACAGGGAAGCATGCCTAGAAGCCAGCTCTCAACTAGCTGCATTCTTATGACAGTGTGAAGGTAGCAGTATTCTGAGTAAGGAGGTTCTCAGATTACCACTCTACTGCACCTGGAGATACCGTCCAGGTCTGCATTGTTAACTTGCGTCTCAGAGGCCTCTGGCAAAAGTCTCTGGTGAAGACGTGGGAAACTCACTCTACAGGCAGTGTGGAACTGTGAGGGACTGAGGGTGAGCTCAACTCTCAGCAGTAAGATGATTTTGGACAAGGCGTTCAGCTACCTTCTCACATATGGAACTTAGTATGTAGCACCAGTCTACCCCAGGAATTACTGGGAAATCGCTGGATTGAGCTTGGAGGCACTAGTCTTGTGTGCCGGCAGATTCCAGTTACCTCTCCCAACACTTCGGTGAAGCAGCGAGCCTAGGCCTTTTGGAAGCGAAAGGTAGCTGCAGGCAGGAGGTAGGGTTACAGGCCATAAGCTCAACTCTCAGAAGTGGGTATGCATGGGAGGCAGATGTCTGCTACCCACTCGGACATGCGAGTGGGAACCTAGCTACACTCTGATGAAGAAGGACTTTGGAAATCGCTGTATTCAACTCAGATACACGGGAGTTCAGGCCCAATGCTTACACATGCTTTTCCCACAACCTATCCCAGCCACTAACATAAGGAGGTTAGCAGGTACGTCTACAGTCAGGCAGGATGCGGGAGGGTGCTGCCCTGTCCTCAGCTCTCACAGGGAAGCATGCCTAGAAGCCAGCTCTCAACTAGCTGCATTCTTATGACAGTGTGAAGGTAGCAGTATTCTGAGTAAGGAGGTTCTCAGATTACCACTCTACTGCACCTGGAGATACCGTCCAGGTCTGCATTGTTAACTTGCGTCTCAGAGGCCTCTGGCCAAAGTCTCTGGTGAAGACGTGGGAAACTCACTCTGCAGGCAGTGTGGAACTGTGAGGGACTGAGGGTGAGCTCAACTCTCAGCAGTAAGATGATTTTGGACAAAGCGTTCAGCTACCTTCTCACATATGGAACTTAGTATGTAGCACCAGTCTACCCCAGGAATTACTGGGAAATCGCTGGATTGAGCTTGGAGGCACTAGTCTTGTGTGCCGGCAGATTCCAGTTACCTCTCCCAACACTTCGGTGAAGCAGCGAGCCTAGGCCTTTTGGAAGCGAAAGGTAGCTGCAGGCAGGAGGTAGGGTTACAGGCCATAAGCTCAACTCTCAGAAGTGGGTATGCATGGGAGGCAGATGTCTGCTACCCACTCGGACATGCGAGTGGGAACCTAGCTACACTCTGATGAAGAAGGACTTTGGAAATCGCTGTATTCAACTCAGATACACGTGGGTTCAGGCACAACGATTCCACATGCTTTTCTCACAACCTTTCCCTGCCACTAACATGAGGACGTTAGCAGCTCCTTCTACAGTCAAGCAGGATGCGGGAGGGTTGTGCCCTGTCCTTAGCTCTCACAGGGAAGCATGCCTTGAAGCCAGCTGTCAACTTGCTGCATTCTTATGGCAGGGTGAAGGTAGCAGTATTCTGAGACAGGAGGTTCCCAGATAACCACTCTACTGCACCTGGAGATACCCTCCAGGTCTGCATTGTTAACTTGCGTCTCAGAAGCCTCTGGCAAACGTCTCTGGTGAAGACGTGCGAAACTCACTCTGCAGGCAGTGTGGAACTGTGAGGGACTGAGGGTGAGCTCAACTCTCAGAAGTAAGATGTTTTTGGACAAGGCGTTCAACTACCTACTCACGTATGGAACTTAGTATGTGGCACCAGTCTACCCCAGGAATTACTAGGAAATCGCTTGATTGAGCTTGGAGGCACTCGTCTTGTGTGCCGGGAGATTCCAGTTACCTCTCCCAACACTTGCGTCAAGCAGCGAGCCTAGGCCTTTGGAAGCGAAAGGTAGCGGCAGGCACGATGTAGGGTTACAGGCCATGAGCTCAACTCTCAGAAGTGTGTATGCATGGGAGGCAGATGTCTGCTACCCACTCGGACATGGGAGTTGGAACCTAGCTACACTCTGATGAAGAAGGATGTTGGAAATCGCTGTATTCAACTCAGATACACGGGAGTTCAGGCCCAATGCTTACACATGCTTTTCCCACAACCTATCCCAGCCACTAACATAAGGAGGTTAGCAGGTACGTCTACAGTCAGGCAGGATGCGGGAGGGTGCTGCCCTGTCCTCAGCTCTCACAGGGAAGCATGCCTAGAAGCCAGCTCTCAACTAGCTGCATTCTTATGACAGTGTGAAGGTAGCAGTATTCTGAGTAAGGAGGTTCCCAGATTACCACTCTCCTGCACCTGGAGATACCGTCCAGGTCTGCATTGTTAACTTGCGTCTCAGAGGCCTCTGGCCAAAGTCTCTGGTGAAGACGTGGGAAACTCACTCTGCAGGCAGTGTGGAACTGTGAGGGACTGAGGGTGAGCTCAACTCTCAGCAGTAAGATGATTTTGGACAAGGCGTTCAGCTACCTTCTCACATATGGAACTTAGTATGTAGCACCAGTCTACCCCAGGAATTACTGGGAAATCGCTTGATTGAGCTTGGAGGCACTCGTCTTGTGTGCCGGGAGATTCCAGTTACCTCTCCCAACACTTGCGTCAAGCAGCGAGCCTAGGCCTTTTGGAAGCGAAAGGTAGCAGCAGGCAGGATGTAGGGTTACAGGCCATAAGCTCAACTCTCAGAAGTGTGTATGCATGGGAGGCAGATGTCTGCTACCCACTCGGACATGGGAGTTGGAACCTAGCTACACTCCTATTGAAGAAGGATGTTGGAAATCGCTGTATTCAACTCAGATACACGGGAGTTCAGGCCCAATGCTTACACATGCTTTTCCCACAACCTATCCCAGCCACTAACATAAGGAGGTTAGCAGGTACGTCTACAGTCAGGCAGGATGCGGGAGGGTGCTGCCCTGTCCTCAGCTCTCACAGGGAAGCATGCCTAGAAGCCAGCTCTCAACTAGCTGCATTCTTATGACAGTGTGAAGGTAGCAGTATTCTGAGTAAGGAGGTTCCCAGATTACCACTCTCCTGCACCTGGAGATACCGTCCAGGTGTGCATTGTTAACTTGCGTCTCAGAGGCCTCTGGCCAAAGTCTCTGGTGAAGACGTGGGAAACTCACTCTGCAGGCAGTGTGGAACTGTGAGGGACTGAGGGTGAGCTCAACTCTCAGCAGTAAGATGATTTTGGACAAGGCGTTCAGCTACCTTCTCACATATGGAACTTAGTATGTAGCACCAGTCTACCCCAGGAATTACTGGGAAATCGCTGGATTGAGCTTGGAGGCACTAGTCTTGTGTCCCGGCAGATTCCAGTTACCTCTCCCAACACTTCGGTGAAGCAGCGAGCCTAGGCCTTTTGGAAGCGAAAGGTAGCTGCAGGCAGGAGGTAGGGTTACAGGCCATAAGCTCAACTCTCAGAAGTGGGTATGCATGGGAGGCAGATGTCTGCTACCCACTCGGACATGCGAGTGGGAACCTAGCTACACTCTGATGAAGAAGGACTTTGGAAATCGCTGTATTCAACTCAGATACACGTGGGTTCAGGCACAACGATTCCACATGCTTTTCTCACAAACTTTCCCTGCCACTAACATGAGGACGTTAGCAGCTCCTTCTACAGTCAAGCAGGATGCGGGAGGGTTGTGCCCTGTCCTTAGCACTCACAGGGAAGCATGCCTTGAAGCCAGCTGTCAACTAGCTGCATTCTTATGGCAGGGTGAAGGTAGCAGTATTCTGAGACAGGAGGTTCCCAGATTACCACTCTACTGCACCTGGAGATACCCTCCAGGTCCGCATTGTTAACTTGCGTCTCAGAAGCCTCTGGCAAACGTCTCTGGTGAAGACGTGCGAAACTCACTCTGCAGGCAGTGTGGAACTGTGAGGGACTGTAGGTCAGCTCAACTCTCAGAAGTAAGATGTTTTTGGTCAAGGCGTTCAACTACCTACTCACGTATGGAATTTAGTATGTAGCACCAGTCTACCCCAGGAATTACTAGGAAATCGCTTGATTCAGCTTGGAGGCACTCGTCTTGTGTGCCGGGAGATTCCAGTTACCTCTCCCAACACTTGCGTCAAGCAGCGAGCCTAGGCCTTTTGGAAGCGAAAGGTAGCGGCAGGCAGGATGTAGGGTTACAGGCCATGAGCTCAACTCTCAGAAGTGTGTATGCATGGGAGGCAGATGTCTGCTACCCACTCGGACATGGGAGTTGGAACCTAGCTACACTCCTATTGAAGAAGAATGTTGGAAATCGCTGTATTCATCTCAGATACACGGGAGTTCAGGCCCAATGCTTACACATGCTTTTCCCACAACCTATCCCGGCCACTAACATAAGGAGGTTAGCAGGTACGTCTACAGTCAGGCA
The DNA here is from genome assembly GCF_048164855.1 of Canis lupus baileyi. Classification (NCBI taxonomy): domain Eukaryota; kingdom Metazoa; phylum Chordata; class Mammalia; order Carnivora; family Canidae; genus Canis; species Canis lupus. The sequence continues at coordinate 113,252 of NC_132863.1, read as the reverse complement.
GGATGCGGGAGGGTTCTGCCCTGTCCTCAGCTCTCACAGGGAAGCATGCCTAGAAGCCAGCTCTCAACTAGCTGCATTCTTATGACAGTGTGAAGGTAGCAGTATTCTGAGTAAGGAGGTTCTCAGATTACCACTCTACTGCACCTGGAGATACCGTCCAGGTCTGCATTGTTAACTTGCGTCTCAGAGGCCTCTGGCAAAAGTCTCTGGTGAAGACGTGGGAAACTCACTCTACAGGCAGTGTGGAACTGTGAGGGACTGAGGGTGAGCTCAACTCTCAGAAGTAAGATGTTTTTGGACAAGGCGTTCAACTACCTACTCACGTATGGAACTTAGTATGTGGCACCAGTCTACCCCAGGAATTACTAGGAAATCGCTTGATTGAGCTTGGAGGCACTCGTCTTGTGTGCCGGGAGATTCCAGTTACCTCTCCCAACACTTGCGTCAAGCAGCGAGCCTAGGCCTTTGGAAGCGAAAGGTAGCGGCAGGCACGATGTAGGGTTACAGGCCATGAGCTCAACTCTCAGAAGTGTGTATGCATGGGAGGCAGATGTCTGCTACCCACTCGGACATGGGAGTTGGAACCTAGCTACACTCTGATGAAGAAGGATGTTGGAAATCGCTGTATTCAACTCAGATACACGGGAGTTCAGGCCCAATGCTTACACATGCTTTTCCCACAACCTATCCCAGCCACTAACATAAGGAGGTTAGCAGGTACGTCTACAGTCAGGCAGGATGCGGGAGGGTGCTGCCCTGTCCTCAGCTCTCACAGGGAAGCATGCCTAGAAGCCAGCTCTCAACTAGCTGCATTCTTATGACAGTGTGAAGGTAGCAGTATTCTGAGTAAGGAGGTTCCCAGATTACCACTCTCCTGCACCTGGAGATACCGTCCAGGTCTGCATTGTTAACTTGCGTCTCAGAGGCCTCTGGCCAAAGTCTCTGGTGAAGACGTGGGAAACTCACTCTGCAGGCAGTGTGGAACTGTGAGGGACTGAGGGTGAGCTCAACTCTCAGCAGTAAGATGATTTTGGACAAGGCGTTCAGCTACCTTCTCACATATGGAACTTAGTATGTAGCACCAGTCTACCCCAGGAATTACTGGGAAATCGCTTGATTGAGCTTGGAGGCACTCGTCTTGTGTGCCGGGAGATTCCAGTTACCTCTCCCAACACTTGCGTCAAGCAGCGAGCCTAGGCCTTTTGGAAGCGAAAGGTAGCAGCAGGCAGGATGTAGGGTTACAGGCCATAAGCTCAACTCTCAGAAGTGTGTATGCATGGGAGGCAGATGTCTGCTACCCACTCGGACATGGGAGTTGGAACCTAGCTACACTCCTATTGAAGAAGGATGTTGGAAATCGCTGTATTCAACTCAGATACACGGGAGTTCAGGCCCAATGCTTACACATGCTTTTCCCACAACCTTTCCTTGCCACTAACATGAGGACGTTAGCAGCTCCTTCTACAGTCAAGCAGGATGCGGGAGGGTTGTGCCCTGTCCTTAGCTCTCACAGGGAAGCATGCCTTGAAGCCAGCTGTCAGCTAGCTGCATTCTTATGGCAGGGTGAAGGTAGCAGTATTCTGAGACAGGAGGTTCCCAGATTACCACTCTACTGCACCTGGAGATACCCTCCAGGTCTGCATTGTTAACTTGCGTCTCAGAAGCCTCTGGCAAACGTCTCTGGTGAAGACGTGCGAAACTCACTCTGCAGGCAGTGTGGAACTGTGAGGGACTGTGGGTGAGCTCAACTCTCAGAAGTAAGATGTTTTTGGTCAAGGCGTTCAACTACCTACTCTCGTATGGAACTTAGTATGTAACACCAGTCTACCCCAGGAATTAGTAGGAAATCGCTTGATTGAGCTTGGAGGCACTCGTCTTGTGTGCCGGGAGATTCCAGTTACCTCTCCCAACACTTGCGTCAAGCAGTTGGCCTAGGCCTTTTGGAAGGGAAAGGTAGCGGCAGGCAGGATGTAGGGTTACAGGCCATGAGCTCAACTCTCAGAAGTGTGTATGCATGGGAGGCAGATGTCTGCTACCCACTCGGACATGGGAGTTGGAACCTAGCTACACTCCTATTGAAGAAGGATGTTGGAAATCGCTGTATTCAACTCAGATACACGGGAGTTCAGGCCCAATGCTTACACATGCTTTTCCCACAACCTATCCCAGCCACTAACATAAGGAGGTTAGCAGGTACGTCTACAGTCAGGCAGGATGCGGGAGGGTTCTGCCCTGTCCTGAGCTCTCACAGGGAAGCATGCCTAGAAGCCAGCTCTCAACTAGCTGCATTCTTATGACAGTGTGAAGGTAGCAGTATTCTGAGTAAGGAGGTTCCCAGATTACCACTCTCCGGCACCTGGAGATACCGTCCAGGTCTGCATTGTTAACTTGCGTCTCAGAGGCCTCTGGCAAAAGTCTCTGGTGAAGACGTGGGAAACTCACTCTGCAGGCAGTGTGGAACTGTGAGGGACTGAGGGTGAGCTCAACTCTCAGCAGTAAGATGATTTTGGACAAGGCGTTCAGCTACCTTCTCACATATGGAACTTAGTATGTAGCACCAGTCTACCCCAGGAATTACTGGGAAATCGCTGGATTGAGCTTGGAGGCACTAGTCTTGTGTGCCGGCAGATTCCAGTTACCTCTCCCAACCCTTCGGTGAAGCAGCGAGCCTAGGCCTTTTGGAAGCGAAAGGTAGCTGCAGGCAGGAGGTAGGGTTACAGGCCATAAGCTCAACACTCAGAAGTGGGTATGCATGGGAGGCAGATGTCTGCTACCCACTCGGACATGCGAGTGGGAACCTAGCTACACTCTGATGAAGAAGGACTTTGGAAATCGCTGTATTCAACTCAGATACACGTGGGTTCAGGCACAACGATTCCACATGCTTTTCTCACAACCTTTCCCTGCCACTAACATGAGGACGTTAGCAGCTCCTTCTACAGTCAAGCAGGATGCGGGAGGGTTGTGCCCTGTCCTTAGCTCTCACAGGGAAGCATGCCTTGAAGCCAGCTGTCAACTAGCTGCATTCTTATGGCAGGGTGAAGGTAGCAGTATTCTGAGACAGGAGGTTCCCAGATAACCACTCTACTGCACCTGGAGATACCCTCCAGGTCTGCATTGTTAACTTGCGTCTCAGAAGCCTCTGGCAAACGTCTCTGGTGAAGACGTGCGAAACTCACTCTGCAGGCAGTGTGGAACTGTGAGGGACTGAGGGTGAGCTCAACTCTCAGAAGTAAGATGTTTTTGGACAAGGCGTTCAACTACCTACTCACGTATGGAACTTAGTATGTGGCACCAGTCTACCCCAGGAATTACTAGGAAATCGCTTGATTGAGCTTGGAGGCACTCGTCTTGTGTGCCGGGAGATTCCAGTTACCTCTCCCAACACTTGCGTCAAGCAGCGAGCCTAGGCCTTTGGAAGCGAAAGGTAGCGGCAGGCACGATGTAGGGTTACAGGCCATGAGCTCAACTCTCAGAAGTGTGTATGCATGGGAGGCAGATGTCTGCTACCCACTCGGACATGGGAGTTGGAACCTAGCTACACTCTGATGAAGAAGGATGTTGGAAATCGCTGTATTCAACTCAGATACACGGGAGTTCAGGCCCAATGCTTACACATGCTTTTCCCACAACCTATCCCAGCCACTAACATAAGGAGGTTAGCAGGTACGTCTACAGTCAGGCAGGATGCGGGAGGGTGCTGCCCTGTCCTCAGCTCTCACAGGGAAGCATGCCTAGAAGCCAGCTCTCAACTAGCTGCATTCTTATGACAGTGTGAAGGTAGCAGTATTCTGAGTAAGGAGGTTCCCAGATTACCACTCTCCTGCACCTGGAGATACCGTCCAGGTCTGCATTGTTAACTTGCGTCTCAGAGGCCTCTGGCCAAAGTCTCTGGTGAAGACGTGGGAAACTCACTCTGCAGGCAGTGTGGAACTGTGAGGGACTGAGGGTGAGCTCAACTCTCAGCAGTAAGATGATTTTGGACAAGGCGTTCAGCTACCTTCTCACATATGGAACTTAGTATGTAGCACCAGTCTACCCCAGGAATTACTGGGAAATCGCTGGATTGAGCTTGGAGGCACTAGTCTTGTGTGCCGGCAGATTCCAGTTACCTCTCCCAACACTTCGGTGAAGCAGCGAGCCTAGGCCTTTTGGAAGCGAAAGGTAGCTGCAGGCAGGAGGTAGGGTTACAGGCCATAAGCTCAACTCTCAGAAGTGGGTATGCATGGGAGGCAGATGTCTGCTACCCACTCGGACATGCGAGTGGGAACCTAGCTACACTCTGATGAAGAAGGACTTTGGAAATCGCTGTATTCAACTCAGATACACGTGGGTTCAGGCACAACGATTCCACATGCTTTTCTCACAACCTTTCCCTGCCACTAACATGAGGACGTTAGCAGCTCCTTCTACAGTCAAGCAGGATGCGGGAGGGTTGTGCCCTGTCCTTAGCTCTCACAGGGAAGCATGCCTTGAAGCCAGCTGTCAACTTGCTGCATTCTTATGGCAGGGTGAAGGTAGCAGTATTCTGAGACAGGAGGTTCCCAGATAACCACTCTACTGCACCTGGAGATACCCTCCAGGTCTGCATTGTTAACTTGCGTCTCAGAAGCCTCTGGCAAACGTCTCTGGTGAAGACGTGCGAAACTCACTCTGCAGGCAGTGTGGAACTGTGAGGGACTGAGGGTGAGCTCAACTCTCAGAAGTAAGATGTTTTTGGACAAGGCGTTCAACTACCTACTCACGTATGGAACTTAGTATGTGGCACCAGTCTACCCCAGGAATTACTAGGAAATCGCTTGATTGAGCTTGGAGGCACTCGTCTTGTGTGCCGGGAGATTCCAGTTACCTCTCCCAACACTTGCGTCAAGCAGCGAGCCTAGGCCTTTGGAAGCGAAAGGTAGCGGCAGGCACGATGTAGGGTTACAGGCCATGAGCTCAACTCTCAGAAGTGTGTATGCATGGGAGGCAGATGTCTGCTACCCACTCGGACATGGGAGTTGGAACCTAGCTACACTCTGATGAAGAAGGATGTTGGAAATCGCTGTATTCAACTCAGATACACGGGAGTTCAGGCCCAATGCTTACACATGCTTTTCCCACAACCTATCCCAGCCACTAACATAAGGAGGTTAGCAGGTACGTCTACAGTCAGGCAGGATGCGGGAGGGTGCTGCCCTGTCCTCAGCTCTCACAGGGAAGCATGCCTAGAAGCCAGCTCTCAACTAGCTGCATTCTTATGACAGTGTGAAGGTAGCAGTATTCTGAGTAAGGAGGTTCCCAGATTACCACTCTCCTGCACCTGGAGATACCGTCCAGGTCTGCATTGTTAACTTGCGTCTCAGAGGCCTCTGGCCAAAGTCTCTGGTGAAGACGTGGGAAACTCACTCTGCAGGCAGTGTGGAACTGTGAGGGACTGAGGGTGAGCTCAACTCTCAGCAGTAAGATGATTTTGGACAAGGCGTTCAGCTACCTTCTCACATATGGAACTTAGTATGTAGCACCAGTCTACCCCAGGAATTACTGGGAAATCGCTGGATTGAGCTTGGAGGCACTAGTCTTGTGTGCCGGCAGATTCCAGTTACCTCTCCCAACACTTCGGTGAAGCAGCGAGCCTAGGCCTTTTGGAAGCGAAAGGTAGCTGCAGGCAGGAGGTAGGGTTACAGGCCATAAGCTCAACTCTCAGAAGTGGGTATGCATGGGAGGCAGATGTCTGCTACCCACTCGGACATGCGAGTGGGAACCTAGCTACACTCTGATGAAGAAGGACTTTGGAAATCGCTGTATTCAACTCAGATACACGTGGGTTCAGGCACAACGATTCCACATGCTTTTCTCACAACCTTTCCCTGCCACTAACATGAGGACGTTAGCAGCTCCTTCTACAGTCAAGCAGGATGCGGGAGGGTTGTGCCCTGTCCTTAGCTCTCACAGGGAAGCATGCCTTGAAGCCAGCTGTCAACTTGCTGCATTTTTATGGCAGGGTGAAGGTAGCAGTATTCTGAGACAGGAGGTTCCCAGATAACCACTCTACTGCACCTGGAGATACCCTCCAGGTCTGCATTGTTAACTTGCGTCTCAGAAGCCTCTGGCAAACGTCTCTGGTGAAGACGTGCGAAACTCACTCTGCAGGCAGTGTGGAACTGTGAGGGACTGAGGGTGAGCTCAACTCTCAGAAGTAAGATGTTTTTGGACAAGGCGTTCAACTACCTACTCACGTATGGAACTTAGTATGTGGCACCAGTCTACCCCAGGAATTACTAGGAAATCGCTTGATTGAGCTTGGAGGCACTCGTCTTGTGTGCCGGGAGATTCCAGTTACCTCTCCCAACACTTGCGTCAAGCAGCGAGCCTAGGCCTTTGGAAGCGAAAGGTAGCGGCAGGCACGATGTAGGGTTACAGGCCATGAGCTCAACTCTCAGAAGTGTGTATGCATGGGAGGCAGATGTCTGCTACCCACTCGGACATGGGAGTTGGAACCTAGCTACACTCTGATGAAGAAGGATGTTGGAAATCGCTGTATTCAACTCAGATACACGGGAGTTCAGGCCCAATGCTTACACATGCTTTTCCCACAACCTATCCCAGCCACTAACATAAGGAGGTTAGCAGGTACGTCTACAGTCAGGCAGGATGCGGGAGGGTGCTGCCCTGTCCTCAGCTCTCACAGGGAAGCATGCCTAGAAGCCAGCTCTCAACTAGCTGCATTCTTATGACAGTGTGAAGGTAGCAGTATTCTGAGTAAGGAGGTTCCCAGATTACCACTCTCCTGCACCTGGAGATACCGTCCAGGTCTGCATTGTTAACTTGCGTCTCAGAGGCCTCTGGCCAAAGTCTCTGGTGAAGACGTGGGAAACTCACTCTGCAGGCAGTGTGGAACTGTGAGGGACTGAGGGTGAGCTCAACTCTCAGCAGTAAGATGATTTTGGACAAGGCGTTCAGCTACCTTCTCACATATGGAACTTAGTATGTAGCACCAGTCTACCCCAGGAATTACTGGGAAATCGCTTGATTGAGCTTGGAGGCACTCGTCTTGTGTGCCGGGAGATTCCAGTTACCTCTCCCAACACTTGCGTCAAGCAGCGAGCCTAGGCCTTTTGGAAGCGAAAGGTAGCAGCAGGCAGGATGTAGGGTTACAGGCCATAAGCTCAACTCTCAGAAGTGTGTATGCATGGGAGGCAGATGTCTGCTACCCACTCGGACATGGGAGTTGGAACCTAGCTACACTCCTATTGAAGAAGGATGTTGGAAATCGCTGTATTCAACTCAGATACACGGGAGTTCAGGCCCAATGCTTACACATGCTTTTCCCACAACCTATCCCAGCCACTAACATAAGGAGGTTAGCAGGTACGTCTACAGTCAGGCAGGATGCGGGAGGGTGCTGCCCTGTCCTCAGCTCTCACAGGGAAGCATGCCTAGAAGCCAGCTCTCAACTAGCTGCATTCTTATGACAGTGTGAAGGTAGCAGTATTCTGAGTAAGGAGGTTCCCAGATTACCACTCTCCTGCACCTGGAGATACCGTCCAGGTGTGCATTGTTAACTTGCGTCTCAGAGGCCTCTGGCCAAAGTCTCTGGTGAAGACGTGGGAAACTCACTCTGCAGGCAGTGTGGAACTGTGAGGGACTGAGGGTGAGCTCAACTCTCAGCAGTAAGATGATTTTGGACAAGGCGTTCAGCTACCTTCTCACATATGGAACTTAGTATGTAGCACCAGTCTACCCCAGGAATTACTGGGAAATCGCTGGATTGAGCTTGGAGGCACTAGTCTTGTGTCCCGGCAGATTCCAGTTACCTCTCCCAACACTTCGGTGAAGCAGCGAGCCTAGGCCTTTTGGAAGCGAAAGGTAGCTGCAGGCAGGAGGTAGGGTTACAGGCCATAAGCTCAACTCTCAGAAGTGGGTATGCATGGGAGGCAGATGTCTGCTACCCACTCGGACATGCGAGTGGGAACCTAGCTACACTCTGATGAAGAAGGACTTTGGAAATCGCTGTATTCAACTCAGATACACGTGGGTTCAGGCACAACGATTCCACATGCTTTTCTCACAACCTTTCCCTGCCACTAACATGAGGACGTTAGCAGCTCCTTCTACAGTCAAGCAGGATGCGGGAGGGTTGTGCCCTGTCCTTAGCTCTCACAGGGAAGCATGCCTTGAAGCCAGCTGTCAACTTGCTGCATTCTTATGGCAGGGTGAAGGTAGCAGTATTCTGAGACAGGAGGTTCCCAGATAACCACTCTACTGCACCTGGAGATACCCTCCAGGTCTGCATTGTTAACTTGCGTCTCAGAAGCCTCTGGCAAACGTCTCTGGTGAAGACGTGCGAAACTCACTCTGCAGGCAGTGTGGAACTGTGAGGGACTGAGGGTGAGCTCAACTCTCAGAAGTAAGATGTTTTTGGACAAGGCGTTCAACTACCTACTCACGTATGGAACTTAGTATGTGGCACCAGTCTACCCCAGGAATTACTAGGAAATCGCTTGATTGAGCTTGGAGGCACTCGTCTTGTGTGCCGGGAGATTCCAGTTACCTCTCCCAACACTTGCGTCAAGCAGCGAGCCTAGGCCTTTGGAAGCGAAAGGTAGCGGCAGGCACGATGTAGGGTTACAGGCCATGAGCTCAACTCTCAGAAGTGTGTATGCATGGGAGGCAGATGTCTGCTACCCACTCGGACATGGGAGTTGGAACCTAGCTACACTCTGATGAAGAAGGATGTTGGAAATCGCTGTATTCAACTCAGATACACGGGAGTTCAGGCCCAATGCTTACACATGCTTTTCCCACAACCTATCCCAGCCACTAACATAAGGAGGTTAGCAGGTACGTCTACAGTCAGGCAGGATGCGGGAGGGTGCTGCCCTGTCCTCAGCTCTCACAGGGAAGCATGCCTAGAAGCCAGCTCTCAACTAGCTGCATTCTTATGACAGTGTGAAGGTAGCAGTATTCTGAGTAAGGAGGTTCCCAGATTACCACTCTCCTGCACCTGGAGATACCGTCCAGGTCTGCATTGTTAACTTGCGTCTCAGAGGCCTCTGGCCAAAGTCTCTGGTGAAGACGTGGGAAACTCACTCTGCAGGCAGTGTGGAACTGTGAGGGACTGAGGGTGAGCTCAACTCTCAGCAGTAAGATGATTTTGGACAAGGCGTTCAGCTACCTTCTCACATATGGAACTTAGTATGTAGCACCAGTCTACCCCAGGAATTACTGGGAAATCGCTGGATTGAGCTTGGAGGCACTAGTCTTGTGTGCCGGCAGATTCCAGTTACCTCTCCCAACACTTCGGTGAAGCAGCGAGCCTAGGCCTTTTGGAAGCGAAAGGTAGCTGCAGGCAGGAGGTAGGGTTACAGGCCATAAGCTCAACTCTCAGAAGTGGGTATGCATGGGAGGCAGATGTCTGCTACCCACTCGGACATGCGAGTGGGAACCTAGCTACACTCTGATGAAGAAGGACTTTGGAAATCGCTGTATTCAACTCAGATACACGTGGGTTCAGGCACAACGATTCCACATGCTTTTCTCACAACCTTTCCCTGCCACTAACATGAGGACGTTAGCAGCTCCTTCTACAGTCAAGCAGGATGCGGGAGGGTTGTGCCCTGTCCTTAGCTCTCACAGGGAAGCATGCCTTGAAGCCAGCTGTCAACTTGCTGCATTTTTATGGCAGGGTGAAGGTAGCAGTATTCTGAGACAGGAGGTTCCCAGATAACCACTCTACTGCACCTGGAGATACCCTCCAGGTCTGCATTGTTAACTTGCGTCTCAGAAGCCTCTGGCAAACGTCTCTGGTGAAGACGTGCGAAACTCACTCTGCAGGCAGTGTGGAACTGTGAGGGACTGAGGGTGAGCTCAACTCTCAGAAGTAAGATGTTTTTGGACAAGGCGTTCAACTACCTACTCACGTATGGAACTTAGTATGTGGCACCAGTCTACCCCAGGAATTACTAGGAAATCGCTTGATTGAGCTTGGAGGCACTCGTCTTGTGTGCCGGGAGATTCCAGTTACCTCTCCCAACACTTGCGTCAAGCAGCGAGCCTAGGCCTTTGGAAGCGAAAGGTAGCGGCAGGCACGATGTAGGGTTACAGGCCATGAGCTCAACTCTCAGAAGTGTGTATGCATGGGAGGCAGATGTCTGCTACCCACTCGGACATGGGAGTTGGAACCTAGCTACACTCTGATGAAGAAGGATGTTGGAAATCGCTGTATTCAACTCAGATACACGGGAGTTCAGGCCCAATGCTTACACATGCTTTTCCCACAACCTATCCCAGCCACTAACATAAGGAGGTTAGCAGGTACGTCTACAGTCAGGCAGGATGCGGGAGGGTGCTGCCCTGTCCTCAGCTCTCACAGGGAAGCATGCCTAGAAGCCAGCTCTCAACTAGCTGCATTCTTATGACAGTGTGAAGGTAGCAGTATTCTGAGTAAGGAGGTTCCCAGATTACCACTCTCCTGCACCTGGAGATACCGTCCAGGTCTGCATTGTTAACTTGCGTCTCAGAGGCCTCTGGCCAAAGTCTCTGGTGAAGACGTGGGAAACTCACTCTGCAGGCAGTGTGGAACTGTGAGGGACTGAGGGTGAGCTCAACTCTCAGCAGTAAGATGATTTTGGACAAGGCGTTCAGCTACCTTCTCACATATGGAACTTAGTATGTAGCACCAGTCTACCCCAGGAATTACTGGGAAATCGCTTGATTGAGCTTGGAGGCACTCGTCTTGTGTGCCGGGAGATTCCAGTTACCTCTCCCAACACTTGCGTCAAGCAGCGAGCCTAGGCCTTTTGGAAGCGAAAGGTAGCAGCAGGCAGGATGTAGGGTTACAGGCCATAAGCTCAACTCTCAGAAGTGTGTATGCATGGGAGGCAGATGTCTGCTACCCACTCGGACATGGGAGTTGGAACCTAGCTACACTCCTATTGAAGAAGGATGTTGGAAATCGCTGTATTCAACTCAGATACACGGGAGTTCAGGCCCAATGCTTACACATGCTTTTCCCACAACCTATCCCAGCCACTAACATAAGGAGGTTAGCAGGTACGTCTACAGTCAGGCAGGATGCGGGAGGGTGCTGCCCTGTCCTCAGCTCTCACAGGGAAGCATGCCTAGAAGCCAGCTCTCAACTAGCTGCATTCTTATGACAGTGTGAAGGTAGCAGTATTCTGAGTAAGGAGGTTCCCAGATTACCACTCTCCTGCACCTGGAGATACCGTCCAGGTGTGCATTGTTAAGTTGCGTCTCAGAGGCCTCTGGCCAAAGTCTCTGGTGAAGACGTGGGAAACTCACTCTGCAGGCAGTGTGGAACTGTGAGGGACTGAGGGTGAGCTCAACTCTCAGCAGTAAGATGATTTTGGACAAGGCGTTCAGCTACCTTCTCACATATGGAACTTAGTATGTAGCACCAGTCTACCCCAGGAATTACTGGGAAATCGCTGGATTGAGCTTGGAGGCACTAGTCTTGTGTCCCGGCAGATTCCAGTTACCTCTCCCAACACTTCGGTGAAGCAGCGAGCCTAGGCCTTTTGGAAGCGAAAGGTAGCTGCAGGCAGGAGGTAGGGTTACAGGCCATAAGCTCAACTCTCAGAAGTGGGTATGCATGGGAGGCAGATGTCTGCTACCCACTCGGACATGCGAGTGGGAACCTAGCTACACTCTGATGAAGAAGGACTTTGGAAATCGCTGTATTCAACTCAGATACACGTGGGTTCAGGCACAACGATTCCACATGCTTTTCTCACAACCTTTCCCTGCCACTAACATGAGGACGTTAGCAGCTCCTTCTACAGTCAAGCAGGATGCGGGAGGGTTGTGCCCTGTCCTTAGCTCTCACAGGGAAGCATGCCTTGAAGCCAGCTGTCAACTTGCTGCATTCTTATGGCAGGGTGAAGGTAGCAGTATTCTGAGACAGGAGGTTCCCAGATAACCACTCTACTGCACCTGGAGATACCCTCCAGGTCTGCATTGTTAACTTGCGTCTCAGAAGCCTCTGGCAAACGTCTCTGGTGAAGACGTGCGAAACTCACTCTGCAGGCAGTGTGGAACTGTGAGGGACTGAGGGTGAGCTCAACTCTCAGAAGTAAGATGTTTTTGGACAAGGCGTTCAACTACCTACTCACGTATGGAACTTAGTATGTGGCACCAGTCTACCCCAGGAATTACTAGGAAATCGCTTGATTGAGCTTGGAGGCACTCGTCTTGTGTGCCGGGAGATTCCAGTTACCTCTCCCAACACTTGCGTCAAGCAGCGAGCCTAGGCCTTTGGAAGCGAAAGGTAGCGGCAGGCACGATGTAGGGTTACAGGCCATGAGCTCAACTCTCAGAAGTGTGTATGCATGGGAGGCAGATGTCTGCTACCCACTCGGACATGGGAGTTGGAACCTAGCTACACTCTGATGAAGAAGGATGTTGGAAATCGCTGTATTCAACTCAGATACACGGGAGTTCAGGCCCAATGCTTACACATGCTTTTCCCACAACCTATCCCAGCCACTAACATAAGGAGGTTAGCAGGTACGTCTACAGTCAGGCAGGATGCGGGAGGGTGCTGCCCTGTCCTCAGCTCTCACAGGGAAGCATGCCTAGAAGCCAGCTCTCAACTAGCTGCATTCTTATGACAGTGTGAAGGTAGCAGTATTCTGAGTAAGGAGGTTCCCAGATTACCACTCTCCTGCACCTGGAGATACCGTCCAGGTCTGCATTGTTAACTTGCGTCTCAGAGGCCTCTGGCCAAAGTCTCTGGTGAAGACGTGGGAAACTCACTCTGCAGGCAGTGTGGAACTGTGAGGGACTGAGGGTGAGCTCAACTCTCAGCAGTAAGATGATTTTGGACAAGGCGTTCAGCTACCTTCTCACATATGGAACTTAGTATGTAGCACCAGTCTACCCCAGGAATTACTGGGAAATCGCTTGATTGAGCTTGGAGGCACTCGTCTTGTGTGCCGGGAGATTCCAGTTACCTCTCCCAACACTTGCGTCAAGCAGCGAGCCTAGGCCTTTTGGAAGCGAAAGGTAGCAGCAGGCAGGATGTAGGGTTACAGGCCATAAGCTCAACTCTCAGAAGTGTGTATGCATGGGAGGCAGATGTCTGCTACCCACTCGGACATGGGAGTTGGAACCTAGCTACACTCCTATTGAAGAAGGATGTTGGAAATCGCTGTATTCAACTCAGATACACGGGAGTTCAGGCCCAATGCTTACACATGCTTTTCCCACAACCTATCCCAGCCACTAACATAAGGAGGTTAGCAGGTACGTCTACAGTCAGGCAGGATGCGGGAGGGTGCTGCCCTGTCCTCAGCTCTCACAGGGAAGCATGCCTAGAAGCCAGCTCTCAACTAGCTGCATTCTTATGACAGTGTGAAGGTAGCAGTATTCTGAGTAAGGAGGTTCCCAGATTACCACTCTCCTGCACCTGGAGATACCGTCCAGGTGTGCATTGTTAAGTTGCGTCTCAGAGGCCTCTGGCCAAAGTCTCTGGTGAAGACGTGGGAAACTCACTCTGCAGGCAGTGTGGAACTGTGAGGGACTGAGGGTGAGCTCAACTCTCAGCAGTAAGATGATTTTGGACAAGGCGTTCAGCTACCTTCTCACATATGGAACTTAGTATGTAGCACCAGTCTACCCCAGGAATTACTGGGAAATCGCTGGATTGAGCTTGGAGGCACTAGTCTTGTGTCCCGGCAGATTCCAGTTACCTCTCCCAACACTTCGGTGAAGCAGCGAGCCTAGGCCTTTTGGAAGCGAAAGGTAGCTGCAGGCAGGAGGTAGGGTTACAGGCCATAAGCTCAACTCTCAGAAGTGGGTATGCATGGGAGGCAGATGTCTGCTACCCACTCGGACATGCGAGTGGGAACCTAGCTACACTCTGATGAAGAAGGACTTTGGAAATCGCTGTATTCAACTCAGATACACGTGGGTTCAGGCACAACGATTCCACATGCTTTTCTCACAACCTTTCCCTGCCACTAACATGAGGACGTTAGCAGCTCCTTCTACAGTCAAGCAGGATGCGGGAGGGTTGTGCCCTGTCCTTAGCACTCACAGGGAAGCATGCCTTGAAGCCAGCTGTCAACTAGCTGCATTCTTATGGCAGGGTGAAGGTAGCAGTATTCTGAGACAGGAGGTTCCCAGATTACCACTCTACTGCACCTGGAGATACCCTCCAGGTCCGCATTGTTAACTTGCGTCTCAGAAGCCTCTGGCAAACGTCTCTGGTGAAGACGTGCGAAACTCACTCTGCAGGCAGTGTGGAACTGTGAGGGACTGTAGGTCAGCTCAACTCTCAGAAGTAAGATGTTTTTGGTCAAGGCGTTCAACTACCTACTCACGTATGGAACTTAGTATGTAGCACCAGTCTACCCCAGGAATTACTAGGAAATCGCTTGATTGAGCTTGGAGGCACTCGTCTTGTGTGCCGGGAGATTCCAGTTACCTCTCCCAACACTTGCGTCAAGCAGCGAGCCTAGGCCTTTTGGAAGCGAAAGGTAGCGGCAGGCAGGATGTAGGGTTACAGGCCATGAGCGCAACTCTCAGAAGTGTGTATGCATGGGAGGCAGATGTCTGCTACCCACTCGGACATGGGAGTTGGAACCTAGCTACACTCCTATTGAAGAAGGATGTTGGAAATCGCTGTATTCATCTCAGATACACGGGAGTTCAGGCCCAATGCTTACACATGCTTTTCCCACAACCTATCCCGGCCACTAACATAAGGAGGTTAGCAGGTACGTCTACAGTCAGGCAGGATGCGGGAGGGTTCTGCCCTGTCCTCAGCTCTCACAGGGAAGCATGCCTAGAAGCCAGCTCTCAACTAGCTGCATTCTTATGACAGTGTGAAGGTAGCAGTATTCTGAGTAAGGAGGTTCTCAGATTACCACTCTACTGCACCTGGAGATACCGTCCAGGTCTGCATTGTTAACTTGCGTCTCAGAGGCCTCTGGCAAAAGTCTCTGGTGAAGACGTGGGAAACTCACTCTACAGGCAGTGTGGAACTGTGAGGAACTGAGGGTGAGCTCAACTCTCAGCAGTAAGATGATTTTGGACAAGGCGTTCAGCTACCTTCTCACATATGGAACTTAGTATGTAGCACCAGTCTACCCCAGGAATTACTGGGAAATCGCTGGATTGAGCTTGGAGACACTAGTCTTGTGTGCCGGGAGATTCCAGTTACCTCTCCCAACACTTCGGTGAAGCAGCGAGCCTAGGCCTTTTGGAAGCGAAAGGTAGCTGCAGGCAGGAGGTAGGGTTACAGGCCATAAGCTCAACTCTCAGAAGTGGGTATGCATGGGAGGCAGATGTCTGCTACCCACTCGGACATGCGAGTGGGAACCTAGCTACACTCCGATGAAGAAGGACTTTGGAAATCGCTGTATTCAACTCAGATACACGTGGGTTCAGGCACAACGATTCCACATGCTTTTCTCACAACCTTTCCCTGCCACTAACATGAGGACGTTAGCAGCTCCTTCTACAGTCAAGCAGGATGCGGGAGGGTTGTGCCCTGTCCTTAGCTCTCACAGGGAAGCATGCCTTGAAGCCAGCTGTCAACTAGCTGCATTCTTATGGCAGGGTGAAGGTAGCAGTATTCTGAGGCAGGAGGTTCCCAGATAACCACTCTACTGCACCTGGAGATACCGTCCAGGTCTGCATTGTTAACTTGCGTCTCAGAGGCCTCTGGCAAAAGTCTGTGGTGAAGACGTGGGAAACTCACTCTGCAGGCAGTGTGGAACTGTGAGGGACTGAGGGTGAGCTCAACTCTCAGCAGTAAGATGATTTTGGACAAGGCGTTCAGCTACCTTCTCACATATGGAACTTAGTATGTAGCACCAGTCTACCCCATGAATTACTGGGAAATCGCTGGATTGAGCTTGGAGGCACTAGTCTTGTGTGCCGGCAGATTCCAGTTACCTCTCCCAACACTTCGGTGAAGCAGCGAGCCTAGGCCTTTTGGAAGCGAAAGGTAGCTGCAGGCAGGAGGTAGGGTTACAGGCCATAAGCTCAACTCTCAGAAGTGGGTATGCATGGGAGGCAGATGTCTGCTACCCACTCGGACATGCGAGTGGGAACCTAGCTACACTCTGATGAAGAAGGACTTTGGAAATCGCTGTATTCAACTCAGATACACGTGGGTTCAGGCACAACGATTCCACATGCTTTTCTCACAACCTTTCCCTGCCACTAACATGAGGACGTTAGCAGCTCCTTCTACAGTCAAGCAGGATGCGGGAGGGTTGTGCCCTGTCCTTAGCTCTCACAAGGAAGCATGCCTTGAAGCCAGCTGTCAACTAGCTGCATTCTTATGGCAGGGTGAAGGTAGCAGTATTCTGAGACAGGAGGTTCCCAGATAACCACTCTACTGCACCTGGAGATACCGTCCAGGTCTGCAATGTTAACTTGCGTCTCAGAGGCCTCTGGCAAAAGTCTCTGGTGAAGACGTGGGAAACTCACTCTGCAGGCAGTGTGGAACTGTGAGGGACTGAGGGTGAGCTCAACTCTCAGAAGTAAGATGATTTTGGACAAGGCGTTCAACTACCTACTCATGTATGGAACTTAGTATGTAGCACCAGTCTACCCCAGGAATTACTGGGAAATCGCTGGATTGAGCTTGGAGGCACTCGTCTTGTGTGCCGGGAGATTCCAGTTACCTCTCCCAACACTTGCGTCAAGCAGCGAGCCTAGGCCTTTGGAAGCGAAAGGTAGCTGCAGGCACGATGTAGGGTTACAGGCCATGAGCTCAACTCTCAGAAGTGTGTATGCATGGGAGGCAGATGTCTGCTACCCACTCGGACATGGGAGTTGGAACCTAGCTACACTCCTATTGAAGAAGGATGTTGGAAATCGCTGTATTCAACTCAGATACACGGGAGTTCAGGCCCAATGCTTACACATGCTTTTCCCACAACCTATCCCAGCCACTAACATAAGGAGGTTAGCAGGTACGTCTACAGTCAGGCAGGATGCGGGAGGGTTCTGCCCTGTCCTGAGCTCTCACAGGGAAGCATGCCTAGAAGCCAGCTCTCAACTAGCTGCATTCTTATGACAGTGTGAAGGTAGCAGTATTCTGAGTAAGGAGGTTCCCAGATTACCACTCTCCGGCACCTGGAGATACCGTCCAGGTCTGCATTGTTAACTTGCGTCTCAGAGGCCTCTGGCAAAAGTCTCTGGTGAAGACGTGGGAAACTCACTCTGCAGGCAGTGTGGAACTGTGAGGGACTGAGGGTGAGCTCAACTCTCAGCCGTAAGATGATTTTGGACAAGGCGTTCAGCTACCTTCTCACATATGGAACTTACTATGTAGCACCAGTCTACCCCAGGAATTACTGGGAAATCGCTGGATTGAGCTTGGAGGCACTAGTCTTGTGTGCCGGCAGATTCCAGTTACCTCTCCCAACCCTTCGGTGAAGCAGCGAGCCTAGGCCTTTTGGAAGCGAAAGGTAGCT
Source organism: Canis lupus baileyi (assembly GCF_048164855.1). Taxonomy (NCBI): domain Eukaryota; kingdom Metazoa; phylum Chordata; class Mammalia; order Carnivora; family Canidae; genus Canis; species Canis lupus. Next base: position 95,817 of record NC_132863.1, on the reverse strand, counting down.
GCAGGCAGGAGGTAGGGTTACAGGCCATAAGCTCAACACTCAGAAGTGGGTATGCATGGGAGGCAGATGTCTGCTACCCACTCGGACATGCGAGTGGGAACCTAGCTACACTCTGATGAAGAAGGACTTTGGAAATCGCTGTATTCAACTCAGATACACGTGGGTTCAGGCACAACGATTCCACATGCTTTTCTCACAACCTTTCCCTGCCACTAACATGAGGACGTTAGCAGCTCCTTCTACAGTCAAGCAGGATGCGGGAGCGTTGTGCCCTGTCCTTAGCTCTCACAGGGAAGCATGCCTTGAAGCCAGCTGTCAACTAGCTGCATTCTTATGGCAGTGTGAAGGTAGCAGTATTCTGAGACAGGAGGTTCCCAGATTACCACTCTACTGCACCTGGAGATACCCTCCAGGTCTGCATTGTTAACTTGCGTCTCAGAAGCCTCTGGCAAACGTCTCTGGTGAAGACGTGCGAAACTCACTCTGCAGGCAGTGTGGAACTGTGAGGGACTGAGGGTGAGCTCAACTCTCAGAAGTAAGATGTTTTTGGACAAGGCGTTCAACTACCTACTCACGTATGGAACTTAGTATGTAGCACCAGTCTACCCCAGGAATTACTAGGAAATCGGTTGATTGAGCTTGGAGGCACTCGTCTTGTGTGCCGGGAGATTCCAGTTACCTCTCCCAACACTTGCGTCAAGCAGCGAGCCTAGGCCTTTTGGAAGCGAAAGGTAGCAGCAGGCAGGATGTAGGGTTACAGGCCATAAGCTCAACTCTCAGAAGTGTGTATGCATGGGTGGCAGATGTGTGCTACCCACTCGGACATGGGAGTTGGAACCTAGCTACACTCCTATTGAAGAAGGATGTTGGAAATCGCTGTATTCAACTCAGATACACGGGAGTTCAGGCCCAATGCTTACACATGCTTTTCCCACAACCTATCCCAGCCACTAACATAAGGAGGTTAGCAGGTACGTCTACAGTCAGGCAGGATGCGGGAGGGTGCTGCCCTGTCCTCAGCTCTCACAGGGAAGCATGCCTAGAAGCCAGCTCTCAACTAGCTGCATTCTTATGACAGTGTGAAGGTAGCAGTATTCTGAGTAAGGAGGTTCCCAGATTACCACTCTCCTGCACCTGGAGATACCGTCCAGGTGTGCATTGTTAACTTGCGTCTCAGAGGCCTCTGGCCAAAGTCTCTGGTGAAGACGTGGGAAACTCACTCTGCAGGCAGTGTGGAACTGTGAGGGACTGAGGGTGAGCTCAACTCTCAGCAGTAAGATGATTTTGGACAAGGCGTTCAGCTACCTTCTCACATATGGAACTTAGTATGTAGCACCAGTCTACCCCAGGAATTACTGGGAAATCGCTGGATTGAGCTTGGAGGCACTAGTCTTGTGTGCCGGCAGATTCCAGTTACCTCTCCCAACACTTCGGTGAAGCAGCGAGCCTAGGCCTTTTGGAAGCAAAAGGTAGCTGCAGGCAGGAGGTAGGGTTACAGGCCATAAGCTCAACTCTCAGAAGTGGGTATGCATGGGAGGCAGATGTCTGCTACCCACTCGGACATGCGAGTGGGAACCTAGCTACACTCTGATGAAGAAGGACTTTGGAAATCGCTGTATTCAACTCAGATACACGTGGGTTCAGGCACAACGATTCCACATGCTTTTCTCACAACCTTTCCCTGCCACTAACATGAGGACGTTAGCAGCTCCTTCTACAGTCAAGCAGGATGCGGGAGCGTTGTGCCCTGTCCTTAGCTCTCACAGGGAAGCATGCCTTGAAGCCAGCTGTCAACTAGCTGCATTCTTATGGCAGGGTGAAGGTAGCAGTATTCTGAGACAGGAGGTTCCCAGATAACCACTCTACTGCACCTGGAGATACCGTCCAGGTCTGCATTGTTAACTTGCGTCTCAGAGGCCTCTGGCAAAAGTCTCTGGTGAAGACGTAGGAAACTCACTCTGCAGGCAGTGTGGAACTGTGAGGGACTGAGGGTGAGCTCAACTCTCAGAAGTAAGATGATTTTGGACAAGGTGTTCAACTACCTACTCACGTATGGAACTTAGTATGTAGCACCAGTCTACCCCAGGAATTACTAGGAAATCGCTTGATTGAGCTTGGAGGCACTCGTCTTGTGTGCCGGGAGATTCCAGTTACCTCTCCCAACACTTGCGTCAAGTAGCGAGCCTAGGCCTTTGGAAGCGAAAGGTAGCGGCAGGCACGATGTAGGGTTACAGGCCATGAGCTCAACTCTCAGAAGTGTGTATGCATGGGAGGCAGATGTCTGCTACCCACTCGGACATGGGAGTTGGAACCTAGCTACACTCTGATGAAGAAGGATGTTGGAAATCGCTGTATTCAACTCAGATACACGGGAGTTCAGGCCCAATGCTTACACATGCTTTTCCCACAACCTATCCCAGCCACTAACATAAGGAGGTTAGCAGGTACGTCTACAGTCAGGCAGGATGCGGGAGGGTTCTGCCCTGTCCTCAGCTCTCACAGGGAAGCATGCCTAGAAGCCAGCTCTCAACTAGCTGCATTCTTATGACAGTGTGAAGGTAGCAGTATTCTGAGTAAGGAGGTTCCCAGATTACCACTCTCCTGCACCTGGAGATACCGTCCAGGTGTGCATTGTTAACTTGCGTCTCAGAGGCCTCTGGCCAAAGTCTCTGGTGAAGACGTGGGAAACTCACTCTGCAGGCAGTGTGGAACTGTGAGGGACTGAGGGTGAGCTCAACTCTCAGCAGTAAGATGATTTTGGACAAGGCGTTCAGCTACCTTCTCACATATGGAACTTAGTATGTAGCACCAGTCTACCCCAGGAATTACTGGGAAATCGCTGGATTGAGCTTGGAGGCACTAGTCTTGTGTGCCGGCAGATTCCAGTTACCTCTCCCAACACTTCGGTGAAGCAGCGAGCCTAGGCCTTTTGGAAGCGAAAGGTAGCTGCAGGCAGGAGGTAGGGTTACAGGCCATAAGCTCAACTCTCAGAAGTGGGTATGCATGGGAGGCAGATGTCTTCTACCCACTCGGACATGCGAGTGGGAACCTAGCTACACTCTGATGAAGAGGGACTTTGGAAATCGCTGTATTCAACTCAGATACACGGGATTTCAGGCACAACGATTCCACATGCTTTTCTCACAACCTTTCCCTGCCACTAACATGAGGACGTTAGCAGCTCCTTCTACAGTCAAGCAGGATGCGGGAGGGTTGTGCCCTGTCCTTAGCTCTCACAGGGAAGCATGCCTTGAAGCCAGCTGTCAACTAGCTGCATTCTTATGGCAGGGTGAAGGTAGCAGTATTCTGAGACAGGAGGTTCCCAGATAACCACTCTACTGCACCTGGAGATACCGTCCAGGTCTGCATTGTTAACTTGCGTCTCAGAGGCCTCTGGCAAAAGTCTCTAGTGAAGACGTGGGAAACTCACTCTGCAGGCAGTGTGGAACTGTGAGGGACTGAGGGTGAGCTCAACTCTCAGAAGTAAGATGATTTTGGACAAGGCGTTCAACTACCTACTCACGTATGGAACTTAGTATGTGGCACCAGTCTACCCCAGGAATTACTAGGAAATCGCTTGATTGAGCTTGGAGGCACTCGTCTTGTGTGCCGGGAGATTCCAGTTACCTCTCCCAACACTTGCGTCAAGCAGCGAGCCTAGGCCTTTGGAAGCGAAAGGTAGCGGCAGGCACGATGTAGGGTTACAGGCCATGAGCTCAACTCTCAGAAGTGTGTATGCATGGGAGGCAGATGTCTGCTACCCACTCGGACATGGGAGTTGGAACCTAGCTACACTCTGATGAAGAAGGATGTTGGAAATCGCTGTATTCAACTCAGATACACGGGAGTTCAGGCCCAATGCTTACACATGCTTTTCCCACAACCTATCCCAGCCACTAACATAAGGAGGTTAGCAGGTACGTCTACAGTCAGGCAGGATGCGGGAGGGTGCTGCCCTGTCCTCAGCTCTCACAGGGAAGCATGCCTAGAAGCCAGCTCTCAACTAGCTGCATTCTTATGACAGTGTGAAGGTAGCAGTATTCTGAGTAAGGAGGTTCCCAGATTACCACTCTCCTGCACCTGGAGATACCGTCCAGGTCTGCATTGTTAACTTGCGTCTCAGAGGCCTCTGGCCAAAGTCTCTGGTGAAGACGTGGGAAACTCACTCTGCAGGCAGTGTGGAACTGTGAGGGACTGAGGGTGAGCTCAACTCTCAGCAGTAAGATGATTTTGGACAAGGCGTTCAGCTACCTTCTCACATATGGAACTTAGTATGTAGCACCAGTCTACCCCAGGAATTACTGGGAAATCGCTGGATTGAGCTTGGAGGCACTAGTCTTGTGTGCCGGCAGATTCCAGTTACCTGTCCCAACACTTCGGTGAAGCAGCGAGCCTAGGCCTTTTGGAAGCGAAAGGTAGCTGCAGGCAGGAGGTAGGGTTACAGGCCATAAGCTCAACTCTCAGAAGTGGGTATGCATGGGAGGCAGATGTCTGCTACCCACTCGGACATGCGAGTGGGAACCTAGCTACACTCTGATGAAGAAGGACTTTGGAAATCGCTGTATTCAACTCAGATACACGTGGGTTCAGGCACAACGATTCCACATGCTTTTCTCACAACCTTTCCCTGCCACTAACATGAGGACGTTAGCAGCTCCTTTAAAAGTCAAGCAGGATGCGGGAGGGTTGTGCCCTGTCCTTAGCTCTCACAGGGAAGCATGCCTTGAAGCCAGCTGTCAACTAGCTGCATTCTTATGGCAGGGTGAAGGTAGCAGTATTCTGAGACAGGAGGTTCCCAGATAACCACTCTACTGCACCTGGAGATACCCTCCAGGTCTGCATTGTTAACTTGCGTCTCAGAGGCCTCTGGCAAACGTCTCTGGTGAAGACGTGCGAAACTCACTCTGCAGGCAGTGTGGAACTGTGAGGGACTGAGGGTGAACTCAACTCTCAGAAGTAAGATGTTTTTGGACAAGGCGTTCAACTACCTACTCACGTATGGAACTTAGTATGTGGCACCAGTCTACCCCAGGAATTACTAGGAAATCGCTTGATTGAGCTTGGAGGCACTCGTCTTGTGTGCCGGGAGATTCCAGTTACCTCTCCCAACACTTGCGTCAAGCAGCGAGCCTAGGCCTTTGGAAGCGAAAGGTAGCGGCAGGCACGATGTAGGGTTACAGGCCATGAGCTCAACTCTCAGAAGTGTGTATGCATGGGAGGCAGATGTCTGCTACCCACTCGGACATGGGAGTTGGAACCTAGCTACACTCTGATGAAGAAGGATGTTGGAAATCGCTGTATTCAACTCAGATACACGGGAGTTCAGGCCCAATGCTTACACATGCTTTTCCCACAACCTATCCCAGCCACTAACATAAGGAGGTTAGCAGGTACGTCTACAGTCAGGCAGGATGCGGGAGGGTGCTGCCCTGTCCTCAGCTCTCACAGGGAAGCATGCCTAGAAGCCAGCTCTCAACTAGCTGCATTCTTATGACAGTGTGAAGGTAGCAGTATTCTGAGTAAGGAGGTTCCCAGATTACCACTCTCCTGCACCTGGAGATACCGTCCAGGTCTGCATTGTTAATTTGCGTCTCAGAGGCCTCTGGCCAAAGTCCCTGGTGAAGACGTGGGAAACTCACTCTGCAGGCAGTGTGGAACTGTGAGGGACTGAGGGTGAGCTCAACTCTCAGCAGTAAGATGATTTTGGACAAGGCGTTCAGCTACCTTCTCACATATGGAACTTAGTATGTAGCACCAGTCTACCCCAGGAATTACTGGGAAATCGCTGGATTGAGCTTGGAGGCACTAGTCTTGTGTGCCGGCAGATTCCAGTTACCTCTCCCAACACTTCGGTGAAGCAGCGAGCCTAGGCCTTTTGGAAGCGAAAGGTAGCTGCAGGCAGGAGGTAGGGTTACAGGCCATAAGCTCAACTCTCAGAAGTGGGTATGCATGGGAGGCAGATGTCTGCTACCCACTCGGACATGCGAGTGGGAACCTAGCTACACTCTGATGAAGAGGGACTTTGGAAATCGCTGTATTCAACTCAGATACACGGGAGTTCAGGCACAACGATTCCACATGCTTTTCTCACAACCTTTCCCTGCCACTAACATGAGGACGTTAGCAGCTCCTTCTACAGTCAAGCAGGATGCGGGAGGGTTGTGCCCTGTCCTTAGCTCTCACAGGGAAGCATGCCTTGAAGCCAGCTGTCAACTAGCTGCATTCTTATGGCAGGGTGAAGGTAGCAGTATTCTGAGACAGGAGGTTCCCAGATAACCACTCTACTGCACCTGGAGATACCCTCCAGGTCTGCATTGTTAACTTGCGTCTCAGAGGCCTCTGGCAAACGTCTCTGGTGAAGACGTGCGAAACTCACTCTGCAGGCAGTGTGGAACTGTGAGGGACTGAGGGTGAACTCAACTCTCAGAAGTAAGATGTTTTTGGACAAGGCGTTCAACTACCTACTCACGTATGGAACTTAGTATGTGGCACCAGTCTACCCCAGGAATTACTAGGAAATCGCTTGATTGAGCTTGGAGGCACTCGTCTTGTGTGCCGGGAGATTCCAGTTACCTCTCCCAACACTTGCGTCAAGCAGCGAGCCTAGGCCTTTGGAAGCGAAAGGTAGCGGCAGGCACGATGTAGGGTTACAGGCCATGAGCTCAACTCTCAGAAGTGTGTATGCATGGGAGGCAGATGTCTGCTACCCACTCGGACATGGGAGTTGGAACCTAGCTACACTCTGATGAAGAAGGATGTTGGAAATCGCTGTATTCAACTCAGATACACGGGAGTTCAGGCCCAATGCTTACACATGCTTTTCCCACAACCTATCCCAGCCACTAACATAAGGAGGTTAGCAGGTACGTCTACAGTCAGGCAGGATGCGGGAGGGTGCTGCCCTGTCCTCAGCTCTCACAGGGAAGCATGCCTAGAAGCCAGCTCTCAACTAGCTGCATTCTTATGACAGTGTGAAGGTAGCAGTATTCTGAGTAAGGAGGTTCCCAGATTACCACTCTCCTGCACCTGGAGATACCGTCCAGGTCTGCATTGTTAATTTGCGTCTCAGAGGCCTCTGGCCAAAGTCCCTGGTGAAGACGTGGGAAACTCACTCTGCAGGCAGTGTGGAACTGTGAGGGACTGAGGGTGAGCTCAACTCTCAGCAGTAAGATGATTTTGGACAAGGCGTTCAGCTACCTTCTCACATATGGAACTTAGTATGTAGCACCAGTCTACCCCAGGAATTACTGGGAAATCGCTGGATTGAGCTTGGAGGCACTAGTCTTGTGTGCCGGCAGATTCCAGTTACCTCTCCCAACACTTCGGTGAAGCAGCGAGCCTAGGCCTTTTGGAAGCGAAAGGTAGCTGCAGGCAGGAGGTAGGGTTACAGGCCATAAGCTCAACTCTCAGAAGTGGGTATGCATGGGAGGCAGATGTCTGCTACCCACTCGGACATGCGAGTGGGAACCTAGCTACACTCTGATGAAGAGGGACTTTGGAAATCGCTGTATTCAACTCAGATACACGGGAGTTCAGGCACAACGATTCCACATGCTTTTCTCACAACCTTTCCCTGCCACTAACATGAGGACGTTAGCAGCTCCTTCTACAGTCAAGCAGGATGCGGGAGGGTTGTGCCCTGTCCTTAGCTCTCACAGGGAAGCATGCCTTGAAGCCAGCTGTCAACTAGCTGCATTTTTATGGCAGGGTGAAGGTAGCAGTATTCTGAGACAGGAGGTTCCCAGATAACCACTCTACTGCACCTGGAGATACCGTCCAGGTCTGCATTGTTAACTTGCGTCTCAGAGGCCTCTGGCAAAAGTCTCTGGTGAAGACGTGGGAAACTCACTCTGCAGGCAGTGTGGAACTGTGAGGGACTGAGGGTGAGCTCAACTCTCAGAAGTAAGATGATTTTGGACAAGGCGTTCAACTACCTACTCACGTATGGAACTTAGTATGTGGCACCAGTCTACCCCAGGAATTACTAGGAAATCGCTTGATTGAGCTTGGAGGCACTCGTCTTGTGTGCCGGGAGATTCCAGTTACCTCTCCCAACACTTGCGTCAAGCAGCGAGCCTAGGCCTTTGGAAGCGAAAGGTAGCGGCAGGCACGATGTAGGGTTACAGGCCATGAGCTCAACTCTCAGAAGTGTGTATGCATGGGAGGCAGATGTCTGCTACCCACTCGGACATGGGAGTTGGAACCTAGCTACACTCTGATGAAGAAGGATGTTGGAAATCGCTGTATTCAACTCAGATACACGGGAGTTCAGGCCCAATGCTTACACATGCTTTTCCCACAACCTATCCCAGCCACTAACATAAGGAGGTTAGCAGGTACGTCTACAGTCAGGCAGGATGCGGGAGGGTGCTGCCCTGTCCTCAGCTCTCACAGGGAAGCATGCCTAGAAGCCAGCTCTCAACTAGCTGCATTCTTATGACAGTGTGAAGGTAGCAGTATTCTGAGTAAGGAGGTTCCCAGATTACCACTCTCCTGCACCTGGAGATACCGTCCAGGTCTGCATTGTTAACTTGCGTCTCAGAGGCCTCTGGCCAAAGTCTCTGGTGAAGACGTGGGAAACTCACTCTGCAGGCAGTGTGGAACTGTGAGGGACTGAGGGTGAGCTCAACTCTCAGCAGTAAGATGATTTTGGACAAGGCGTTCAGCTACCTTCTCACATATGGAACTTAGTATGTAGCACCAGTCTACCCCAGGAATTACTGGGAAATCGCTGGATTGAGCTTGGAGGCACTAGTCTTGTGTGCCGGCAGATTCCACTTACCTCTCCCAACACTTCGGTGAAGCAGCGAGCCTAGGCCTTTTGGAAGCGAAAGGTAGCTGCAGGCAGGAGGTAGGGTTACAGGCCATAAGCTCAACTCTCAGAAGTGGGTATGCATGGGAGGCAGATGTCTGCTACCCACTCGGACATGCGAGTGGGAACCTAGCTACACTCTGATGAAGAGGGACTTTGGAAATCGCTGTATTCAACTCAGATACACGGGAGTTCAGGCACAACGATTCCACATGCTTTTCTCACAACCTTTCCCTGCCACTAACATGAGGACGTTAGCAGCTCCTTCTACAGTCAAGCAGGATGCGGGAGGGTTGTGCCCTGTCCTTAGCTCTCACAGGGAAGCATGCCTTGAAGCCAGCTGTCAACTAGCTGCATTCTTATGGCAGGGTGAAGGTAGCAGTATTCTGAGACAGGAGGTTCCCAGATAACCACTCTACTGCACCTGGAGATACCGTCCAGGTCTGCATTGTTAACTTGCGTCTCAGAGGCCTCTGGCCAAAGTCTCTGGTGAAGACGTGGGAAACTCACTCTGCAGGCAGTGTGGAACTGTGAGGGACTGAGGGTGAGCTCAACTCTCAGCAGTAAGATGATTTTGGACAAGGCGTTCAGCTACCTTCTCACATATGGAACTTAGTATGTAGCACCAGTCTACCCCAGGAATTACTGGGAAATCGCTGGATTGAGCTTGGAGGCACTAGTCTTGTGTGCCGGCAGATTCCAGTTACCTCTCCCAACACTTCGGTGAAGCAGCGAGCCTAGGCCTTTTGGAAGCGAAAGGTAGCTGCAGGCAGGAGGTAGGGTTACAGGCCATAAGCTCAACTCTCAGAAGTGGGTATGCATGGGAGGCAGATGTCTGCTACCCACTCGGACATGCGAGTGGGAACCTAGCTACACTCTGATGAAGAGGGACTTTGGAAATCGCTGTATTCAACTCAGATACACGGGAGTTCAGGCACAACGATTCCACATGCTTTTCTCACAACCTTTCCCTGCCACTAACATGAGGACGTTAGCAGCTCCTTCTACAGTCAAGCAGGATGCGGGAGGGTTGTGCCCTGTCCTTAGCTCTCACAGGGAAGCATGCCTTGAAGCCAGCTGTCAACTAGCTGCATTCTTATGGCAGGGTGAAGGTAGCAGTATTCTGAGACAGGAGGTTCCCAGATAACCACTCTACTGCACCTGGAGATACCGTCCAGGTCTGCATTGTTAACTTGCGTCTCAGAGGCCTCTGGCAAAAGTCTCTGGTGAAGACGTGGGAAACTCACTCTGCAGGCAGTGTGGAACTGTGAGGGACTGAGGGTGAGCTCAACTCTCAGAAGTAAGATGATTTTGGACAAGGCGTTCAACTACCTACTCACGTATGGAACTTAGTATGTGGCACCAGTCTACCCCAGGAATTACTAGGAAATCGCTTGATTGAGCTTGGAGGCACTCGTCTTGTGTGCCGGGAGATTCCAGTTACCTCTCCCAACACTTGCGTCAAGCAGCGAGCCTAGGCCTTTGGAAGCGAAAGGTAGCGGCAGGCACGATGTAGGGTTACAGGCCATGAGCTCAACTCTCAGAAGTGTGTATGCATGGGAGGCAGATGTCTGCTACCCACTCGGACATGGGAGTTGGAACCTAGCTACACTCTGATGAAGAAGGATGTTGGAAATCGCTGTATTCAACTCAGATACACGGGAGTTCAGGCCCAATGCTTACACATGCTTTTCCCACAACCTATCCCAGCCACTAACATAAGGAGGTTAGCAGGTACGTCTACAGTCAGGCAGGATGCGGGAGGGTGCTGCCCTGTCCTCAGCTCTCACAGGGAAGCATGCCTAGAAGCCAGCTCTCAACTAGCTGCATTCTTATGACAGTGTGAAGGTAGCAGTATTCTGAGTAAGGAGGTTCCCAGATTACCACTCTCCTGCACCTGGAGATACCGTCCAGGTCTGCATTGTTAACTTGCGTCTCAGAGGCCTCTGGCCAAAGTCTCTGGTGAAGACGTGGGAAACTCACTCTGCAGGCAGTGTGGAACTGTGAGGGACTGAGGGTGAGCTCAACTCTCAGCAGTAAGATGATTTTGGACAAGGCGTTCAGCTACCTTCTCACATATGGAACTTAGTATGTAGCACCAGTCTACCCCAGGAATTACTGGGAAATCGCTGGATTGAGCTTGGAGGCACTAGTCTTGTGTGCCGGCAGATTCCACTTACCTCTCCCAACACTTCGGTGAAGCAGCGAGCCTAGGCCTTTTGGAAGCGAAAGGTAGCTGCAGGCAGGAGGTAGGGTTACAGGCCATAAGCTCAACTCTCAGAAGTGGGTATGCATGGGAGGCAGATGTCTGCTACCCACTCGGACATGCGAGTGGGAACCTAGCTACACTCTGATGAAGAGGGACTTTGGAAATCGCTGTATTCAACTCAGATACACGGGAGTTCAGGCACAACGATTCCACATGCTTTTCTCACAACCTTTCCCTGCCACTAACATGAGGACGTTAGCAGCTCCTTCTACAGTCAAGCAGGATGCGGGAGGGTTGTGCCCTGTCCTTAGCTCTCACAGGGAAGCATGCCTTGAAGCCAGCTGTCAACTAGCTGCATTCTTATGGCAGGGTGAAGGTAGCAGTATTCTGAGACAGGAGGTTCCCAGATAACCACTCTACTGCACCTGGAGATACCGTCCAGGTCTGCATTGTTAACTTGCGTCTCAGAGGCCTCTGGCCAAAGTCTCTGGTGAAGACGTGGGAAACTCACTCTGCAGGCAGTGTGGAACTGTGAGGGACTGAGGGTGAGCTCAACTCTCAGCAGTAAGATGATTTTGGACAAGGCGTTCAGCTACCTTCTCACATATGGAACTTAGTATGTAGCACCAGTCTACCCCAGGAATTACTGGGAAATCGCTGGATTGAGCTTGGAGGCACTAGTCTTGTGTGCCGGCAGATTCCAGTTACCTCTCCCAACACTTCGGTGAAGCAGCGAGCCTAGGCCTTTTGGAAGCGAAAGGTAGCTGCAGGCAGGAGGTAGGGTTACAGGCCATAAGCTCAACTCTCAGAAGTGGGTATGCATGGGAGGCAGATGTCTGCTACCCACTCGGACATGCGAGTGGGAACCTAGCTACACTCTGATGAAGAGGGACTTTGGAAATCGCTGTATTCAACTCAGATACACGGGAGTTCAGGCACAACGATTCCACATGCTTTTCTCACAACCTTTCCCTGCCACTAACATGAGGACGTTAGCAGCTCCTTCTACAGTCAAGCAGGATGCGGGAGGGTTGTGCCCTGTCCTTAGCTCTCACAGGGAAGCATGCCTTGAAGCCAGCTGTCAACTAGCTGCATTCTTATGGCAGGGTGAAGGTAGCAGTATTCTGAGACAGGAGGTTCCCAGATAACCACTCTACTGCACCTGGAGATACCGTCCAGGTCTGCATTGTTAACTTGCGTCTCAGAGGCCTCTGGCAAAAGTCTCTGGTGAAGACGTGGGAAACTCACTCTGCAGGCAGTGTGGAACTGTGAGGGACTGAGGGTGAGCTCAACTCTCAGAAGTAAGATGATTTTGGACAAGGCGTTCAACTACCTACTCACGTATGGAACTTAGTATGTGGCACCAGTCTACCCCAGGAATTACTAGGAAATCGCTTGATTGAGCTTGGAGGCACTCGTCTTGTGTGCCGGGAGATTCCAGTTACCTCTCCCAACACTTGCGTCAAGCAGCGAGCCTAGGCCTTTGGAAGCGAAAGGTAGCGGCAGGCACGATGTAGGGTTACAGGCCATGAGCTCAACTCTCAGAAGTGTGTATGCATGGGAGGCAGATGTCTGCTACCCACTCGGACATGGGAGTTGGAACCTAGCTACACTCTGATGAAGAAGGATGTTGGAAATCGCTGTATTCAACTCAGATACACGGGAGTTCAGGCCCAATGCTTACACATGCTTTTCCCACAACCTATCCCAGCCACTAACATAAGGAGGTTAGCAGGTACGTCTACAGTCAGGCAGGATGCGGGAGGGTGCTGCCCTGTCCTCAGCTCTCACAGGGAAGCATGCCTAGAAGCCAGCTCTCAACTAGCTGCATTCTTATGACAGTGTGAAGGTAGCAGTATTCTGAGTAAGGAGGTTCCCAGATTACCACTCTCCTGCACCTGGAGATACCGTCCAGGTGTGCATTGTTAACTTGCGTCTCAGAGGCCTCTGGCCAAAGTCTCTGGTGAAGACGTGGGAAAATCACTCTGCAGGCAGTGTGGAACTGTGAGGGACTGAGGGTGAGCTCAACTCTCAGCAGTAAGATGATTTTGGACAAGGCGTTCAGCTACCTTCTCACATATGGAACTTAGTATGTAGCACCAGTCTACCCCAGGAATTACTGGGAAATCGCTGGATTGAGCTTGGAGGCACTAGTCTTGTGTGCCGGCAGATTCCAGTTACCTCTCCCAACACTTCGGTGAAGCAGCGAGCCTAGGCCTTTTGGAAGCGAAAGGTAGCTGCAGGCAGGAGGTAGGGTTACAGGCCATAAGCTCAACTCTCAGAAGTGGGTATGCATGGGAGGCAGATGTCTTCTACCCACTCGGACATGCGAGTGGGAACCTAGCTACACTCTGATGAAGAAGGACTTTGGAAATCGCTGTATTCAACTCAGATACACGTGGGTTCAGGCACAACGATTCCACATGCTTTTCTCACAACCTTTCCCTGCCACTAACATGAGGACGTTAGCAGCTCCTTCTACAGTCAAGCAGGATGCGGGAGGTTTGTGCCCTGTCCTTAGATCTCACAGGGAAGCATGCCTTGAAGCCAGCTGTCAGCTAGCTGCATTCTTATGGCAGGGTGAAGGTAGCAGTATTCTGAGACAGGAGGTTCCCAGATTACCACTCTACTGCACCTGGAGATACCGTCCAGGTCTGCATTGTTAACTTGCGTCTCAGAGGCCTCTGGCAAAAGTCTCTGGTGAAGACGTGGGAAACTCACTCTGCAGGCAGTGTGGAACTGTGAGGGACTGAGGGTGAGCTCAACTCTCAGAAGTAAGATGATTTTGGACAAGGCGTTCAACTACCTACTCACGTATGGAACTTAGTATGTAGCACCAGTCTCCCCCAGGAATTACTAGGAAATCGCTTGATTGAGCTTGGAGGCACTCGTCTTGTGTGCCTGGAGATTCCAGTTACCTCTCCCAACACTTGCGTCAAGCAGCGAGCCTACGCCTTTGGAAGCGAAAGGTAGCTGCAGGCACGATGTAGGGTTACAGGCCATGAGCTCAACTCTCAGAAGTGTGTATGCATGGGAGGCAGATGTCTGCTACCCACTCGGACATGGGAGTTGGAACCTAGCTACACTCCTATTGAAGAAGGATGTTGGAAATCGCTGTATTCAACTCAGATACACGGGAGTTCAGGCCCAATGCTTACACATGCTTTTCCCACAACCTATCCGAGCAACTAACATAAGGAGGTTAGCAGGTACGTCTACAGTCAGGCAGGATGCGGGAGGGTTCTGCCCTGTCCTCAGCTCTCACAGGGAAGCATGCCTAGAAGCCAGCTCTCAACTAGCTGCATTCTTATGACAGTGTGAAGGTAGCAGTATTCTGAGTAAGGAGGTTCCCAGATTACCACTCTCCTGCACCTGGAGATACCTTCCAGGTCTGCATTGTTAACTTGCGTCTCAGAGGCCTCTGGCAAAAGTCTCTGGTGAAGACGTGGGAGACTCACTCTGCAGGCAGTGTGGAACTGGGAAGGACTGAGGGTGAGCTCAACTCTCAGCAGTAAGATGATTTTGGACAAGGCGTTCAGCTACTTTCTCACATATGGAACTTAGTATGTAGCACCAGTCTACCCCAGGAATTACTGGGAAATCGCTGGATTGAGCTTGGAGGCACTAGTCTTGTGTGCCGGCAGATTCCACTTACCTCTCCCAACACTTCGGTGAAGCAGCGAGCCTAGGCCTTTTGGAAGCGAAAGGTAGCTGCAGGCAGGAGGTAGGGTTACAGGCCATAAGCTCAACTCTCAGAAGTGGGTATGCATGGGAGGCAGATGTCTGCTACCCACTCGGACATGCGAGTGGGAACCTAGCTACACTCTGATGAAGAAGGACTTTGGAAATCGCTGTATTCAACTCAGATACACGTGGGTTCAGGCACAACGATTCCACATGCTTTTCTCACAACCTTTCCCTGCCACTAACATGAGGACGTTAGCAGCTCCTTTTACAGTCAAGCAGGATGCGGGAGGGTTGTGCCCTGTCCTTAGCTCTCACAGGGAAGCATGCCTTGAAGCCACCTGTCAACTAGCTGCATACTTATGGCAGGGTGAAGGTAGCAGTATTCTGAGACCGGAGGTTGCCAGATTACCACTCTACTGCACCTGGAGATACCCTCCAGGTCTGCATTGTTAACTTGCGTCTCATAGCCTCTGGCAAACGTCTCTGGTGAAGATGTGCGAAACTCACTCTGCAGGCAGTGTGGAACTGTGAGGGACTGAGGGTGAGCTCAACTCTCAGAAGTAAGATGATTTTGGAAAAGGCGTTCAGCTACCTTCTCACATATGGAACTTAGTATGTAGCACCAATCTACCCCAGGAATTACTGGGAAATCGCTGGATTGAGCTTGGAGGCACTAGTCTTGTGTGCCGGCAGATTCCAGTTACCTCTCCCAACACTTCGGTGAAGCAGCGAGCCTAGGCCTTTTGGAAGGGAAAGGTAGCTGCCGGCAGGAGGTAGGTTTACAGGCCATAAGCTCAACTCTCAGAAGTGGGTATGCATGGGAGGCAGATGTCTGCTTCCCACTCGTACATGCGAGTGGGAACCTAGCTACACTCTGATGAAGAAGGACTTTGGAAATCGCTGTATTCAACTCAGATACACGTGGGTTCAGGCACAACGATTCCACATGCTTTTCTCACAACCTTTCCCTGCCACTAACATGAGGACGTTAGCAGCTCCTTCTACAGTCAAGCAGGATGCGGGAGGGTTGTGCCCTGTCCTTAGCTCTCACAGGGAAGCATGCCTTGAAGCCAGCTGTCAACTAGCTGCATTCTTATGGCAGGGTGAAGGTAGCAGTATTCTGAGACAGGAGGTTCCCAGATAACCACTCTACTGCACCTGGAGATACCGTCCAGGTCTGCATTGTTAACTTGCGTCTCAGAGGCCTCTGGCAAAAGTCTCTGGTGAAGACGTGGGAAACTCACTCTGCAGGCAGTGTGGAACTGTGAGGGACTGAGGGTGAGCTCAACTCTCAGAAGTAAGATGATTTTGGACAAGGCGTTCAACTACCTACTCACGTATGGAACTTAGTATGTAGCACCAGTCTCCCCCAGGAATTACTAGGAAATCGCTTGATTGAGCTTGGAGGCACTCGTCTTGTGTGCCTGGAGATTCCAGTTACCTCTCCCAACACTTGCGTCAAGCAGCGAGCCTAGGCCTTTGGAAGCGAAAGGTAGCTGCAGGCACGATGTATGGTTACAGGCCATGAGCTCAACTCTCAGAAGTGTGTATGCATGGGAGGCAGATGTCTGCTACCCACTCGGACATGGGAGTTGGAACCTAGCTACACTCCTATTGAAGAAGGATGTTGGAAATCGCTGTATTCAACTCAGATACACGGGAGTTCAGGCCCAATGCTTACACATGCTTTTCCCACAACCTATCCCAGCCACTAACATAAGGAGGTTAGCAGGTACGTCTACAGTCAGGCAGGATGCGGGAGGGTGCTGCCCTGTCCTCAGCTCTCACAGGGAAGCATGCCTAGAAGCCAGCTCTCAACTAGCTGCATTCTTATGACAGTGTGAAGGTAGCAGTATTCTGAGTAAGGAGGTTCCCAGATTACCACTCTCCTGCACCTGGAGATACCGTCCAGGTGTGCATTGTTAACTTGCGTCTCAGAGGCCTCTGGCCAAAGTCTCTGGTGAAGACGTGGGAAACTCACTCTGCAGGCAGTGTGGAACTGTGAGGGACTGAGGGTGAGCTCAACTCTCAGCAGTAAGATGATTTTGGACAAGGCGTTCAGCTACCTTCTCACATATGGAACTTAGTATGTAGCACCAGTCTACCCCAGGAATTACTGGGAAATCGCTGGATTGAGCTTGGAGGCACTAGTCTTGTGTGCCGGCAGATTCCAGTTACCTCTCCCAACACTTCGGTGAAGCAGCGAGCCTAGGCCTTTTGGAAGCGAAAGGTAGCTGCAGGCAGGAGGTAGGGTTACAGGCCATAAGCTCAACTCTCAGAAGTGGGTATGCATGGGAGGCAGATGTCTGCTACCCACTCGGACATGCGAGTGGGAACCTAGCTACACTCTGATGAAGAAGGACTTTGGAAATCGCTGTATTCAACTCAGATACACGTGGGTTCAGGCACAACGATTCCACATGCTTTTCTCACAACCTTTCCCTGCCACTAACATGAGGACGTTAGCAGCTCCTTCTACAGTCAAGCAGGATGCGGGAGGGTTGTGCCCTGTCCTTAGCTCTCACAGGGAAGCATGCCTTGAAGCCAGCTGTCAACTAGCTGCATTCTTATGGCAGGGTGAAGGTAGCAGTATTCTGAGACAGGAGGTTCCCAGATAACCACTCTACTGCACCTGGAGATACCGTCCAGGTCTGCATTGTTAACTTGCGTCTCAGAGGCCTCTGGCAAAAGTCTCTGGTGAAGACGTGGGAAACTCACTCTGCAGGCAGTGTGGAACTGTGAGGGACTGAGGGTGAGCTCAACTCTCAGAAGTAAGATGATTTTGGACAAGGCGTTCAACTACCTACTCACGTATGGAACTTAGTATGTAGCACCAGTCTACCCCAGGAATTACTAGGAAATTGCTTGATTGAGCTTGGAGGCACTCGTCTTGTGTGCCGGGAGATTCCAGTTACCTCTCCCAACACTTGCGTCAAGCAGCGAGCCTAGGCCTTTGGAAGCGAAAGGTAGCGGCAGGCAGGATGTAGGGTTACAGGCCATGAGCTCAACTCTCAGAAGTGTGTATGCATGGGAGGCAGATGTCTGCTACCCACTCGGACATGGGAGTTGGAACCTAGCTACACTCCTATTGAAGAAGGATGTTGGAAATCGCTGTATTCAACTCAGATACACGGGAGTTCAGGCCCAATGCTTACACATGCTTTTCCCACAACCTATCCCAGCCACTAACATAAGGAGGTTAGCAGGTACGTCTACAGTCAGGCAGGATGCGGGAGGGTGCTGCCCTGTCCTCAGCTCTCACAGGGAAGCATGCCTAGAAGCCAGCTCTCAACTAGCTGCATTCTTATGACAGTGTGAAGGTAGCAGTATTCTGAGTAAGGAGGTTCCCAGATTACCACTCTCCTGCACCTGGAGATACCGTCCAGGTGTGCATTGTTAACTTGCGTCTCAGCGGCCTCTGGCCAAAGTCTCTGGTGAAGACGTGGGAAACTCACTCTGCAGGCAGTGTGGAACTGGGAAGGACTGAGGGTGAGCTCAACTCTCAGCAGTAAGATGATTTTGGACAAGGCGTTCAGCTACCTTCTCACATATGGAACTTAGTATGTAGCACCAGTCTACCCCAGGAATTACTGGGAAATCGCTGGATTGAGCTTGGAGGCACTAGTCTTGTGTGCCGGCAGATTCCAGTTACCTCTCCCAACACTTCGGTGAAGCAGCGAGCCTAGGCCTTTTGGAAGCGAAAGGTAGCTGCAGGCAGGAGGTAGGGTTACAGGCCATAAGCTCAACTCTCAGAAGTGGGTATGCATGGGAGGCAGATGTCTGCTACCCACTCGGACATGCGAGTGGGAACCTAGCTACACTCTGATGAAGAAGGACTTTGGAAATCGCTGTATTCAACTCAGATACACGTGGGTTCAGGCACAACGATTCCACATGCTTTTCTCACAACCTTTCCCTGCCACTAACATGAGGACGTTAGCAGCTCCTTCTACAGTCAAGCAGGATGCGGGAGGGTTGTGCCCTGTCCTTAGCTCTCACAGGGAAGCATGCCTTGATGCCAGCTGTCAACTAGCTGCATTCTTATGGCAGGGTGAAGGTAGCAGTATTCTGAGACAGGAGGTTCCCAGATAACCACTCTACTGCACCTGGAGATACCGTCCAGGTCTGCATTGTTAACTTGCGTCTCAGAGGCCTCTGGCAAAAGTCTCTGGTGAAGACGTGGGAAACTCACTCTGCAGGCAGTGTGGAACTGTGAGGGACTGAGGGTGAGCTCAACTCTCAGAAGTAAGATGATTTTGGACAAGGCGTTCAACTACCTACTCACGTATGGAACTTAGTATGTAGCACCAGTCTCCCCCAGGAATTACTAGGAAATCGCTTGATTGAGCTTGGAGGCACTCGTCTTGTGTGCCTGGAGATTCCAGTTACCTCTCCCAACACTTGCGTCAAGCAGCGAGCCTAGGCCTTTGGAAGCGAAAGGTAGCTGCAGGCACGATGTATGGTTACAGGCCATGAGCTCAACTCTCAGAAGTGTGTATGCATGGGAGGCAGATGTCTGCTACCCACTCGGACATGGGAGTTGGAACCTAGCTACACTCCTATTGAAGAAGGATGTTGGAAATCGCTGTATTCAACTCAGATACACGGGAGTTCAGGCCCAATGCTTACACATGCTTTTCCCACAACCTATCCCAGCCACTAACATAAGGAGGTTAGCAGGTACGTCTACAGTCAGGCAGGATGCGGGAGGGTGCTGCCCTGTCCTCAGCTCTCACAGGGAAGCATGCCTAGAAGCCAGCTCTCAACTAGCTGCATTCTTATGACAGTGTGAAGGTAGCAGTATTCTGAGTAAGGAGGTTCCCAGATTACCACTCTCCTGCACCTGGAGATACCGTCCAGGTGTGCATTGTTAACTTGCGTCTCAGAGGCCTCTGGCCAAAGTCTCTGGTGAAGACGTGGGAAACTCACTCTGCAGGCAGTGTGGAACTGTGAGGGACTGAGGGTGAGCTCAACTCTCAGCAGTAAGATGATTTTGGACAAGGCGTTCAGCTACCTTCTCACATATGGAACTTAGTATGTAGCACCAGTCTACCCCAGGAATTACTGGGAAATCGCTGGATTGAGCTTGGAGGCACTAGTCTTGTGTGCCGGCAGATTCCAGTTACCTCTCCCAACACTTCGGTGAAGCAGCGAGCCTAGGCCTTTTGGAAGCGAAAGGTAGCTGCAGGCAGGAGGTAGGGTTACAGGCCATAAGCTCAACTCTCAGAAGTGGGTATGCATGGGAGGCAGATGTCTGCTACCCACTCGGACATGCGAGTGGGAACCTAGCTACACTCTGATGAAGAAGGACTTTGGAAATCGCTGTATTCAACTCAGATACACGTGGGTTCAGGCACAACGATTCCACATGCTTTTCTCACAACCTTTCCCTGCCACTAACATGAGGACGTTAGCAGCTCCTTCTACAGTCAAGCAGGATGCGGGAGGGTTGTGCCCTGTCCTTAGCTCTCACAGGGAAGCATGCCTTGAAGCCAGCTGTAAACTAGCTGCATTCTTATGGCAGGGTGAAGGTAGCAGTATTCTGAGACAGGAGGTTCCCAGATAACCACTCTACTGCACCTGGAGATACCGTCCAGGTCTGCATTGTTAACTTGCGTCTCAGAGGCCTCTGGCAAACGTCTCTGGTGAAGACGTGCGAAACTCACTCTGCAGGCAGTGTGGAACTGTGAGGGACTGAGGGTGAGCTCAACTCTCAGAAGTAAGATGATTTTGGACAAGGCGTTCAACTACCTACTCAGGTATGGAACTTAGTATGTAGCACCTGTCTACCCCAGGAATTACTAGGAAATTGCTTGATTGAGCTTGGAGGCACTCGTCTTGTGTGCCGGGAGATTCCAGTTACCTCTCCCAACACTTGCGTCAAGCAGCGAGCCTAGACCTTTGGAAGCGAAAGGTAGCGGCAGGCAGGATGTAGGGTTACAGGCCATGAGCTCAACTCTCAGAAGTGTGTATGCATGGGAGGCAGATGTCTGCTACCCACTCGGACATGGGAGTTGGAACCTAGCTACACTCTGATGAAGAAGGATGTTGGAAATCGCTGTATTCAACTCAGATACACGGGAGTTCAGGCCCAATGCTTACACATGCTTTTCCCACAACCTATCCCAGCCACTAACATAAGGAGGTTAGCAGGTACGTCTACAGTCAGGCAGGATGCGGGAGGGTGCTGCCCTGTCCTCAGCTCTCACAGGGAAGCATGCCTAGAAGCCAGCTCTCAACTAGCTGCATGCTTATGACAGTGTGAAGGTAGCAGTATTCTGAGTAAGGAGGTTCCCAGATTACCACTCTCCTGCACCTGGAGATACCGTCCAGGTCTGCATTGTTAACTTGCGTCTCAGAGGCCTCTGGCCAAAGTCTCTGGTGAAGACGTGGGAAACTCACTCTGCAGGCAGTGTGGAACTGTGAGGGACTGAGGGTGAGCTCAACTCTCAGCAGTAAGATGATTTTGGACAAGGCGTTCAGCTACCTTCTCACATATGGAACTTAGTATGTAGCACCAGTCTACCCCAGGAATTACTGGGAAATCGCTGGATTGAGCTTGGAGGCACTAGTCTTGTGTGCCGGCAGATTCCAGTTACCTGTCCCAACACTTCGGTGAAGCAGCGAGCCTAGGCCTTTTGGAAGCGAAAGGTAGCTGCAGGCAGGAGGTAGGGTTACAGGCCATAAGCTCAACTCTCAGAAGTGGGTATGCATGGGAGGCAGATGTCTGCTACCCACTCGGACATGCGAGTGGGAACCTAGCTACACTCTGATGAAGAAGGACTTTGGAAATCGCTGTATTCAACTCAGATACACGTGGGTTCAGGCACAACGATTCCACATGCTTGTCTCACAACCTTTCCCTGCCACTAACATGAGGACGTTAGCAGCTCCTTCTACAGTCAAGCAGGATGCGGGAGGGTTGTGCCCTGTCCTTAGCTCTCACAGGGAAGCATGCCTTGAAGCCAGCTGTCAACTTGCTGCATTCTTATGGCAGGGTGAAGGTAGCAGTATTCTGAGACAGGAGGTTCCCAGATAACCACTCTACTGCACCTGGAGATACCCTCCAGGTCTGCATTGTTAACTTGCGTCTCAGAAGCCTCTGGCAAACGTCTCTGGTGAAGACGTGCGAAACTCACTCTGCAGGCAGTGTGGAACTGTGAGGGACTGAGGGTGAGCTCAACTCTCAGAAGTAAGATGTTTTTGGACAAGGCGTTCAACTACCTACTCACGTATGGAACTTAGTATGTGGCACCAGTCTACCCCAGGAATTACTAGGAAATCGCTTGATTGAGCTTGGAGGCACTCGTCTTGTGTCCCGGGAGATTCCAGTTACCTCTCCCAACACTTGCGTCAAGCAGCGAGCCTAGGCCTTTGGAAGCGAAAGGTAGCGGCAGGCACGATGTAGGGTTACAGGCCATGAGCTCAACTCTCAGAAGTGTGTATGCATGGGAGGCAGATGTCTGCTACCCACTCGGACATGGGAGTTGGAACCTAGCTACACTCTGATGAAGAAGGATGTTGGAAATCGCTGTATTCAACTCAGATACACGGGAGTTCAGGCCCAATGCTTACACATGCTTTTCCCACAACCTATCCCAGCCACTAACATAAGGAGGTTAGCAGGTACGTCTACAGTCAGGCAGGATGCGGGAGGGTGCTGCCCTGTCCTCAGCTCTCACAGGGAAGCATGCCTAGAAGCCAGCTCTCAACTAGCTGCATTCTTATGACAGTGTGAAGGTAGCAGTATTCTGAGTAAGGAGGTTCCCAGATTACCACTCTCCTGCACCTGGAGATACCGTCCAGGTCTGCATTGTTAACTTGCGTCTCAGAGGCCTCTGGCCAAAGTCTCTGGTGAAGACGTGGGAAACTCACTCTGCAGGCAGTGTGGAACTGTGAGGGACTGAGGGTGAGCTCAACTCTCAGCAGTAAGATGATTTTGGACAAGGCGTTCAGCTACCTTCTCACATATGGAACTTAGTATGTAGCACCAGTCTACCCCAGGAATTACTGGGAAATCGCTGGATTGAGCTTGGAGGCACTAGTCTTGTGTGCCGGCAGATTCCAGTTACCTGTCCCAACACTTCGGTGAAGCAGCGAGCCTAGGCCTTTTGGAAGCGAAAGGTAGCTGCAGGCAGGAGGTAGGGTTACAGGCCATAAGCTCAACTCTCAGAAGTGGGTATGCATGGGAGGCAGATGTCTGCTACCCACTCGGACATGCGAGTGGGAACCTAGCTACACTCTGATGAAGAAGGACTTTGGAAATCGCTGTATTCAACTCAGATACACGTGGGTTCAGGCACAACGATTCCACATGCTTTTCTCACAACCTTTCCCTGCCACTAACATGAGGACGTTAGCAGCTCCTTCTACAGTCAAGCAGGATGCGGGAGGGTTGTGCCCTGTCCTTAGCTCTCACAGGGAAGCATGCCTTGAAGCCAGCTGTCAACTAGCTGCATTCTTATGGCAGGGTGAAGGTAGCAGTATTCTGAGACAGGAGGTTCCCAGATAACCACTCTACTGCACCTGGAGATACCGTCCAGGTCTGCATTGTTAACTTGCGTCTCAGAGGCCTCTGGCAAAAGTCTCTGGTGAAGACGTGGGAAACTCACTCTGCAGGCAGTGTGGAACTGTGAGGGACTGAGGGTGAGCTCAACTCTCAGAAGTAAGATGTTTTTGGACAAGGCGTTCAACTACCTACTCACGTATGGAACTTAGTATGTAGCACCAGTCTACCCCAGGAATTACTAGGAAATCACTTGATTGAGCTTGGAGGCACTCGTCTTGTGTGCCGGGAGATTCCAGTTACCTCTCCCAACACTTGCGTCAAGCAGCGAGCCTAGGCCTTTTGGAAGCGAAAGGTAGCGGCAGGCAGGATGTAGGGTTACAGGCCATGAGCTCAACTCTCAGAAGTGTGTATGCATGGGAGGCAGATGTCTGCTACCCACTCGGACATGGGAGTTGGAACC
Source organism: Canis lupus baileyi (assembly GCF_048164855.1). Lineage (NCBI taxonomy): Eukaryota > Metazoa > Chordata > Mammalia > Carnivora > Canidae > Canis > Canis lupus. The sequence continues at coordinate 72,140 of NC_132863.1, read as the reverse complement.
TAGCTACACTCCTATTGAAGAAGGATGTTGGAAATCGCTGTATTCAACTCAGATACACGGGAGTTCAGGCCCAATGCTTAAACATGCTTTTCCCACAACCTATCCCAGCCACTAACATAAGGATGTTAGCAGGTACGTCTACAGTCAGGCAGGATGCGGGAGGGTGCTGCCCTGTCCTCAGCTCTCACAGGGAAGCATGCCTAGAAGCCAGCTCTCAACTAGCTGCATTCTTATGACAGTGTGAAGGTAGCAGTATTCTGAGTAAGGAGGTTCCCAGATTACCACTCTCCTGCACCTGGAGATACCGTCCAGGTGTGCATTGTTAACTTGCGTCTCAGAGGCCTCTGGCAAAAGTCTCTGGTGAAGACGTGGGAAACTCACTCTGCAGGCAGTGTGGAACTGTGAGGGACTGAGGGTGAGCTCAACTCTCAGCAGTAAGATGATTTTGGACAAGGCGTTCAGCTACCTTCTCACATATGGAACTTAGTATGTAGCACCAGTCTACCCCAGGAATTACTGGGAAATCGCTGGATTGAGCTTGGAGGCACTCGTCTTGTGTGCCGGCAGATTCCAGTTACCTCTCCCAACACTTCGGTGAAGCAGCGAGCCTAGGCCTTTTGGAAGCGAAAGGTAGCTGCAGGCAGGAGTTAGGGTTACAGGCCATAAGCTCAACTCTCAGAAGTGGGTATGCATGGGAGGCAGATGTCTGCTACCCACTCGGACATGCGAGTGGGAACCTAGCTACACTCTGATGAAGAAGGACTTTGGAAATCGCTGTATTCAACTCAGATACACGTGGGTTCAGGCACAACGATTCCACATGCTTTTCTCACAACCTTTCCCTGCCACTAACATGAGGACGTTAGCAGCTCCTTCTACAGTCAAGCAGGATGCGGGAGGGTTGTGCCCTGTCCTTAGCTCTCACAGGGAAGCATGCCTTGAAGCCAGCTGTCAACTAGCTGCATTCTTATGGCAGGGTGAAGGTAGCAGTATTCTGAGACAGGAGGTTCCCAGATAACCACTCTACTGCACCTGGAGATACCGTCCAGGTCTGCATTGTTAACTTGCGTCTCAGAGGCCTCTGGCAAACGTCTCTGGTGAAGACGTGGGAAACTCACTCTGCAGGCAGTGTGGAACTGTGAGGGACTGAGGGTGAGCACAACTCTCAGAAGTAAGATGATTTTGGACAAGGCGTTCAACTACGTACTCACGTATGGAACTTAGTATGTAGCACCAGTCTACCCCAGGAATTACTAGGAAATCGCTTGATTGAGCTTGGAGGCTCTCGTCTTGTGTGCCGGGAGATTCCAGTTACCTCTCCCAACACTTGCGTCAAGCAGCGAGCTTAGGCCTTTGGAAGCGAAAGGTAGCGGCAGGCACGGTGTAGGGTTACAGGCCATGAGCTCAACTCTCAGAAGTGTGTATGCATGGGAGGCAGATGTTTGCTACCCACTCGGACATGGGAGTTGGAACCTAGCTACACTCCTATTGAAGAAGGATGTTGGAAATCGCTGTATTCAACTCAGATACACGGGAGTTCAGGCCCAATGCTTACACATGCTTTTCCCACAACCTATCCCAGCCACTAACATAAGGAGGTTAGCAGGTACGTCTACAGTCAGGCAGGACGCGGGAGGGTTCTGCCCTGTCCTCAGCTCTCACAGGGAAGCATGCCTAGAAGCCAGCTCTCAACTAGCTGCATTCTTATGACAGTGTGAAGGTAGCAGTATTCTGAGTAAGGAGGTTCCCAGATTACCACTCTCCTGCACCTGGAGATACCGTCCAGGTCTGCATTGTTAACTTGCGTCTCAGAGGCCTCTGGCCAAAGTCTCTGGTGAAGACGTGGGAAACTCTGCAGGCAGTGTGGAACTGTGAGGGACTGAGGGTGAGCTCAACTCTCAGCAGTAAGATGATTTTGGACAAGGCGTTCAGCTACCTTCTCACATATGGAACTTAGTATGTAGCACCAGTCTACCCCAGGAATTACTGGGAAATCGCTGGATTGAGCTTGGAGGCACTAGTCTTGTGTGCCGGCAGATTCCACTTACCTCTCCCAACACTTCGGTGAAGCAGCGAGCCTAGGCCTTTTGGAAGCGAAAGGTAGCTGCAGGCAGGAGGTAGGGTTACAGGCCATAAGCTCAACTCTCAGAAGTGGGTATGCATGGGAGGCAGATGTCTGCTACCCACTCGGACATGCGAGTGGGAACCTAGCTACACTCTGATGAAGAAGGACTTTGGAAATCGCTGTATTCAACTCAGATACACGTGGGTTCAGGCACAACGATTCCACATGCTTTTCTCACAACCTTTCCCTGCCACTAACATGAGGACGTTAGCAGCTCCTTCTACAGTCAAGCAGGATGCGGGAGGGTTGTGCCCTGTCCTTAGCTCTCACAGGGAAGCATGCCTTGAAGCCAGCTGTCAACTAGCTGCATTCTTATGGCAGGGTGAAGGTAGCAGTATTCTGAGACAGGAGGTTCCCAGATAACCACTCTACTGCACCTGGAGATACCGTCCAGGTCTGCATTGTTAACTTGCGTCTCAGAGGCCTCTGGCAAACGTCTCTGGTGAAGACGTGGGAAACTCACTCTGCAGGCAGTGTGGAACTGTGAGGGACTGAGGGTGAGCACAACTCTCAGAAGTAAGATGATTTTGGACAAGGCGTTCAACTACGTACTCACGTATGGAACTTAGTATGTAGCACCAGTCTACCCCAGGAATTACTAGGAAATCGCTTGATTGAGCTTGGAGGCTCTCGTCTTGTGTGCCGGGAGATTCCAGTTACCTCTCCCAACACTTGCGTCAAGCAGCGAGCTTAGGCCTTTGGAAGCGAAAGGTAGCGGCAGGCACGGTGTAGGGTTACAGGCCATGAGCTCAACTCTCAGAAGTGTGTATGCATGGGAGGCAGATGTTTGCTACCCACTCGGACATGGGAGTTGGAACCTAGCTACACTCCTATTGAAGAAGGATGTTGGAAATCGCTGTATTCAACTCAGATACACGGGAGTTCAGGCCCAATGCTTACACATGCTTTTCCCACAACCTATCCCAGCCACTAACATAAGGAGGTTAGCAGGTACGTCTACAGTCAGGCAGGACGCGGGAGGGTTCTGCCCTGTCCTCAGCTCTCACAGGGAAGCATGCCTAGAAGCCAGCTCTCAACTAGCTGCATTCTTATGACAGTGTGAAGGTAGCAGTATTCTGAGTAAGGAGGTTCCCAGATTACCACTCTCCTGCACCTGGAGATACCGTCCAGGTCTGCATTGTTAACTTGCGTCTCAGAGGCCTCTGGCCAAAGTCTCTGGTGAAGACGTGGGAAACTCTGCAGGCAGTGTGGAACTGTGAGGGACTGAGGGTGAGCTCAACTCTCAGCAGTAAGATGATTTTGGACAAGGCGTTCAGCTACCTTCTCACATATGGAACTTAGTATGTAGCACCAGTCTACCCCAGGAATTACTGGGAAATCGCTGGATTGAGCTTGGAGGCACTAGTCTTGTGTGCCGGCAGATTCCACTTACCTCTCCCAACACTTCGGTGAAGCAGCGAGCCTAGGCCTTTTGGAAGCGAAAGGTAGCTGCAGGCAGGAGGTAGGGTTACAGGCCATAAGCTCAACTCTCAGAAGTGGGTATGCATGGGAGGCAGATGTCTGCTACCCACTCGGACATGCGAGTGGGAACCTAGCTACACTCTGATGAAGAAGGACTTTGGAAATCGCTGTATTCAACTCAGATACACGTGGGTTCAGGCACAACGATTCCACATGCTTGTCTCACAACCTTTCCCTGCCACTAACATGAGGACGTTAGCAGCTCCTTCTACAGTCAAGCAGGATGCGGGAGGGTTGTGCCCTGTCCTTAGCTCTCACAGGGAAGCATGCCTTGAAGCCAGCTGTCAACTTGCTGCATTCTTATGGCAGGGTGAAGGTAGCAGTATTCTGAGACAGGAGGTTCCCAGATAACCACTCTACTGCACCTGGAGATACCCTCCAGGTCTGCATTGTTAACTTGCGTCTCAGAAGCCTCTGGCAAACGTCTCTGGTGAAGACGTGCGAAACTCACTCTGCAGGCAGTGTGGAACTGTGAGGGACTGAGGGTGAGCTCAACTCTCAGAAGTAAGATGTTTTTGGACAAGGCGTTCAACTACCTACTCACGTATGGAACTTAGTATGTGGCACCAGTCTACCCCAGGAATTACTAGGAAATCGCTTGATTGAGCTTGGAGGCACTCGTCTTGTGTGCCGGGAGATTCCAGTTACCTCTCCCAACACTTGCGTCAAGCAGCGAGCCTAGGCCTTTGGAAGCGAAAGGTAGCGGCAGGCACGATGTAGGGTTACAGGCCATGAGCTCAACTCTCAGAAGTGTGTATGCATGGGAGGCAGATGTCTGCTACCCACTCGGACATGGGAGTTGGAACCTAGCTACACTCTGATGAAGAAGGATGTTGGAAATCGCTGTATTCAACTCAGATACACGGGAGTTCAGGCCCAATGCTTACACATGCTTTTCCCACAACCTATCCCAGCCACTAACATAAGGAGGTTAGCAGGTACGTCTACAGTCAGGCAGGATGCGGGAGGGTGCTGCCCTGTCCTCAGCTCTCACAGGGAAGCATGCCTAGAAGCCAGCTCTCAACTAGCTGCATTCTTATGACAGTGTGAAGGTAGCAGTATTCTGAGTAAGGAGGTTCCCAGATTACCACTCTCCTGCACCTGGAGATACCGTCCAGGTCTGCATTGTTAACTTGCGTCTCAGAGGCCTCTGGCCAAAGTCTCTGGTGAAGACGTGGGAAACTCACTCTGCAGGCAGTGTGGAACTGTGAGGGACTGAGGGTGAGCTCAACTCTCAGCAGTAAGATGATTTTGGACAAGGCGTTCAGCTACCTTCTCACATATGGAACTTAGTATGTAGCACCAGTCTACCCCAGGAATTACTGGGAAATCGCTGGATTGAGCTTGGAGGCACTAGTCTTGTGTGCCGGCAGATTCCAGTTACCTGTCCCAACACTTCGGTGAAGCAGCGAGCCTAGGCCTTTTGGAAGCGAAAGGTAGCTGCAGGCAGGAGGTAGGGTTACAGGCCATAAGCTCAACTCTCAGAAGTGTGTATGCATGGGAGGCAGATGTCTGCTACCCACTCGGACATGGGAGTTGGAACCTAGCTACACTCCTATTGAAGAAGGATGTTGGAAATCGCTGTATTCAACTCAGATACACGGGAGTTCAGGCCCAATGCTTACACATGCTTTTCCCACAACCTATCCCAGCCACTAACATAAGGAGGTTAGCAGGTACGTCTACAGTCAGGCAGGACACGGGAGGGTTCTGCCCTGTCCTCAGCTCTCACAGGGAAGCATGCCTAGAAGCCAGCTCTCAACTAGCTGCATTCTTATGACAGTGTGAAGGTAGCAGTATTCTGAGTAAGGAGGTTCCCAGATTACCACTCTCCTGCACCTGGAGATACCGTCCAGGTCTGCATTGTTAACTTGCGTCTCAGAGGCCTCTGGCAAAAGTCTCTGGTGAAGACGTGGGAAACTCACTCTGCAGGCAGTGTGGAACTGTGAGGGACTGAGGGTGAGCTCAACTCTCAGCAGTAAGATGATTTTGGACAAGGCGTTCAGCTACCTTCTCACATATGGAACTTAGTATGTAGCACCAGTCTACCCCAGGAATTACTGGGAAATCGCTGGATTGAGCTTGGAGGCACTCGTCTTGTGTGCCGGCAGATTCCAGTTACCTCTCCCAACACTTCGGTGAAGCAGCGAGCCTAGGCCTTTTGGAAGCGAAAGGTAGCTGCAGGCAGGAGGTAGGGTTACAGGCCATAAGCTCAACTCTCAGAAGTGGGTATGCATGGGAGGCAGATATCTGCTACCCACTCGGACATGCGAGTGGGAACCTAGCTACACTATGATGAAGAAGGACTTTGGAAATCGCTGTATTCAACTCAGATACACGTGGGTTCAGGCACAACGATTCCACATGCTTTTCTCACAACCTTTCCCTGCCACTAACATGAGGACGTTAGCAGCTCCTTCTACAGTCAAGCAGGATGCGGGAGGGTTGTGCCCTGTCCTTAGCTCTCACAGGGAAGCATGCCTTGAAGCCAGCTGTCAACTAGCTGCATTCTTATGGCAGGGTGAAGGTAGCAGTATTCTGAGACAGGAGGTTCCCAGATTACCACTCTACTGCACCTGGAGATACCGTCCAGGTCTGCATTGTTAACTTGCGTCTCAGAGGCCTCTGGCAAACGTCTCTGGTGAAGACGTGGGAAACTCACTCTGCAGGCAGTGTGGAACTGTGAGGGACTGAGGGTGAGCACAACTCTCAGAAGTAAGATGATTTTGGACAAGGCGTTCAACTACGTACTCACGTATGGAACTTAGTATGTAGCACCAGTCTACCCCAGGAATTACTAGGAAATCGCTTGATTGAGCTTGGAGGCTCTCGTCTTGTGTGCCGGGAGATTCCAGTTACCTCTCCCAACACTTGCGTCAAGCAGCGAGCCTAGGCCTTTGGAAGCGAAAGGTAGCGGCAGGCACGGTGTAGGGTTACAGGCCATGAGCTCAACTCTCAGAAGTGTGTATGCATGGGAGGCAGATGTTTGCTACCCACTCGGACATGGGAGTTGGAACCTAGCTACACTCCTATTGAAGAAGGATGTTGGAAATCGCTGTATTCAACTCAGATACACGGGAGTTCAGGCCCAATGCTTACACATGCTTTTCCCACAACCTATCCCAGCCACTAACATAAGGAGGTTAGCAGGTACGTCTACAGTCAGGCAGGACGCGGGAGGGTTCTGCCCTGTCCTCAGCTCTCACAGGGAAGCATGCCTAGAAGCCAGCTCTCAACTAGCTGCATTCTTATGACAGTGTGAAGGTAGCAGTATTCTGAGTAAGGAGGTTCCCAGATTACCACTCTCCTGCACCTGGAGATACCGTCCAGGTCTGCATTGTTAACTTGCGTCTCAGAGGCCTCTGGCAAAAGTCTCTGGTGAAGACGTGGGAAACTCACTCTGCAGGCAGTGTGGAACTGTGAGGGACTGAGGGTGAGCTCAACTCTCAGCAGTAAGATGATTTTGGACAAGGCGTTCAGCTACCTTCTCACATATGGAACTTAGTATGTAGCACCAGTCTACCCCAGGAATTACTGGGAAATCGCTGGATTGAGCTTGGAGGCACTAGTCTTGTGTGCCGGCAGATTCCAGTTACCTCTCCCAACACTTACGTCAAGCAGCGAGCCTAGGCCTTTTGGAAGCGAAAGGTAGCGGCAGGCACGATGTAGGGTTACAGGCCATGAGCTCAACTCTCAGAAGTGTGTATGCATGGGAGGCAGATGTCTGCTACCCACTCGGACATGGGAGTTGGAACCTAGCTACACTCCTATTGAAGAAGGATGTTGGAAATCGCTGTATTCAACTCAGATACACGGGAGTTCAGGCCCAATGCTTACACATGCTTTTCCCACAACCTATCCCAGCCACTAACATAAGGAGGTTAGCAGGTACGTCTACAGTCAGGCAGGACACGGGAGGGTTCTGCCCTGTCCTCAGCTCTCACAGGGAAGCATGCCTAGAAGCCAGCTCTCAACTAGCTGCATTCTTATGACAGTGTGAAGGTAGCAGTATTCTGAGTAAGGAGGTTCCCAGATTACCACTCTCCTGCACCTGGAGATACCGTCCAGGTCTGCATTGTTAACTTGCGTCTCAGAGGCCTCTGGCAAAAGTCTCTGGTGAAGACGTGGGAAACTCACTCTGCAGGCAGTGTGGAACTGTGAGGGACTGAGGGTGAGCTCAACTCTCAGCAGTAAGATGATTTTGGACAAGGCGTTCAGCTACCTTCTCACATATGGAACTTAGTATGTAGCACCAGTCTACCCCAGGAATTACTGGGAAATCGCTGGATTGAGCTTGGAGGCACTCGTCTTGTGTGCCGGCAGATTCCAGTTACCTCTCCCAACACTTCGGTGAAGCAGCGAGCCTAGGCCTTTTGGAAGCGAAAGGTAGCTGCAGGCAGGAGGTAGGGTTACAGGCCATAAGCTCAACTCTCAGAAGTGGGTATGCATGGGAGGCAGATGTCTGCTACCCACTCGGACATGCGAGTGGGAACCTAGCTACACTCTGATGAAGAAGGACTTTGGAAATCGCTGTATTCAACTCAGATACACGTGGGTTCAGGCACAACGATTCCACATGCTTTTCTCACAACCTTTCCCTGCCACTAACATGAGGACGTTAGCAGCTCCTTCTACAGTCAAGCAGGATGCGGGAGGGTTGTGCCCTGTCCTTAGCTCTCACAGGGAAGCATGCCTTGAAGCCAGCTGTCAACTAGCTGCATTTTTATGGCAGGGTGAAGGTAGCAGTATTCTGAGACAGGAGGTTCCCAGATAACCACTCTACTGCACCTGGAGATACCCTCCAGGTCTGCATTGTTAACTTGCGTCTCAGAAGCCTCTGGCAAACGTCTCTGGTGAAGACGTGCGAAACTCACTCTGCAGGCAGTGTGGAACTGTGAGGGACTGAGGGTGAGCTCAACTCTCAGAAGTAAGATGTTTTTGGACAAGGCGTTCAACTACCTACTCACGTATGGAACTTAGTATGTGGCACCAGTCTACCCCAGGAATTACTAGGAAATCGCTTGATTGAGCTTGGAGGCACTCGTCTTGTGTGCCGGGAGATTCTAGTTACCTCTCCCAACACTTGCGTCAAGCAGCGAGCCTAGGCCTTTTGGAAGCGAAAGGTAGCGGCAGGCACGATGTAGGGTTACAGGCCATAAGCTCAACTCTCAGAAGTGTGTATGCATGGGAGGCAGATGTCTGCTACCCACTCGGACATGGGAGTTGGAACCTAGCTACACTCCTATTGAAGAAGGATTTTGGAAATCGCTGTATTCAACTCCGATACACGGGAGTTCAGGCCCAATGCTTACACATGCTTTTCCCACAACCTATCCCAGCCACTAACATAAGGAGGTTAGCAGGTACGTCTACAGTCAGGCAGGATGCGGGAGGGTTCTGCCCTGTCCTCAGCTCTCACAGGAAAGCATGCCAAGAAGCCAGCTCTCAACTAGCTGCATTCTTATGACAGTGTGAAGGTAGCAGTATTCTGAGTAAGGAGGTTCCCAGATTACCACTCTACTGCACCTGGAGATACCCTCCAGGTCTGCATTGTTAACTTGCGTCTCAGAGGCCTCTGGCAAACGTCCCTGGTGAAGACGTGCGAAACTCACTCTGCAGGCAGTGTGGATCTGTGAGGGACTTAGGGTGAGCTCAACTCTCAGAAGTATGATGCTTTTGGACGAGGTGTTCAGCTACCTTCTGACGTATGGAACTTAGTATGTAGCACCAGTCTACCACAGGAATTACTAGGAAATCGCTGGATTGAGCTTGGAGGCACTAGTCTTGTGTGCCGGGAGATTCCAATTACCTCTCCCAACACTTCCGTCAAACAGCGAGCCTAGGCGTTTTAGAAGCGAGGGTACCAGCAGGCTGGATGTGGAGGTACAGGCCATCAGCTCAACTCTCAGAAGTGTGTATGCATGGGAGGCAGATATCTGCTACCCACTCTGACATGGGAGTTGGAACCTAGCTACAGTCTGATTGAAGTAGGCCATTGGAAATCGCTGTTTTCAACTCAGATACACAAGAGTTCAGACCCAATGCTTACACATGCTTTTCCCGCAACCTCTCTCAGCCACTAACATTAGGATGTTAGCAGCTACGCCTACAGTCAGGCAGGATGCGGGAGGATTCTGCCCTGACCTCAGCTCTCCGAGGGAAGCATGCCTGGAAGCCAGCTCTCAACTAGCTGCATTCTTATGGCAGTGTGAAGGTAGCAGTATTCTGAGTCAGGAGGTTCCAAGATTACCACTCTACTGCACCTGGAGATACCCTCCAGGTCTGCATTGTTAACTTGCGTCTCAGAAGCCTGTGGCAAACGTCTCTGGTGAAGACCTGCGAAACTCACTCTGCAGGCAGTGTGGAACTGTGAGGGACTGAGGGTGAGCTCAACTCTCAGAAGTAAGATGCTTTTGGACAAGGAGTTCAGCTACCTTCTCACGTATGGAACTTAGTATGTAGCACAAGTCTACTACAGGAATTACTAGGAAATCGCTGGATTGAGCTTGGAGGCACTCGTCTTGTGTGCCGGGAGATTCCAATTACCTCTCCCAACACTTTCGTCAAACAGGGAGCCTAGGCCTTTTAGAAGCGAAGGGTACCAGCAGGCTGGATGGAGATGTACAGGCCATAAGCTCAACTCTCAGAAGTGTGTATGCATGGGAGGCAGATGTCTGCTCCCCATTCTGACATGGTAGTTGGAACCTAGCTACACTTTGATTGAAGAAGGCCATTGGAAATCGCTGTATTCAACTCAGTTACACAGGAGTTCAGGCCCAATGCTTACACATGCTTTTCCCACAACCTCTCTCAGCCACTAACTTTAGGATGTTAGCAGCTACGCCTACAGTCAGGCAGGATGCGGGAGGGTTCTGCCCTGTCCTCAGCACTCCCAGGGAAGCATGCCTAGAAGCCAGCTCTCAACTAGCTGCTTTCTTATGGCAATGTGAAGGTAGCAGTATTCTGAGTCAGGAGGTTCAAAGTTTACCACTCTACTGCACCTGGTGATACCCTCCAGGTGTACATTGTTAACTTGCGTCTCAGAAGCCTGTGGCAAACGTCTCTGGTGAAGACCTGCGAAACTCACTCTGCAGGCAGTGTGGAAATGTGAGGGACTGTGTGTGAGCTCAACTCTCAAAACAGAGATGCTTTTGGACTCGGGGTTCAGCTAGCTTCTCTCGTATGGAATTTAGTATGTAGCACCTGTCTAAGACAGGAATTACTGGGAATCGCTGGATTGAGCTTGGAGGCACTAGTCTTGTGTGCCGAGACTTTCCACTTACCTCTCACAGCACTTCAGTCACGCATCGAGCCTAGGCCTGTTTGCAGAGAAATGTACCTGCAGGCAGGATGTGGGAAGTACAGGCCATAAGCTCAACTCTCAAAAGTGTGTAGCCTGGGAGGCAGATGTCTGCTACCCACTCATTCATGGGAGTTAGAAACTAGCTACACTCTTTGAAGAAGGCTGTTTGAAATTGCTGTATTCAACTCAGATAATCGTGAGTACAGGCCTGACACTTTCACATGCATTTCGCCACCCTCTCCCAGCACCTAACATAAGGATATTAGCAGTTACGTCTACGGGCAGGCAGGATGCAGGATGGTCTTGCCCTGAACTCAGCCTCAGAAGGAAGCATGCCTAGAAGCCAGGTTTCTACTAGCTCGTTCTGATGGCCGTGAGAATGTAGCAGCATTGTAAGGTGGGACGTTCCATGACTACCGCTCTACTGCACCTGGAGACAAAACCATTGAAGCCTGCCGCTGGCCCTTGCATCCCATGAGCTTCTGACAAACATGTCTAGTGAGGATGTTCGTAACTGTATCTGCAGGCAGTGTGGAACTGGGAAGGACCATGTTTCAGCTTATCTCCGAGCGGGAAATTCCCCAAGAGAGCTTTCAGCTACGTTCTCAGGTTGGAAGTTAGTATGTAGCTCCCGTCTTAGGGAGGAATTCCTCAGAAGTCGCTGGATTGAACTAAGAGACACTTGGCTCTTGCAAAAATTGCATCCCGTATCAAACGAAATCCTTTGGAAGTGAAGTGTACAGGCAGTCAGCATGTGGAAGGTAAGCTCAAGCCAAAGGAGTGTGCATGCCTAGTAGGCAGCTGTCCGCTAGGCGCGATATTGACAAGGGAGACACTTGGTTTATACTCCGCTTCTCTCCCGTATACAACGAAATGCTGTGGAAGCCGAACTTTCAGGCAGTCAGGATTGGGGAGGTACATGCCATAAGCTCAACTCTCAGCAATGTGTATGCTTTGTAGGCTGATGTCTGCTAAACACTTATCGAAGCGAGGTATACCCAAGCTACACTGTAATTGAACAAGGACGTTGGCAATCGCTGTATTGAAGTCAGATGGATATGAGTACAGTCCTGGCGCTTCCACTTGCATTTCTCCAACCTCTCCCATCATCTCACTTAAGGATGTTAGCAGGTATGAGTATGGGCAGGCAGGATGCGGGAGGGTCCTGCCCAGAGCTCAACTCTCACAAGAGAGCATGCCTAGAAGCCAGCTTTCAACTGGCTGCGTTCTAATGGCCGTAAGATCATAGCAGTCTTCTAACTCAGGAAGTTCGAAGAATACCACTCTACTGCACTTGCAGACACCTTCCAGGCCTGCATTATTCCACTTGTTTCTCACAAGCTTCTGACAAACGTCTCTGGTGAAGATGTTCAAAACTCATTCTGCAGGCAATGTGGAACTGTGAGGGTTTTGGTGTGAACTCAACTCTTGGAAGAGAGATGCTTTTGGACTTGGGGTTCAGCTAGCTCTCACGTATGGAACTTAGTATGTAGCACCTAAGACATGAATTACTAGGAAATCGCAGGATTGAGCTTCGAGGCCCTATTCTTGTGTGCCGGGACTTTCGTCTTATCTCTCACAACACTTCAGTCATGCATCGAGCCTAGGCCTGTTACCAGCGCAGTGTACCTGGAGGAGGATGTGGGAAGTACAGGCCATAAGCTCAACTCTCAAAAGTGTGTACGCCTGGGAGGCTGATGTCTGTTACCCACTCGTACATTGGAGTTAGAAACTAGCTACACTCTGATTGAAGAAGGCCGTTTGAAATCGCTATATTCAACTTTGATAATGTTGAGTACAAGCCTGATACTTCCACATGCAAATGGAATCGAAACAAATAGAATCCCATCGAATAGAATCGAAAAGAATCGGAAACTATCGTATCGATACGAAAAAAATGGAATTGAATCGAATCGAATCCAAAAGGATCGAATCGCATCGAATTGAAAAGAATCGTATCGAATCGAAAATATTTGAAACAAATCAAATAAAAAGGAATTGAATAGAAAAATTCGAATCGAAAAGAAATGAATTGAATCGAATCGAAAAGGATCGAATCGAATCGAATCAAAAAGAATCGAATTGAAAAGAATTCAATCGAAGAGTTTCCATTCGAATCGAATTGAATCGAAAAGAATCTAATCGAACCAAGAAGATTCGAATGGAATCAAAAAGAAACGAATCAAAAAGAATCGAATCGAATCGATTCATTAGAATCGAATCTAATCGAATCGAAAAGTTTCGAATCCAAATGAATCTAATCGAAAAGAATGGAATCAAAAAGAATCGAATTGTTTCAGAAAAAATGAATCGAAGTGAATCGAATCGAAAAGAATTGAATCGAATTGATTTTAAAAGAAAGGAATTCGAATTGAAAAGACTCGAATCGAAAGATTCGAATCAAATCAAATCGAAACCAAAAGAATCGAATCGAATAGAATCAAAAAGAAACTAATTAAAAACTATCATATCGAAAAGAAAAAAATCGTATCGAATCAAAAAAATCGAATCGAATTATATCGAAAAGGATCTAATCAATTCTAAACGAATCAAAAAGAATCGAATCGAATAAAAAAGAATCGAATCGAATAGGAAATAATCGAAATAAATCAAATAAAAAAGAATCGCATAGAAAAAATCGAATCGAATTGAAAAGAATCAAATCTAATCGAAAAGAATTGAATCAAATCGAATCGAAAACAAACGAATCCAATCGAATCGAAAACAATTGAATCGAAGAGTTTCGAATCGAATCGCATTGAATCGAAAAGAATCTGATCGAACCGAAAAGATTCGAATGGTTTCAAAAAGAAACGAATCAAAAAGAATTGAATCGAATCGATTCGAAGAGAATAGAATCTAATCGAATCGAAAACTATCAAATCCAAATGAATCTAATCGAAAAAAGTGTAATCAAAAAGAATCGAATTGTTTCAGAAAAAACGAATCGAATTGAATCGAATCGAATAGAATTGAATGGAATCAATTTTAAAAGAAAAGAATTCGACTCAAAAAGACTCGAATCGATAGATTCGAATCAAATCTAACCGAAACAAAAAGAATCGAATCGAATAGAATCGAAAAGAAACTAATCGAAAACTATCATATCAAAAAGAAAAAAATCGTATCGAATCAAAAAAATCGAATTGAATCGAATCGAAAAGGATCTAATCAATTCTAAACAAATAAAAAAAAATCGAAATGAATCGAAAAGAATCGAATCAAATAGAATAGAAAATAATCGAAACAAATCAAATAAAAAAGAATCGAATAGAAAAACATCGAATCGAATCGAAAAGAATCAAATCGAATCGAAAAGAATTGAATTGAATCGAATCGAAAATAATCGAATCCAATCGAAAACAATCGAATCGTAGAGTTTTAAATCGAATCGAATTCAATCGAAAAGAATCTAATCGAACCAAAAACATTCGAATGGAATCAAAAAGAAATGAATTAAAAAGAATCAAATCGAATTGAATCAAAAAGAATCGAATCGAATCGAAAATAATCGAATCCAAATGAATCGAGTCGAAAGGAGTGGAATCGAAAAGAATTGAATCGTTTAGAAAGAAACAAATCGAATTGAATTGAATCAAATAGAAAATAATCGAATCCAATCGAATTGAAAAGAATAGAAAAGAACTGAATCGAATCGAATCGAAAAGAAATCGATTCGAAAAGAATCGAATCGAAGAAAAAAGAAAGGAATCGAATCGAATCGAAAAGAATCGAATCCAAAATAATCGAATCGAAGATTGAATCGAAAGAATGGAATCGATTCGTAAAAACCAAATCAAAGAGACTCGAAAAGAATCGAATCAAATAAAAAAAAAATAGAAAAGAATCGAATCGAATCGAAAAGAAAAGAATCGAATCAAATCGATTTGAAAAGAAAGATATTCGAATCGAAAAGAATCGAATCGAAAAGAATCGAATCGAAACGAATCGAAAAAAATCGAATCGAATTGCTCCAAATCAAAAGAATTGAATCGAATGGAAGTGAAAATAATCGAATCAAATCGAATCGAATCAAAATAATCAAATCGAAACGAATCAAAAAGAATCAAATCGATTCGAAAAGAAAGGAATTCAAATAAAAAACATTCGATTAGAAAGATTCGAATCAAATCGAATTGAATAGAAAAGAATAGAATCAAATCAAATAGAAAAGAAACGAATAGAAAACTGTCGAATGGAAATGAAAAAAATCGAATTGAATCGTATCGAAGAGAATCGAATCGAATCAAAAAAGATCGAATGGAATCGAATATAAGAATCTAATCGAATCGAATCAAAAAGAATCTAATCGAATCGAAAGGATCGAATCAAA
Organism: Canis lupus baileyi; assembly: GCF_048164855.1. Lineage (NCBI taxonomy): Eukaryota > Metazoa > Chordata > Mammalia > Carnivora > Canidae > Canis > Canis lupus. Next base: position 56,897 of record NC_132863.1, on the reverse strand, counting down.
TTTTATCGAATGGAAAAGAATCAAATCAAATCGAAAAGAATCGAATCGAATCGAAAAGGATCGAATCGAATCAAATCGAATAGAAAAGAATCGAATAGAATCGAAAAGAATCGAATCAAATTGAATCGAAAAGAATCAAATCAAATCGAAAAGAATTGAATCGAATCGAAAAGAATCGAATCGAATCAAATCGAAAAGAATCGAATCAAATTGATTCGAAAAGAAAGAAATTAATATAGAAGAGGCTAGAATCGAAAAGAATCTAAATGAATCGAATAGAAAAATATCGAATCGAATTGCACCGAATCAAAAGAATCGAATCTAATGGAAGTGAAAATAATCGAATTGAATCAAAAAGAATCGAATCGAATCGAATCAAAAAGAATCGAATCGAATCGAAAAGAATCAAATCGAATCGATTCGAAAAGAAAGGAATTCAAATCAAAAACACTCGAATAGAAAGATTCGAATCGAATCGAATCGAAAAGAATAGAATCGAATAGAAAAGAAACGAATAGAAAACTATCGAATGGAAAAAACTATCGAAAAAAATCGAATCGAATTGGAGAGAATCGAATTGAATCGAAAAAAGATCAAATCGAATCGAATATAAGAATCGAATCGAATCGAATTGAAAAGAATCGAATCAAAAAGGATCAAATCGAATTGTATCGAATAGAAAAGAATCAAATCAAATCGAAAAGAATCGAATCAAATCGAATAGGAAAGAATCGAAAAAATCTAATAAAGAGTCGAATCGAATCGAAAATATCGAATCGAATGGAAAAGAATCGAATCGAATCGAAAAGAATCTAATCGAATCGAATCGTTTGTAAAGAAAGGAATTCGAATCAAAAAGACTTGAATCATAAGATTCTAATCGAATCGAATCAAAAAGAAACGAACCAAAAACTATCGAATCGAAATGAAAAAAATCGAATCGAAATGAATCGAAAAGAATCGAAGAAATCTAATAAAAAAGAATTGAATCGAATCGAAAATATCGAATCGAATGGAAAAGAATCGAATCAAATCGAATCGAAAATAATCGAAACATCAAATAAAAAGAATCGAATGGAAAAAAATGAAAAGAATTGAATCGAATCGAAAAGAATTGAATTGAATCGAATCGAAAACAATCAAATCGAATCGAATCAAAAAGAATTGAATCTAAGAGTTTCGAATAGAATCGAATTGAATCGAAAAGAATCTAATCGAAATGAAAATATTCGAATAGAATCGAAAAGAAACGAATCAAAAAGAATCGAATCGAATTGAAAAGAATAGAATCTAATCGAGTCGAAAAGAATAGAATCCAAATAAATCAAGTCGAAAGGAGTGGAATCGAAAAGAATTGAATCGATTCGAAAAAAACGAATCAAATTGAATCTAATCGAATCGAAAATAATCGAATCAAATTGAATCGTAAAGAATACAAAATAATCGAATTGAATCGTAAAGAATAGAATCGAAGCGAACCGAAAAGAATCAAATCGAATTGAAAAGAATCGAATCGAATTGAACCGTAATGAAAAGAATCGAATCGAATCGAAAAGAATGGAATCGAATTGAATCGAAAAGAATTGAATCGAATGCAATCAAATCGAAAAGAATCGAATCGAATTGAAAAGAATCAAATCGAATTGATTGAATCAAAAAGAATCGAATCGAATCACATCGAATCGAAAATAATTGAAACGAATAAAAAATAATCGAATCGAATTGAATCGAGAATAATTGGAATTGAATTGAATCGATAATCGAATTGAATCTAATCGAGTTGAATCGAAAATAATCGAATCGAATCAAATCAATTAGAAAAAAATCGAATCAAATTGCATCGAACCAAAAGTAATCGAATCGTATTGAATCGATTCGAATTGAAAAGAATCGAATCGAATCGAATCGAAAGAATCAAATCGAATTGAATCAAAAAGAATCGAATCCAAAGAATCGAATTGTAGAGAATCTAATCGAAACGAAAAGATTCGAATCGAAAAGAATCGAATGTAAACGAAAAGAATCAAATCGAATCGAATCGAAAAGAATCAAATCGAATCGAAAAGAATTGAATCGAAAAGAATCGAATCGAATCAAATCGATTGAAAAGATCGAATCAAAAAAATCAAAGAGAATCAAAACGAATCAAAACGAATCGAATCGAATTGAAAAGAATCATTGAATCAAATCGAAAAGAATCTAATCGAATCGTATCGAATCAAAAAAATCAAATCGAATCGAATCGAAAAGAATAGAATCGTATTTAATTGAATCAAATGAATCGAATCGAATTGAATCGAAAAGAATCGAATCGAATCAAAATGAATCAAATCAAATCGAAAAGAATCGTATTGAATCGAATTGAATCGTAAAGAATCCAATGGAACATAATCGATTCGAATTGAAAAGAATCGAATCGAAAAGAATCAAATCGAACCGAAAAGAAAGGAATCTAATCGAATAGAATCAAATCGAATGGTATCATTGAATCCAAAAGAATCGAATCATATCGAATTGAATTGAAAAGAATCAAATCGAATAGAATCGAAAAGATTCGAATCGAATCAAAAAGAATCGAATCGTATCGAATCAAATCGAATAGAATTGAGTCGAATACAATGAAAAGAATCAAAACGAATTGAAAACAATCGAATTAAATCGAATCAAATATTATCAAATCGAATCGAAAAGAATCGAATTGAATAGCATCGAAACGAATCGAATCGAATCGAAAAGAATCAAATTGAATAGCGTCGAATCGAATCGAATCAAAATGAAAAGAATCGAATAGAATCGAAAAGAATCAAATCGTATCGAATTGAATCGAAAAGAATCGAATCATATCGAATTGAATCGAAAAGAATCGATTCCAATCGAATTGAATCGAAAAGAATCGAATCGAACAGTACCGAATCGAATTGATAAGAATCGAATCAAATAAAATAGAAAAGAATCTAATTGAAACGAAAAGAATCTAATCGAATCGAATTGAAAAGAATCGAATCGAAAAAATCGAATCTAATAGAATCAAGTTGAGTTGAATCGAATAGAAAAGAATCGAATCGAATCATATCGAATTGAAAAGAATCGAATCAAATCGAATTGAATTGAAAAGAATCTAATCGAACTGAATCGAAAAGAATCGAATCGAAATGTAACAAATTGAATCCAAATGATCGAATCGAATCAAATCGAAAAAAATCGAATTGAAACGAAAAGAATCGAATAGAATCGAACTGAAAATAATCGAATCTAATCGAATAGAATAGAATAGAATCGAACAGAATTGAATCGAATGAAAAGAATCTTATCGAATCGAATCGAAAAGAATCGAATCGAATCGAATGGAGAAGAATCAAATCGAATCGAATCGAAAAGAATTGAATCAAAAAGAATCGAATCGAAGAGAATCTAATCGAAACGAAAAGAATCAAATCGAATCGAAAAGAATAGAATCAAAACGAAAAGAGACGAATTGAATCAAATCGAAAAGAATCGAATAGAAAAAAATCGAATCGAATCGTATCGAAAAGAATCGAATTGAAAAGAATAGAATAGAAAAATTCGAATCGAATCGAATCGAAATGAATCGAATCGAATCAAATTGATTGAAAAGATCAAATCAAAAAACATCAAAGAGAATCGAAATGAATCGAAACGAATCGAATCGAATTGAAAAGAATCGTATCAAATCAAATCTAAAAGAATCGAATCAAATCGAATCAAAAAGAATGGAATCGAATTGATTCATATTGAAAAGAATCGATCGAATCATATTGAATCAAAAAGAATCGAATCGAATCGAAAAGAATCGAATCGAATTTAATCGAAAAGAATCGAATCGAATTGAATTGAGTTGAAAAGAATTGAATTGAACAGTATCAAATCAAATTGAAAAAAATTGAATCAAATCCAAAAGAATCGAATCGAAACGAAAAGAATCGAATCGAATCGAATTCGAAAGAATCGAATTGAATTGGAATGAGAAGAATCGAATCGAATTGCATCGAAACGAAAATAATTGAATCGAATTGAATAAAAAAGAATCGAATCGAATCGAATCGAAAATAATTGGAATTGAATCGAATCGATAATCGAATCGAATCAAATCGACTCAAATCGAAAATAATCGAATCAAATCAAATGGATTAAAAAACAATCGAATTGAATCAAATCGAAAAGAATCGAATTGAATCGAAAAGAATCAAACCGAATCAAAAGAATCGAAAAGAATTGAATCAAGAAGAATCGAAATGAATTGAATCGAGTAGAATCGAATCGAATAGAATCACCTGGACCTGGTGTCTCTCATCCCCACTTTGACCTAACTCAGAACTGCTGAATCTTGCCCCACCTAGGCCTAACCCAGACCTGGTGACTCTTGTCCCCAGCTATGCCTCAATTCGACCTGATGAATCTGGTCCTCACGTGGGCCTCACATGGACCTGGGACTCAGCTGGATAGAGTGGCTCTTGTTCCCACAAGGGGCTCACCTGATACTGGTGACTGTGGTCTTATTCTATGCCTCACCAGGACCTAGTGATTCTGATCCCCATCTGGGCCCTGCATGGCCCTAGTGACTGTGTTCCTCACCCAGGCATCATTGGGACCTGGATACTCTATTCCACACCTGGGCCTCACTTTGACCAGGGACCTCTGGTCCCATTCTGGGCCTCAAACTAAAATGGTTACTCTGGTTCCCCCTCTGGGCCTCACCCTTACCTGGTGACTCTGGTCACCCCTTGGGGTTCACTTGGACCTGGTGAATCTGGTCCTTAGCTGGTCCTCACCTGGATCTGGTGACTGGTCACCACCTGGGCCTCACCTGGACTTGGTGAATCCTGTTGCCACCTGGGCCTCACCTGGACCTTGTGACTGTGGTCCCACCTGGACCTCACCTGGATCTGGTGGCTCTGGTTCCCATATGGGGCTCTCCTGGACCTGGTTCCTGTGGTCTCCATCTGGCCTCACCTGGAACAAAATGACTCTGATCCATATTTGGGCCTCACCTGGACCTGTTGACTCTGGTCCTTACCTGGGCATCATTGGGACCTGGTTACTCTCTTATATACCTGGGCCTCACCTGGACCTGGTGACTCTGGTCTCCCGCTGGACCTCACCCTGACCTGGTGACTGTGGTCTCACCTGGGCTTCACCTGGATGAGGTGACTGGTTCCCACAGGGACCTCACCTGGACCTGGTGACTCAGGTCCTCATATGGGCATCATGGGACCTGGTTTCTCAGTTCCACATCGGGGCCTCACCTGGACCTAGTGATTCTCGTCCCCCTCTGGGCCTCACCCTGACGTGGTGACTCTGGTCCCCACCTGGATATCACCAGAACCGGGTGACTCTGGTCCCCCTCTGGGACTCACCCGGAGCTGGGGACACTGGTCCTCAACTGGGCCTCCACAGGACCTGGTGAATCTACTCCTCACTTGCCTCGTCTGGACCTTGTGACTCTTGTCCCACCTGACATCAATGGGACATGGTTACTCTTTTCCCCAACTGGGCCTCACCTGGACATGATAACTTTGCTCCACACTTTGGCCTCACCTGGCCCTGATGACTCTGGGCCCCCGACCTAGTCCTCAATCTGGACCTGGTGACTGTGGTCCCCACCTGGGTCTCACCTGGACCTGGTGACTCTCGTTCCCACATGAACCACACCTGGACCTGGTAACTGTGGTGTTCTTGTAGACTTACATTTACCTGGTGACTCCGGTCCCCACCAGGGCCTCACCTGGATCTGGTGACTCTGGCCTGCAGGTTGGCCTCACCTGGACCTGGTGAGTGGGTTTGCCACCTGGGCCTCACCCATACCTGGTGACTCAGGTCCCTACGTGGGCCTCTTGGACCTGGTGAATCTGGTCCTTACCTGGTCCTCACCCAGACCTGGGGACTCTGGTCACCACCTGGGCCTCACCTGGACCTGGTGAATCTGGTCCCCATCTGGGCCTCACCCAGTCCTGGTGACTTTGTTCTCCACCTGGACCTGATTCCTGTGGACTCCTTCTTGGCCTCACCTGGAACTGGTGACTCTGATCCTATCTGCGCGTCACCCAGATCTGGTGACTCTGGTCTCACCTGGGCATCATTGGTACCTGGTTACTCTGTTCCACACCTGAGCCTCACCTGGACATGATGACTGTGGAACTCTTTGGGCCTCACCCTGACCTGGTGACTCTGGTCCCCATCTGGATGTCACCTGGACCAGGTGATTCTGGTACCCCTCTAGGCCTCAACCAGACCTGGTGAATCTGGTCCTCAACTGGGCCTCACCTGGACCTAGTGAATATGCTCCCCATCTGGACCTCATCTGGACCTGGTGACTCTGGTCCCTACCTGGGCATCATCGGGACATGGTTCCACTGCATGGCCTGCAGGTTGGCCTCATCTGGACCTGGTAACTCTGGTCCCTACCTGGGCATCATTGGGACATGGTTCCTCTGCATGGCCTGCAGGTTGGCCTCACCTGGACCCGGTGACTCTTGTCCTCACTTTGGCCTCTTCTGTACCAGGTGACTCTGGCCCCACCTGGGCCTCACCTGGACCGAGTGACTCTGATCCTCAGCAGCATGCCTCAAATGCACCTTTCCACTAGCTGCATTCATATGGCCGTGAGAATGTAGCTACATTGTAAGTCAGGAGGTTCCATGTATACCGCTCTACTGCACCTAGAGACACAATATTGAAGCCTGCAGCTAGCTCCTTTTGTCCTATGAGCTTCTGACCAACACGTCTAATGAGGATGTTCGAAATTTCATCTGAAGGCCATGTGGAACTATGAGGGACTGGAGGTGAGTTCAAGTCTCAGAAGAAAGTACCCTTTGGACACTGCGTTCCACTAGCTTCTCATGTATGGGACTTACTATGTAGCACCAATTGTAGAGTGCAGTTCCTCACATATCTCTGGATTGGGCTTGGAGACACTAGGCGTGTGGACCGGCGCCTTCCACTAACCTCTCACAACCCTTCTGTCACAATTCAAGCCTAGGCCTGATAGGAGCGAAGTGTATCTGCAGTCAGCATGTGGGAGGTACAGGGCATAATTTCAACTCTCAGAAGTGTGTATGCTTTACAGGCAGATGTCTGCTAGACACTTATTGATGGGAGGTAGAACCGAGGTACACTCTAATTAAATAAGGACGTTGGCAATCGCTGCATTTAACTCAGATATACGTGAGTCAGGTCTGTCACTTCCACATGCTTTTCACACAACCTCTTCCAGCACCTAACATAAAGATGCTAAGACCTATGTCTACAGGCAGTCAGGATGCGGGACGGTCCTGCCCTGACCTCAGCTCGTACAAGGAAGCATGCCTAGAAGTCAGCTTTCAACTAGCTGCGTTCTTATGGCAGTGAGAATGTAGCAGTATTCTAATTCAGGAGGTTCCAAGATTACCACTCTACTGCACCTGGAGACACCTTCCAGGCCTGCATTATTCCACTTGCGTCTCACAAGCTTCTGACAAACGTCTCTGGTGAAGATGATCAAAACTCATTCTGCAGGCAGTGTGGAACTGTGAGGGACTGGGTGTGAGCTCAACTCTCAGAAGAGAGACTCTTTTGGACTTGGGGTTCAGCTAGCTTCTCACGTATGGAAATTAGTATGTAGCACCTGTCTAAGGAATTACTAGGAAGTCGCTGGATTGAGCTTGGAGGCACTAGTCTTGTGTGCCGGGACTTTCCACTTATCTCTCACAACACTTCAGTCATGCATCGAGCCTAGGCCTTTTAGCAGCGAAGTGTACCTGCAGGCACGATGTGGGAAATACAGGCCATAAGCTCAACTCTCAAAAGTGTGTACGCCTGGGAGGTAGATGTCTGCTACCCACTCAGACATGGGAGTTAGAAACTAGCTACACTCTTTGAAGAAGGCCGTTTGAAATCGCTGTATTCAATTCAGATAATCGGGAGTACAGGCCTGAAACTTCCACATGCATTTCACCGACCTCTCCCAGCACCTAACATAAGCATATTAGCAGGTACGTGTATGGGCAGGCAGGATACGGGAGGGTCCTTCCATGAGCTCAGCTCTCAGAAGGAAGCATGCCTAGAAGCCAGCTTTCTACTAGCTCGTTCGGATGGCCGTGAGAACGTGACAGCATTGTAAGGCGGTACGCTTACAATGAATACTGCTTTACTGCACCTGGAGACACAACCTTGAAGCCTGCAGCTGGCCCTTGCGTCCCATGAGCTTCTGAAAACATGTCTAGTGAGGATGTTCGTAACTGCATCTGCAGGCAGTGTGGAACTGGGAAGGACCGCATGTCAGCTCATCTCGCAGAAGGAAATTCCACAGAGAGAGAGCTTTCAGCTAGGTACTCAGGTTTGGAAGTTAGTATGTAGCACCCCTCTGAGGGAGGAATTCCTCAGAAGTCGCTGGATGAAACTAAGAGACACTTGCCTCTCGCAAAACTTGCATCCCGTATTGGACGAAATCCTTTGGAAGTGAAGTGTACAGGCCGTCAGCATGTGGGAGGTACAAGCCATAAGCTCAATCCAAAGGAGCGTGCATGCCTTGATGGCAGCTGTCCGCTACGCACAAAATTTACAAGGGAGACACGTGGTTTTCACTCTGCTACTGTCCCGCATACAACGAAATGCTGTGGAAGCGGAACATACAGGCAGTCAGGATGGGGGAGGTACAGGCCATAAGTTGAACTTGCAGAAGTGTGTTTGCTTTGCAGGCCGATGTCTGCTAGACACTTATCGAGACGAGGTATACAGGAGCTACACTCTAATTGAACATGGACATTGGAAATCGCTCTATTGAACTCAGATACATATGAGTACAGTCCTGACACTTCCACTGGCATTTCTCCAACCTCTCCGAACACCTAACATAAGGATGTTAGCAGCTACGACTACGGGCAGGCAGGATGCGGGAGGCTCCTGCCCTGAGCTCAGATTTCAAAGGAGACATGCCTGGAGGCCAGCTTTCTACTAACTGCGTTCTGATGGGCATGAGAACGTGGCAGCATTGTAATTCAGGATGTTCCATGAATACCGCTTTACTGCACCTGGAGACACAACCTTGAAGCCTGCAGCTTGCCCCTTGCATCCCATGAGCTTCTGACAAACATGTCTAGTGAGGATGTTTATAAGTGTATCTGCAGGCAGTGTGGACTGGGAAGGACCACGTTTCAGCTCATCTCTGAGAGGGAAGTTCCCCAGAGTGAGCTTTCAGGTAGGTTCTCAGGTTTGGAAGTTAGTATGTAGCTCCCATCTGAGGGAAGAATTCCTCAGATGTTGCTGTATTGAACAGAAAGAAGAAAAGAAAGAAAGAAAGAAAGAAAGAAAGAAAGAAAGAAAGAAAGAAAGAAAGAAAGAAAAAAGAAAGAAAGAAAGAAAGAAAAACGAAAGAAAGAAAAGAAAGAAGGAAGGAAGGAAGGAAGGAAGAAAGAAAGAAAGAAAGAAAGAAAGAAAGAAAGAAAGAAAGAAAGAAAGAGTGGCACCTGTGTGGCTCTGTCAGTTAAGCTTCTGCCTTAGGCTCAGATCATGATCCAGGTCCCAAGGCAGGCTCCCTGTTCAACAGAGAACCTGCTTCTCCCTCTCCCTCTTCCCCTCTCGCTCATGCTTTATCTCTACTCTCTCTCTCAAATAAATAAAAAACATCTTTGAAAAAGAAACAAACAAACAAATCCACAAGGAAGAGAAATTGCCCATGTAGAATAATTTCAAACAATTTGTGAAGACATTCCACCCTCAAGTTCATGAGCATAGCTTCCCACTCTTACATGTGGAATACACATAGTAACTTCCTTCCTTCTAATAAGAAAACCTTAAAATAATAATGATAATATAATAATAATAATTAATAATAATAAAAAAGAATCAGTTTACTACTGAGAAAGCTGACAAACACTACTTCAGCAAGATGATCAGATCGATACCAAGACTGATAAATCATGTTGATAGTATCTATCCTTTATATGATATAATGAAAATGGCAGTATATCTCTGTATATAATCCACAAAAACAGTTCAGTCATGAGATAAACAACAGACATGTCCCAACTGAGGGAAATTTTACAAAATACTCTACTTGTCAAAGTGTTCCAGTTCAAAACAAGAAAAGGCTGAAAGAATGTCACAATCCAGATGAGCCTAAGGAAAGAGGACAAATGGAATGTGATTTGAGGATTGGTAACTTAGCAAAAACTAAGGAAATCTGAATAAACTATGGTCTTTTTTTTTTTGTCTTAGTTTAATGCGAATTTTTTAATATTGATTCATTAGCTCATATTTGTACCGTACTAATATATCAATAATTGGATAAATTGAGTGCAAGTGCATGCGAATGCTCTGTACTATCTTCTCAGTTTCCCTATAAATCTTTGTTTTTTTCCTAATAAATAAGATTTATTTTGAAAATTGACTTAAATGAATCAGGCTCCAAGTGTGAAGACATTTTAAGAATTGTTGAATTAACGTTTGCCTTATTCTTAAAGAGTTCCTTTGATGGAAACAAAGTAAGAATTTTAGATCAAAGGAACAAAAAACACTTAAGAACACGTATAATGCCTCCTCAACCTGAAAAGCAGGAAAGGATATTAAATAGTAAAAATCAGATAAAAATACTTCTAGTACAATAGACACCGTATTGCAAGTGCATTTAAAATTAGCAATGCATAACATTTATTTCCTTGACATTTGTCTTCCAAAGAGTTCAAAGTGTTTCAGTGTCAGTTGAAACAGGGGAAGAATCTCAGGGAAGGATCCTTCACATAAATAATAGGACCATTGGTACTAATGTCTCTCAGTTCTTTCCAAATCCATAAAGATGCATTTCCTGATGAGTGACTGAGCTGTGAAGAAAGAGATGAGAAACCCTCATCCCTCTGAATTACTTGTGTCAGAATATTTTGACCATAGTACCACGGATAGTAAATTATCCTTATTAACAGGAAATATGTCTCAGATTGGAATCTGAGCAATCAGATGGGCAGAGAAAAAATGCTTTGACTGGCTCTTCATCTTCTAAAAACAAAGGAGAGCTTTTTTATGTACAAAGTCTATTGTCAAGATAGCCTTAGGGAATAAGAGTCTGCAGCATCGAATCCAGCTGCACACAGGTCTTCCTGATCCGAAATCCCTGGGCCTGTCCCCCAACACAGGCTGCCATGCTGAGGTCATTTTCAATTGCTCTCTTAGGAGCTCTGGGGAAGGGGGAAGGAGCGAGATAGCATGTGACTGGAAGCGTGGAGGCCTAGAAAATTAAGACCATTCCAACTTAAATTCAGTGTTAGCACAAGTCCAGCCATCCCAGGTCCCTGTGAAGAACAGCTGAAATTAACATTACTTCAGTTACCGGTAAAAGCAAAAGTTTACAGCTTAATGTCCTGGAAAGCCCCACAATAGAAACAAAACTGAGTCAAGGCCAAGGACAGGAAGCCTCTATTAGAATGAGAACAGAGCTCAATGCCCTTGAATGTCCCATATCAAATTGTAAACAGAACTTGAGGAATTGCTCCACCCCTTCTGGAGGTCCCTGAGACCAGCCCTTAAAACTAAGCTAAAACCCACCTCGGGGTCCAAGTCCCTGCTCCACTCTGTCCGGTATACTTGCACACAAGCTCTAGCTTGTAAATAAACCCTCATGTGTTTGCATCAGTGTCGGCTTCTGGGTGGTTTCTCAGATTCACAATCTTGGGCACAACTCTCTGAGATAAAAAAACAAAGCCAAAAGAAGCTCGGACGCAGGTAGAGTAAACGCAGGGTTCTGAGAGAATCGGCGGATACCCAGGGGCTTGGGAGCTCTTCTGTGGAGGCCCATGCAGACTGGGGGGCAGAATGCTCAGCCCCAGAGCCAGAGGACCCACAGACCCCACCGGCATCCGGCCTATCGGGGGGGGGGGGGGGGTGTCTCAAGGAGCAGCACTGTGCCGCCCACTGGAGGCTAGAGGTGCTGATGCCCACCCCACCTCTGATCCCGCAGGTGCATCTACCACACAGATGTGCACCTGCTAATCAGTGCCAGAGCCCATCCCCAGACCCTGCACAGACCACTCACCGCCACCAATTTGTCGGACCACAGAGGATGCATAGATTCAGCTGTGCCTGGAAAGTAGGATATAGCTTCCTTTGTACTTTGTGCTTTATTGTTATTTATTTTCCTTGATTTTTTTTATTAATTGACTTATTTTAATTTTATGTATGTACCTTATATAATTCTTATTTTTACTTTCATGGTACTTTAATTGTGTTTCATATTTGGGGTTTAGAATCTTTTGAAACGCAGGCCAAAATAATCTGGTGTTTTTTTTTGGAGAGCAGTTGTTATTGTTTTCCTTGGTTTTTCTTTTTCTTCCCTCTTTCTTTTCTGGAAAACGTAATGAGATGGAGAAATTCACCTCCATAAAATAACATGAGATAGTACTCACAGCCAGGAAGTCCATCAATACACATATATGATGTCTAACTACATTTTAAAACAATGATTATAAAGATAGCAGCTGGGCTGGAAAAAGAGCACAGAAGAAAACTAGAGAATCCCTTACTGCAGAAGTAAAACAACTAAAATCTAGTCAGGCCAACGTTAAAAATGCTATAACTGAGATGCAGTCCCACGTGGAAGCCATAAAAACAAGAAAGGTTATGGACCACAGAGACGGACGTAGGGAAGTCAGCCACTTATTAAAAAATAACATTCATATCTTAGAAGACTCAGAAGATGAAGAGAGAGAACAGGTGGGCCTTGCTCAGCCATTAGAAACGACAAATACCCACCATTTGCTTCAACGTGAATGGAACTGGAAGGTATTATGCTGAGTGAAGTAAGTCAATCAGAGAAGGACAAACATTGTATGTTCTCATTCATTTGGGGAATATAGATAATAGTGAAAGGGAATATAAGGGAACGGAGAAGAAATGTGTGGGAAATATCAGAAAGGGAGACAGAACATAAAGACTCCTAACTCAGGGGATCCCTGGGTGGCGCAGTGGTTTAGCGCCTGCCTTTGGCCCAGGGTGCGATCCTGGAGACCCGGGATCGAATCCCACATCGGGTTGCTGATGCATGGAGCCTGCTTCTCCCTCTGCCTATGTCTCTGCCTCTCTTTCTCTCTCTCTCTGTGTGTGTGACTATCATAAATAAAATTAAAAAAAAAGACTCCTAACTCAGGGAAATGACTAGGGGTGATGGAAGGGGAGGAGGGCAGGTGGTGGGGGTGAATGTGTGATGGGCACTGAGGGGGGCACTTGATGGGATGAGCACTGGGTGTTATTCTGTATGCTGGCAAATTGAACACCAATAAAAAATAAAATTATTATTAAAATAAAAGAAAGAAATAAAGAAGAAAGAAAGAAAGAAAAAGAAAGAAAGAAAGAAAGAAAGAAAGAAAGAAAGAAAGAAAGAAAGAAAGAAAGAAAGAAAGAAGTAGTACCTGGATGGATCAGTCAGTTAAGCTTCTGCATGAGGCTCAGATCATGATCCAGGTCCCAAGGCAGGCTCCCTGTTTAGCAGGGAACCTGCTTCTCCCTCTCCCTCTGCCCCTCTCGCTCATGCTTTTTCTCCTCTCTCTCTCATATAAATAAATAACATCTTTGAAAAAGAAACAAACAAACTCAGAAGGAAGAGAAATCTCCCATGTAGAAGAATTTCAAACAATTCGTGCAGACATACCACACTCAAGTTCATGAGCATAGCTTCCCACTCTTATGTGTGGAAAACACATAGTAACTTCCTTCTGCAAAATATATTATGAAAAACCTAAAATAATAATGATAATATAATAATAATAATAATAATAATAATAAAAGAATCACTTTACTACGGAGAACGCTGACAAACATTTCCTCAGCAAGATGATCAGATTGATACCAAGACTGATAAATCATGTTGACAGTATCTATCCTTTTTTTTTTTTTTTTTTTTTTTTTTTTTTTTTTTTTTTTTTTAAATTTTTATTTATTTATGATAGTCACACACAGAGAGAGAGAGAGAGGCAGAGACACAGGCAGAGGGAGAAGCAGGCTCGATGCACCGGGAGCCCGACGTGGGATTCGATCCCGGGTCTCCAGGATCGCGCCCTGGGCCAAAGGCAGGCGCCAAACCGCTGCGCCACCCAGGGATCCCAGTATCTATCCTTTATATGATATAATGAAAATGGCAGTATATCTCTGTATATAATCCACAAAAACAGTTCAGTCATGAGATAAACAACAGACATGTCCCAACTGAGGGAAATTTTACAAACTACTCTACTTCTCATAGTGTTCCAATTCTACAACAACAAGGAAAGGCTGAAAGACTGTTACAATCCAGAGGAACCTAAGAAAACAGGAGGACAAATGGAATGTGATATGAGGGATGGTAACTTAGCAAAAGCTAAGGAAATCTGAATAAAGTATGGTCTTTGGTTAATGCGACTATTTTAAAATTGATTCATTAGTTCATATTTGTACCGTACTAATATAAGATATCAATAATTGGAGAAATTGAGTGCCAATGCATGCGAATGCTCTGTACTATCTTCTCAATTTCCCTATAAATTCCCTCAATTCCCTATAAATCTTTGTTTTTTTCCTAATAAATAAGATTTATTTTGAAAATTGACTCATTTCTTGATGAGTGACTGAGCTGTGAATAAAGAGATGAGAAACCCTCATCCCTTTGAATTACTTGTGTCAGAATATTTTAACCATAGTACTACGGATAGTAAATTATTCTTAGTAACAGGAAATACGTCTCAGATTGGAATCTGAGCAATTAGATGGGCAGAGAAAAAAACTTTGACTCGCTCCTCATCTTTTAAAGATAAAGGACAGCTTTTCTATGTACAAAGTCAGTTGTCAAGATAGCCTTAGGGAATAAGAGTCTGCAGCATGGAATCCCACTGCACAGCTGGGACGCCCACGCCCCAGGTCTTCCTGATCCCAAATCCCTGGGCCTATCTCCCAACACAGGCTGCCAAGCTGAGGTCATTTGCAATTGCTCTCTTAGGAGCTCCAGGGAAGGGGAAAGAGCTAGATAGGATGGGACTGGATGCAAGGAGGCCGAGAAAATGCAGGCCTTTCTACTTTAAGTTCAGTGTTCGAACAAGACCAGCCATCCCAGGCCCCTGTGAAGAAGAGCTGAAATTTACATTACTTCAGTTACAGGAAAAAAAAACAAACAAAAGTTTACAGCTTAATATCCTAGAAAGCCCCACAATAGAATGAAACTGAGCCCATGCCAAGGGCTGGAAGCTCCTATTAGAATGAGAGCAGAGTTCAATACCCTTGAAGGCCCCATAACAAAATGTAAACAGAACTTGAGGAATTGCTCCAGCCCTTCTGGAGGACCCCGAGACAAGCCCTTAAAACTAAGCTAAAACCCACCTCAGGGTCCAAGTCCCTGCTCCGCAGTGTTGGGTGTACTTGGACGCAAGCTCGAGTTTGGAAATCAACCCTTGTGTGTTTGCATTGGTGTCAGCTCCTTAGTGGTTTCTCGGATTCGCAATCTTGGGCACAACACCCCCATGTCCCCTCCCACCTTGGTTGAACCGCTATCCCCTCCCACCCAGGGTGACACTCAGTCACCTCCCTCCCTACAACAGCTGGGCACAGGCCGTCACACAGGTCCCATGGGCACGGTGGGCACTCCCACCATCCCTGGCCTCCCAGAGGAAGGAAGGAGGTTTTGGCAGTACCCACTCCATGGTGGCCCCAGGGCTCCCTGCCCAGGACAGACAGGTTAGGGTCTGTGTCCCTGACTCCAGCTCCTCCTCCCCGGTTTTCCCACAGGAAATGAAGGAGGAGGCCCTGGTCTCCTCTAGGGACATCACGCTGGGGGACCTGGACGTCAACAGGATATTCAGCAGTCACGTCATGTTTTGGGACTACTATGGGGTAGGGTGAGGCTGAGGGGCCAGGGGGATTAGGACCCGGGAGGACCGGGAGCTTCTGGGTAGGGAACATGGGGCTTCAGAGCCTGGGAGAAGAACAGCAGCCAACAACACACGGCTGCATGGTAGGTTGTTGGGGATAAACACCGTGCCCCCACCCTCGGGGTCTCAGGGATGAGGAGGCCACTAGGACGGGGCCTCCAGGGATTGCCATGTTAGCTGAACCCCAAAAGGGTGAGGGACGGCCCCCTGAAAAGCAGGGGGCTGGGGTGGGGGCCGTCGGGCCAGTAAGGGGACCTGGGGGCAGGGTGAATGGCGGTGACTGGAGGAAGACACACATAGATCTGATGAGGGTCGGACGGGTCAGGGTGATACCCACCCTCAGGACTTTATATATTTCTAAATTCTATGCATTAAATTTGAGACAATTTGAAATTTGTAAACATACATTGTGTGATGACCCCCAGATAATGCCCCTGGTCCAGCCAGGGCCCTGTACTCACCACACGGGGCCCCAGGGACAGGTGTCACAGCATACCCCAGACTGGGGTCACCTTTATCTGTGGACGTCTCAGTATGCATCTTAGAGAAAGAGGATGCCCTGTGTCCACCGGCCCCCCACACCATCCTCCCATTCCCCAGACCCACACCATCCCCTAACATCATCATCCCCCATGGCATAGCCCCTACACCATCCCCCTCACACACACACAGCCTCACACAATCCCTACGCACACTATACCCCAACACCATCCCCCCTACAACATCCCCCACACCCCACCACCATCATACCCATGCCCTCACACCATCCACCCCCACACCATCGGCCCCGAGCAAGGACCCAGTGCAGCTGCACCCTGTGGGACATGCTCAGACTCCCCGGGGTTCTCTGGATACCCTGCTCCCATCAGAAGCCTGGGTGTCCCATTGAGTACCAGGGGTTGCAGGGAGGAGGGAAGGCAGGGAGCCCCGGACAGTGTGTGTGCAGGAGAGTGGTGCAGAGGACACACTGTGCCGTGCCTCCAACCTCTGTCCCTCCTGGAGGGTGGGGCACCCTGCACAGGACACCAGGCCCTAACCCAGAGGGACCTGGGCTGACTTGGGCCCAGGCTCTGTGGGGGCTGGGTTGATTTGAGCCCACACCAGTCCCAACTGAAAGACTAATGGAATCAGGCCCCCATGGCCCTCGACAACCCTGGATTCTGGCACCGGGCTCAGCGAGCCCTCTCACAGCTGGATGTGGCCTACTGGGCCCTGAGCATGTCACACAGATACAGGTCGCTTAACTAGGGCAGCCCTGGGGATCCCAGGACACACCAGTGTGGGGAGTGGAGGGGTAAACCGGTGGGCCACACCCGCACTCACACCATGAGGCAGGCTCCACCAGGTGCTGGGACTCTAGAGGGCCCGAGGCCGGGGTCCAGCTGCCCTGCGGGTACCCAGAGCAGGAGCCCATGAGCTACAGGTCCAGGTCAGCACTGCTGTCCGCAGAACCGTCACTCAGGCTGAAACCTCAGGACACACGCCCCCACCCGGAGTCCACACATGCTCCCAGGTGGGGGACTCCAGCACCAGCCCACCCACCCCGTGTGATTCTTGCCCCCACTTAAAGGACAGAAAGGTCTCCTAGTCTCACTAGTCTTGTGTGCCGGGAGATTCCAATTACCTCTCCCAACACTTCCGTCAAACAGCGAGCTTAGGCCTTTTAGAAGCGAAGGATACTAGTAGGCTGGATGGAGATGTACAGGCCATAAGCTCAACTCTCAGAAGTGTGTATGCATGGGAGGCAGATGTCTGCTCCCCATTCTGACATGGGAGTTGGAACCTAGCTACACTCTGATTGAAGAAGGCCATTGGAAATCGCTGTATTCAACTCAGATACACAGGAGTTCAGGCCCAATGCTTACACATGCTTTTCCCGCAACCTCTCTCAGCCACTAACATTAGGATGTTAGCAGCTACGCCTACAGTCAGACAGGATGCGGGAGGGTTCTGCCCTGTCCTCAGCTCTCCCATGGGAGCATGCCTAGAAACCAGCTCTCAACTAGCTGCATTCTTTTTTTTTTTTTTTAAAGATTTTATTTATTTATTCATGATAGTCACAGAGAGAGAGAGAGAGAGAGAGAGAGAGAGGCAGAGACACAGGCCGAGGCAGAAGCAGGCTCCATGCACCGGGAGCCCGACGTGGGATTCGATCCCGGGTCTCCAGGATCGCGCCCTGGGCCAAAGGCAGGCGCCAAACCGCTGCGCCACCCAGGGATCCCAACTAGCTGCATTCTTATGGCAGTGTGAAGGTAGCAGTATTCTGAGTCAGGAGGTTCCAAGATTACCACTCTACTGCACCTGGAGATACCCTCCAAGTCTGCATTGTTAACTTGCGTCACAGAAGCCTCTGGCAAATGTCGCTGGGTAAGACGTGCGAAACTCACTCTGCAAGCAGTGTGGAACTGTGAGGGACTGAGGGTGAGCTCAACTCTCAGAAGTAAGATGCTTTAGGAAAAGGCGTTCAGCTACCTTCTCACGTATGGAACTTAGTATGTAGCACCAGTCTACCACAGGAATTACTGGGAATTCGCTGAATTGGGCTTGGAGGCACTCGTCTTGTGTGCCGGGAGATTCCAATTACCTCTCCCAACACTTCCGTGAAGCAGCGAGCCTAGGCCTTTTGGAAGCGAATGGTACCGGCAGGCAGGATGTAAGGTTACAGGCCATAAGCTCAACTCTCAGAAGTGTGTATGCATGGGAGGCAGATGTCTGCTACCCACTGTACATGCGAGTTGGAACCTAGTTACACTCTGATTGAAGAAGGCTGTTGGAAATCGCTGTATTCAACTCAGATACACGGGAGTTCAGGCACAACGATTCCACATGCTTTTCTCACAACCTCTCTCAGTCACTACCATGAGGATGTTAGCAGCTCCGTCTAGAGTCAGGCAGGATGCGGGAGGGTTCTGTCCTGAACTCAGCTCTCACAGGGAAGCATGCCTAGAAGCCAGCTCTCATCTAGCAGCATTCCTATGGCAGTGTGAAGGTAGCCGTATTCTGAGTCAGGAGGTTCTAAGATTACCACTCTACTGCACCTGGAGATACCCTCCAGGTCTGTATTGTTAATTTGCGTCTCAGGAGCCTCTGGCAAATGTCTCTGGTGCGAAACTCACTCTGCAGGCAGTGTGGAACTGTGAGGGACTGAGGGTGAGCTCAACTCTCAGAAGTAAGATGCTTTAGGAAAAGGCGTTCAGCTACCTTCTCACGTATGGAACTTAGTATGTAGCACCAGTCTACCACAGGAATTACTGGGAATTCGCTGAATTGGGCTTGGAGGCACTCGTCTTGTGTGCCGGGAGATTCCAATTACCTCTCCCAACACTTCAGTGAAGCAGCGAGCCTAGGCCTTTTGGAAGCGAATGGTACCGGCAGGCAGGATGTAAGGTTACAGGCCATAAGCTCAACTCTCAGAAGTGGGTATGCATGGGAGGCAGATGTCTGCTACCCACTCGGACATGCGAGTGGGAACCTAGCTACACTCTGATGAAGAAGGACTTTGGAAATCGCTGTATTCAACTCAGATACACGTGGGTTCAGGCACAACGATTCCACATGCTTGTCTCACAACCTTTCCCTGCCACTAACATGAGGACGTTAGCAGCTCCTTCTACAGTCAAGCAGGATGCGGGAGGGTTGTGCCCTGTCCTTAGCTCTCACAGGGAAGCATGCCTTGAAGCCAGCTGTCAACTTGCTGCATTCTTATGGCAGGGTGAAGGTAGCAGTATTCTGAGACAGGAGGTTCCCAGATAACCACTCTACTGCACCTGGAGATACCCTCCAGGTCTGCATTGTTAACTTGCGTCTCAGAAGCCTCTGGCAAACGTCTCTGGTGAAGACGTGCGAAACTCACTCTGCAGGCAGTGTGGAACTGTGAGGGACTGAGGGTGAGCTCAACTCTCAGAAGTAAGATGTTTTTGGACAAGGCGTTCAACTACCTACTCACGTATGGAACTTAGTATGTGGCACCAGTCTACCCCAGGAATTACTAGGAAATCGCTTGATTGAGCTTGGAGGCACTCGTCTTGTGTCCCGGGAGATTCCAGTTACCTCTCCCAACACTTGCGTCAAGCAGCGAGCCTAGGCCTTTGGAAGCGAAAGGTAGCGGCAGGCACGATGTAGGGTTACAGGCCATGAGCTCAACTCTCAGAAGTGTGTATGCATGGGAGGCAGATGTCTGCTACCCACTCGGACATGGGAGTTGGAACCTAGCTACACTCTGATGAAGAAGGATGTTGGAAATCGCTGTATTCAACTCAGATACACGGGAGTTCAGGCCCAATGCTTACACATGCTTTTCCCACAACCTATCCCAGCCACTAACATAAGGAGGTTAGCAGGTACGTCTACAGTCAGGCAGGATGCGGGAGGGTGCTGCCCTGTCCTCAGCTCTCACAGGGAAGCATGCCTAGAAGCCAGCTCTCAACTAGCTGCATTCTTATGACAGTGTGAAGGTAGCAGTATTCTGAGTAAGGAGGTTCCCAGATTACCACTCTCCTGCACCTGGAGATACCGTCCAGGTCTGCATTGTTAACTTGCGTCTCAGAGGCCTCTGGCCAAAGTCTCTGGTGAAGACGTGGGAAACTCACTCTGCAGGCAGTGTGGAACTGTGAGGGACTGAGGGTGAGCTCAACTCTCAGCAGTAAGATGATTTTGGACAAGGCGTTCAGCTACCTTCTCACATATGGAACTTAGTATGTAGCACCAGTCTACCCCAGGAATTACTGGGAAATCGCTGGATTGAGCTTGGAGGCACTAGTCTTGTGTGCCGGCAGATTCCAGTTACCTGTCCCAACACTTCGGTGAAGCAGCGAGCCTAGGCCTTTTGGAAGCGAAAGGTAGCTGCAGGCAGGAGGTAGGGTTACAGGCCATAAGCTCAACTCTCAGAAGTGGGTATGCATGGGAGGCAGATGTCTGCTACCCACTCGGACATGCGAGTGGGAACCTAGCTACACTCTGATGAAGAAGGACTTTGGAAATCGCTGTATTCAACTCAGATACACGTGGGTTCAGGCACAACGATTCCACATGCTTTTCTCACAACCTTTCCCTGCCACTAACATGAGGACGTTAGCAGCTCCTTCTACAGTCAAGCAGGATGCGGGAGGGTTGTGCCCTGTCCTTAGCTCTCACAGGGAAGCATGCCTTGAAGCCAGCTGTCAACTAGCTGCATTCTTATGGCAGGGTGAAGGTAGCAGTATTCTGAGACAGGAGGTTCCCAGATAACCACTCTACTGCACCTGGAGATACCGTCCAGGTCTGCATTGTTAACTTGCGTCTCAGAGGCCTCTGGCAAAAGTCTCTGGTGAAGACGTGGGAAACTCACTCTGCAGGCAGTGTGGAACTGTGAGGGACTGAGGGTGAGCTCAACTCTCAGAAGTAAGATGTTTTTGGACAAGGCGTTCAACTACCTACTCACGTATGGAACTTAGTATGTAGCACCAGTCTACCCCAGGAATTACTAGGAAATCACTTGATTGAGCTTGGAGGCACTCGTCTTGTGTGCCGGGAGATTCCAGTTACCTCTCCCAACACTTGCGTCAAGCAGCGAGCCTAGGCCTTTTGGAAGCGAAAGGTAGCGGCAGGCAGGATGTAGGGTTACAGGCCATGAGCTCAACTCTCAGAAGTGTGTATGCATGGGAGGCAGATGTCTGCTACCCACTCGGACATGGGAGTTGGAACCTAGCTACACTCCTATTGAAGAAGGATGTTGGAAATCGCTGTATTCAACTCAGATACACGGGAGTTCAGGCCCAATGCTTAAACATGCTTTTCCCACAACCTATCCCAGCCACTAACATAAGGATGTTAGCAGGTACGTCTACAGTCAGGCAGGATGCGGGAGGGTGCTGCCCTGTCCTC
This sequence comes from Canis lupus baileyi, assembly GCF_048164855.1. NCBI lineage: Eukaryota > Metazoa > Chordata > Mammalia > Carnivora > Canidae > Canis > Canis lupus. The sequence goes on along the minus strand of NC_132863.1, from coordinate 35,160 downwards.
AGCTCTCACAGGGAAGCATGCCTAGAAGCCAGCTCTCAACTAGCTGCATTCTTATGACAGTGTGAAGGTAGCAGTATTCTGAGTAAGGAGGTTCCCAGATTACCACTCTCCTGCACCTGGAGATACCGTCCAGGTGTGCATTGTTAACTTGCGTCTCAGAGGCCTCTGGCAAAAGTCTCTGGTGAAGACGTGGGAAACTCACTCTGCAGGCAGTGTGGAACTGTGAGGGACTGAGGGTGAGCTCAACTCTCAGCAGTAAGATGATTTTGGACAAGGCGTTCAGCTACCTTCTCACATATGGAACTTAGTATGTAGCACCAGTCTACCCCAGGAATTACTGGGAAATCGCTGGATTGAGCTTGGAGGCACTCGTCTTGTGTGCCGGCAGATTCCAGTTACCTCTCCCAACACTTCGGTGAAGCAGCGAGCCTAGGCCTTTTGGAAGCGAAAGGTAGCTGCAGGCAGGAGTTAGGGTTACAGGCCATAAGCTCAACTCTCAGAAGTGGGTATGCATGGGAGGCAGATGTCTGCTACCCACTCGGACATGCGAGTGGGAACCTAGCTACACTCTGATGAAGAAGGACTTTGGAAATCGCTGTATTCAACTCAGATACACGTGGGTTCAGGCACAACGATTCCACATGCTTTTCTCACAACCTTTCCCTGCCACTAACATGAGGACGTTAGCAGCTCCTTCTACAGTCAAGCAGGATGCGGGAGGGTTGTGCCCTGTCCTTAGCTCTCACAGGGAAGCATGCCTTGAAGCCAGCTGTCAACTAGCTGCATTCTTATGGCAGGGTGAAGGTAGCAGTATTCTGAGACAGGAGGTTCCCAGATAACCACTCTACTGCACCTGGAGATACCGTCCAGGTCTGCATTGTTAACTTGCGTCTCAGAGGCCTCTGGCAAACGTCTCTGGTGAAGACGTGGGAAACTCACTCTGCAGGCAGTGTGGAACTGTGAGGGACTGAGGGTGAGCACAACTCTCAGAAGTAAGATGATTTTGGACAAGGCGTTCAACTACGTACTCACGTATGGAACTTAGTATGTAGCACCAGTCTACCCCAGGAATTACTAGGAAATCGCTTGATTGAGCTTGGAGGCTCTCGTCTTGTGTGCCGGGAGATTCCAGTTACCTCTCCCAACACTTGCGTCAAGCAGCGAGCTTAGGCCTTTGGAAGCGAAAGGTAGCGGCAGGCACGGTGTAGGGTTACAGGCCATGAGCTCAACTCTCAGAAGTGTGTATGCATGGGAGGCAGATGTTTGCTACCCACTCGGACATGGGAGTTGGAACCTAGCTACACTCCTATTGAAGAAGGATGTTGGAAATCGCTGTATTCAACTCAGATACACGGGAGTTCAGGCCCAATGCTTACACATGCTTTTCCCACAACCTATCCCAGCCACTAACATAAGGAGGTTAGCAGGTACGTCTACAGTCAGGCAGGACGCGGGAGGGTTCTGCCCTGTCCTCAGCTCTCACAGGGAAGCATGCCTAGAAGCCAGCTCTCAACTAGCTGCATTCTTATGACAGTGTGAAGGTAGCAGTATTCTGAGTAAGGAGGTTCCCAGATTACCACTCTCCTGCACCTGGAGATACCGTCCAGGTCTGCATTGTTAACTTGCGTCTCAGAGGCCTCTGGCCAAAGTCTCTGGTGAAGACGTGGGAAACTCTGCAGGCAGTGTGGAACTGTGAGGGACTGAGGGTGAGCTCAACTCTCAGCAGTAAGATGATTTTGGACAAGGCGTTCAGCTACCTTCTCACATATGGAACTTAGTATGTAGCACCAGTCTACCCCAGGAATTACTGGGAAATCGCTGGATTGAGCTTGGAGGCACTAGTCTTGTGTGCCGGCAGATTCCACTTACCTCTCCCAACACTTCGGTGAAGCAGCGAGCCTAGGCCTTTTGGAAGCGAAAGGTAGCTGCAGGCAGGAGGTAGGGTTACAGGCCATAAGCTCAACTCTCAGAAGTGGGTATGCATGGGAGGCAGATGTCTGCTACCCACTCGGACATGCGAGTGGGAACCTAGCTACACTCTGATGAAGAAGGACTTTGGAAATCGCTGTATTCAACTCAGATACACGTGGGTTCAGGCACAACGATTCCACATGCTTTTCTCACAACCTTTCCCTGCCACTAACATGAGGACGTTAGCAGCTCCTTCTACAGTCAAGCAGGATGCGGGAGGGTTGTGCCCTGTCCTTAGCTCTCACAGGGAAGCATGCCTTGAAGCCAGCTGTCAACTAGCTGCATTCTTATGGCAGGGTGAAGGTAGCAGTATTCTGAGACAGGAGGTTCCCAGATTACCACTCTACTGCACCTGGAGATACCGTCCAGGTCTGCATTGTTAACTTGCGTCTCAGAGGCCTCTGGCAAACGTCTCTGGTGAAGACGTGGGAAACTCACTCTGCAGGCAGTGTGGAACTGTGAGGGACTGAGGGTGAGCACAACTCTCAGAAGTAAGATGATTTTGGACAAGGCGTTCAACTACGTACTCACGTATGGAACTTAGTATGTAGCACCAGTCTACCCCAGGAATTACTAGGAAATCGCTTGATTGAGCTTGGAGGCTCTCGTCTTGTGTGCCGGGAGATTCCAGTTACCTCTCCCAACACTTGCGTCAAGCAGCGAGCCTAGGCCTTTGGAAGCGAAAGGTAGCGGCAGGCACGGTGTAGGGTTACAGGCCATGAGCTCAACTCTCAGAAGTGTGTATGCATGGGAGGCAGATGTTTGCTACCCACTCGGACATGGGAGTTGGAACCTAGCTACACTCCTATTGAAGAAGGATGTTGGAAATCGCTGTATTCAACTCAGATACACGGGAGTTCAGGCCCAATGCTTACACATGCTTTTCCCACAACCTATCCCAGCCACTAACATAAGGAGGTTAGCAGGTACGTCTACAGTCAGGCAGGACGCGGGAGGGTTCTGCCCTGTCCTCAGCTCTCACAGGGAAGCATGCCTAGAAGCCAGCTCTCAACTAGCTGCATTCTTATGACAGTGTGAAGGTAGCAGTATTCTGAGTAAGGAGGTTCCCAGATTACCACTCTCCTGCACCTGGAGATACCGTCCAGGTCTGCATTGTTAACTTGCGTCTCAGAGGCCTCTGGCAAAAGTCTCTGGTGAAGACGTGGGAAACTCACTCTGCAGGCAGTGTGGAACTGTGAGGGACTGAGGGTGAGCTCAACTCTCAGCAGTAAGATGATTTTGGACAAGGCGTTCAGCTACCTTCTCACATATGGAACTTAGTATGTAGCACCAGTCTACCCCAGGAATTACTGGGAAATCGCTGGATTGAGCTTGGAGGCACTAGTCTTGTGTGCCGGCAGATTCCAGTTACCTCTCCCAACACTTACGTCAAGCAGCGAGCCTAGGCCTTTTGGAAGCGAAAGGTAGCGGCAGGCACGATGTAGGGTTACAGGCCATGAGCTCAACTCTCAGAAGTGTGTATGCATGGGAGGCAGATGTCTGCTACCCACTCGGACATGGGAGTTGGAACCTAGCTACACTCCTATTGAAGAAGGATGTTGGAAATCGCTGTATTCAACTCAGATACACGGGAGTTCAGGCCCAATGCTTACACATGCTTTTCCCACAACCTATCCCAGCCACTAACATAAGGAGGTTAGCAGGTACGTCTACAGTCAGGCAGGACACGGGAGGGTTCTGCCCTGTCCTCAGCTCTCACAGGGAAGCATGCCTAGAAGCCAGCTCTCAACTAGCTGCATTCTTATGACAGTGTGAAGGTAGCAGTATTCTGAGTAAGGAGGTTCCCAGATTACCACTCTCCTGCACCTGGAGATACCGTCCAGGTCTGCATTGTTAACTTGCGTCTCAGAGGCCTCTGGCAAAAGTCTCTGGTGAAGACGTGGGAAACTCACTCTGCAGGCAGTGTGGAACTGTGAGGGACTGAGGGTGAGCTCAACTCTCAGCAGTAAGATGATTTTGGACAAGGCGTTCAGCTACCTTCTCACATATGGAACTTAGTATGTAGCACCAGTCTACCCCAGGAATTACTGGGAAATCGCTGGATTGAGCTTGGAGGCACTCGTCTTGTGTGCCGGCAGATTCCAGTTACCTCTCCCAACACTTCGGTGAAGCAGCGAGCCTAGGCCTTTTGGAAGCGAAAGGTAGCTGCAGGCAGGAGGTAGGGTTACAGGCCATAAGCTCAACTCTCAGAAGTGGGTATGCATGGGAGGCAGATGTCTGCTACCCACTCGGACATGCGAGTGGGAACCTAGCTACACTCTGATGAAGAAGGACTTTGGAAATCGCTGTATTCAACTCAGATACACGTGGGTTCAGGCACAACGATTCCACATGCTTTTCTCACAACCTTTCCCTGCCACTAACATGAGGACGTTAGCAGCTCCTTCTACAGTCAAGCAGGATGCGGGAGGGTTGTGCCCTGTCCTTAGCTCTCACAGGGAAGCATGCCTTGAAGCCAGCTGTCAACTAGCTGCATTTTTATGGCAGGGTGAAGGTAGCAGTATTCTGAGACAGGAGGTTCCCAGATAACCACTCTACTGCACCTGGAGATACCCTCCAGGTCTGCATTGTTAACTTGCGTCTCAGAAGCCTCTGGCAAACGTCTCTGGTGAAGACGTGCGAAACTCACTCTGCAGGCAGTGTGGAACTGTGAGGGACTGAGGGTGAGCTCAACTCTCAGAAGTAAGATGTTTTTGGACAAGGCGTTCAACTACCTACTCACGTATGGAACTTAGTATGTGGCACCAGTCTACCCCAGGAATTACTAGGAAATCGCTTGATTGAGCTTGGAGGCACTCGTCTTGTGTGCCGGGAGATTCTAGTTACCTCTCCCAACACTTGCGTCAAGCAGCGAGCCTAGGCCTTTTGGAAGCGAAAGGTAGCGGCAGGCACGATGTAGGGTTACAGGCCATAAGCTCAACTCTCAGAAGTGTGTATGCATGGGAGGCAGATGTCTGCTACCCACTCGGACATGGGAGTTGGAACCTAGCTACACTCCTATTGAAGAAGGATTTTGGAAATCGCTGTATTCAACTCCGATACACGGGAGTTCAGGCCCAATGCTTACACATGCTTTTCCCACAACCTATCCCAGCCACTAACATAAGGAGGTTAGCAGGTACGTCTACAGTCAGGCAGGATGCGGGAGGGTTCTGCCCTGTCCTCAGCTCTCACAGGAAAGCATGCCAAGAAGCCAGCTCTCAACTAGCTGCATTCTTATGACAGTGTGAAGGTAGCAGTATTCTGAGTAAGGAGGTTCCCAGATTACCACTCTACTGCACCTGGAGATACCCTCCAGGTCTGCATTGTTAACTTGCGTCTCAGAGGCCTCTGGCAAACGTCCCTGGTGAAGACGTGCGAAACTCACTCTGCAGGCAGTGTGGATCTGTGAGGGACTTAGGGTGAGCTCAACTCTCAGAAGTATGATGCTTTTGGACGAGGTGTTCAGCTACCTTCTGACGTATGGAACTTAGTATGTAGCACCAGTCTACCACAGGAATTACTAGGAAATCGCTGGATTGAGCTTGGAGGCACTAGTCTTGTGTGCCGGGAGATTCCAATTACCTCTCCCAACACTTCCGTCAAACAGCGAGCCTAGGCGTTTTAGAAGCGAGGGTACCAGCAGGCTGGATGTGGAGGTACAGGCCATCAGCTCAACTCTCAGAAGTGTGTATGCATGGGAGGCAGATATCTGCTACCCACTCTGACATGGGAGTTGGAACCTAGCTACAGTCTGATTGAAGTAGGCCATTGGAAATCGCTGTTTTCAACTCAGATACACAAGAGTTCAGACCCAATGCTTACACATGCTTTTCCCGCAACCTCTCTCAGCCACTAACATGAGGATGTTAGCAGCTACGCCTACAGTCAGGCAGGATGCGGGAGGATTCTGCCCTGACCTCAGCTCTCCGAGGGAAGCATGCCTGGAAGCCAGCTCTCAACTAGCTGCATTCTTATGGCAGTGTGAAGGTAGCAGTATTCTGAGTCAGGAGGTTCCAAGATTACCACTCTACTGCACCTGGAGATACCCTCCAGGTCTGCATTGTTAACTTGCGTCTCAGAAGCCTGTGGCAAACGTCTCTGGTGAAGACCTGCGAAACTCACTCTGCAGGCAGTGTGGAACTGTGAGGGACTGAGGGTGAGCTCAACTCTCAGAAGTAAGATGCTTTTGGACAAGGAGTTCAGCTACCTTCTCACGTATGGAACTTAGTATGTAGCACAAGTCTACTACAGGAATTACTAGGAAATCGCTGGATTGAGCTTGGAGGCACTCGTCTTGTGTGCCGGGAGATTCCAATTACCTCTCCCAACACTTTCGTCAAACAGGGAGCCTAGGCCTTTTAGAAGCGAAGGGTACCAGCAGGCTGGATGGAGATGTACAGGCCATAAGCTCAACTCTCAGAAGTGTGTATGCATGGGAGGCAGATGTCTGCTCCCCATTCTGACATGGTAGTTGGAACCTAGCTACACTTTGATTGAAGAAGGCCATTGGAAATCGCTGTATTCAACTCAGTTACACAGGAGTTCAGGCCCAATGCTTACACATGCTTTTCCCACAACCTCTCTCAGCCACTAACTTTAGGATGTTAGCAGCTACGCCTACAGTCAGGCAGGATGCGGGAGGGTTCTGCCCTGTCCTCAGCACTCCCAGGGAAGCATGCCTAGAAGCCAGCTCTCAACTAGCTGCTTTCTTATGGCAATGTGAAGGTAGCAGTATTCTGAGTCAGGAGGTTCAAAGTTTACCACTCTACTGCACCTGGTGATACCCTCCAGGTGTACATTGTTAACTTGCGTCTCAGAAGCCTGTGGCAAACGTCTCTGGTGAAGACCTGCGAAACTCACTCTGCAGGCAGTGTGGAAATGTGAGGGACTGTGTGTGAGCTCAACTCTCAAAACAGAGATGCTTTTGGACTCGGGGTTCAGCTAGCTTCTCTCGTATGGAATTTAGTATGTAGCACCTGTCTAAGACAGGAATTACTGGGAATCGCTGGATTGAGCTTGGAGGCACTAGTCTTGTGTGCCGAGACTTTCCACTTACCTCTCACAGCACTTCAGTCACGCATCGAGCCTAGGCCTGTTTGCAGAGAAATGTACCTGCAGGCAGGATGTGGGAAGTACAGGCCATAAGCTCAACTCTCAAAAGTGTGTAGCCTGGGAGGCAGATGTCTGCTACCCACTCATTCATGGGAGTTAGAAACTAGCTACACTCTTTGAAGAAGGCTGTTTGAAATTGCTGTATTCAACTCAGATAATCGTGAGTACAGGCCTGACACTTTCACATGCATTTCGCCACCCTCTCCCAGCACCTAACATAAGGATATTAGCAGTTACGTCTACGGGCAGGCAGGATGCAGGATGGTCTTGCCCTGAACTCAGCCTCAGAAGGAAGCATGCCTAGAAGCCAGGTTTCTACTAGCTCGTTCTGATGGCCGTGAGAATGTAGCAGCATTGTAAGGTGGGACGTTCCATGACTACCGCTCTACTGCACCTGGAGACAAAACCATTGAAGCCTGCCGCTGGCCCTTGCATCCCATGAGCTTCTGACAAACATGTCTAGTGAGGATGTTCGTAACTGTATCTGCAGGCAGTGTGGAACTGGGAAGGACCATGTTTCAGCTTATCTCCGAGCGGGAAATTCCCCAAGAGAGCTTTCAGCTACGTTCTCAGGTTGGAAGTTAGTATGTAGCTCCCGTCTTAGGGAGGAATTCCTCAGAAGTCGCTGGATTGAACTAAGAGACACTTGGCTCTTGCAAAAATTGCATCCCGTATCAAACGAAATCCTTTGGAAGTGAAGTGTACAGGCAGTCAGCATGTGGAAGGTAAGCTCAAGCCAAAGGAGTGTGCATGCCTAGTAGGCAGCTGTCCGCTAGGCGCGATATTGACAAGGGAGACACTTGGTTTATACTCCGCTTCTCTCCCGTATACAACGAAATGCTGTGGAAGCCGAACTTTCAGGCAGTCAGGATTGGGGAGGTACATGCCATAAGCTCAACTCTCAGCAATGTGTATGCTTTGTAGGCTGATGTCTGCTAAACACTTATCGAAGCGAGGTATACCCAAGCTACACTGTAATTGAACAAGGACGTTGGCAATCGCTGTATTGAAGTCAGATGGATATGAGTACAGTCCTGGCGCTTCCACTTGCATTTCTCCAACCTCTCCCATCATCTCACTTAAGGATGTTAGCAGGTATGAGTATGGGCAGGCAGGATGCGGGAGGGTCCTGCCCAGAGCTCAACTCTCACAAGAGAGCATGCCTAGAAGCCAGCTTTCAACTGGCTGCGTTCTAATGGCCGTAAGATCATAGCAGTCTTCTAACTCAGGAAGTTCGAAGAATACCACTCTACTGCACTTGCAGACACCTTCCAGGCCTGCATTATTCCACTTGTTTCTCACAAGCTTCTGACAAACGTCTCTGGTGAAGATGTTCAAAACTCATTCTGCAGGCAATGTGGAACTGTGAGGGTTTTGGTGTGAACTCAACTCTTGGAAGAGAGATGCTTTTGGACTTGGGGTTCAGCTAGCTCTCACGTATGGAACTTAGTATGTAGCACCTAAGACATGAATTACTAGGAAATCGCAGGATTGAGCTTCGAGGCCCTATTCTTGTGTGCCGGGACTTTCGTCTTATCTCTCACAACACTTCAGTCATGCATCGAGCCTAGGCCTGTTACCAGCGCAGTGTACCTGGAGGAGGATGTGGGAAGTACAGGCCATAAGCTCAACTCTCAAAAGTGTGTACGCCTGGGAGGCTGATGTCTGTTACCCACTCGTACATTGGAGTTAGAAACTAGCTACACTCTGATTGAAGAAGGCCGTTTGAAATCGCTATATTCAACTTTGATAATGTTGAGTACAAGCCTGATACTTCCACATGCAAATGGAATCGAAACAAATAGAATCCCATCGAATAGAATCGAAAAGAATCGGAAACTATCGTATCGATACGAAAAAAATGGAATTGAATCGAATCGAATCCAAAAGGATCGAATCGCATCGAATTGAAAAGAATCGTATCGAATCGAAAATATTTGAAACAAATCAAATAAAAAGGAATTGAATAGAAAAATTCGAATCGAAAAGAAATGAATTGAATCGAATCGAAAAGGATCGAATCGAATCGAATCAAAAAGAATCGAATTGAAAAGAATTCAATCGAAGAGTTTCCATTCGAATCGAATTGAATCGAAAAGAATCTAATCGAACCAAGAAGATTCGAATGGAATCAAAAAGAAACGAATCAAAAAGAATCGAATCGAATCGATTCATTAGAATCGAATCTAATCGAATCGAAAAGTTTCGAATCCAAATGAATCTAATCGAAAAGAATGGAATCAAAAAGAATCGAATTGTTTCAGAAAAAATGAATCGAAGTGAATCGAATCGAAAAGAATTGAATCGAATTGATTTTAAAAGAAAGGAATTCGAATTGAAAAGACTCGAATCGAAAGATTCGAATCAAATCAAATCGAAACCAAAAGAATCGAATCGAATAGAATCAAAAAGAAACTAATTAAAAACTATCATATCGAAAAGAAAAAAATCGTATCGAATCAAAAAAATCGAATCGAATTATATCGAAAAGGATCTAATCAATTCTAAACGAATCAAAAAGAATCGAATCGAATAAAAAAGAATCGAATCGAATAGGAAATAATCGAAATAAATCAAATAAAAAAGAATCGCATAGAAAAAATCGAATCGAATTGAAAAGAATCAAATCTAATCGAAAAGAATTGAATCAAATCGAATCGAAAACAAACGAATCCAATCGAATCGAAAACAATTGAATCGAAGAGTTTCGAATCGAATCGCATTGAATCGAAAAGAATCTGATCGAACCGAAAAGATTCGAATGGTTTCAAAAAGAAACGAATCAAAAAGAATTGAATCGAATCGATTCGAAGAGAATAGAATCTAATCGAATCGAAAACTATCAAATCCAAATGAATCTAATCGAAAAAAGTGTAATCAAAAAGAATCGAATTGTTTCAGAAAAAACGAATCGAATTGAATCGAATCGAATAGAATTGAATGGAATCAATTTTAAAAGAAAAGAATTCGACTCAAAAAGACTCGAATCGATAGATTCGAATCAAATCTAACCGAAACAAAAAGAATCGAATCGAATAGAATCGAAAAGAAACTAATCGAAAACTATCATATCAAAAAGAAAAAAATCGTATCGAATCAAAAAAATCGAATTGAATCGAATCGAAAAGGATCTAATCAATTCTAAACAAATAAAAAAAAATCGAAATGAATCGAAAAGAATCGAATCAAATAGAATAGAAAATAATCGAAACAAATCAAATAAAAAAGAATCGAATAGAAAAACATCGAATCGAATCGAAAAGAATCAAATCGAATCGAAAAGAATTGAATTGAATCGAATCGAAAATAATCGAATCCAATCGAAAACAATCGAATCGTAGAGTTTTAAATCGAATCGAATTCAATCGAAAAGAATCTAATCGAACCAAAAACATTCGAATGGAATCAAAAAGAAATGAATTAAAAAGAATCAAATCGAATTGAATCAAAAAGAATCGAATCGAATCGAAAATAATCGAATCCAAATGAATCGAGTCGAAAGGAGTGGAATCGAAAAGAATTGAATCGTTTAGAAAGAAACAAATCGAATTGAATTGAATCAAATAGAAAATAATCGAATCCAATCGAATTGAAAAGAATAGAAAAGAACTGAATCGAATCGAATCGAAAAGAAATCGATTCGAAAAGAATCGAATCGAAGAAAAAAGAAAGGAATCGAATCGAATCGAAAAGAATCGAATCCAAAATAATCGAATCGAAGATTGAATCGAAAGAATGGAATCGATTCGTAAAAACCAAATCAAAGAGACTCGAAAAGAATCGAATCAAATAAAAAAAAAATAGAAAAGAATCGAATCGAATCGAAAAGAAAAGAATCGAATCAAATCGATTTGAAAAGAAAGATATTCGAATCGAAAAGAATCGAATCGAAAAGAATCGAATCGAAACGAATCGAAAAAAATCGAATCGAATTGCTCCAAATCAAAAGAATTGAATCGAATGGAAGTGAAAATAATCGAATCAAATCGAATCGAATCAAAATAATCAAATCGAAACGAATCAAAAAGAATCAAATCGATTCGAAAAGAAAGGAATTCAAATAAAAAACATTCGATTAGAAAGATTCGAATCAAATCGAATTGAATAGAAAAGAATAGAATCAAATCAAATAGAAAAGAAACGAATAGAAAACTGTCGAATGGAAATGAAAAAAATCGAATTGAATCGTATCGAAGAGAATCGAATCGAATCAAAAAAGATCGAATGGAATCGAATATAAGAATCTAATCGAATCGAATCAAAAAGAATCTAATCGAATCGAAAGGATCGAATCAAATTTTATCGAATGGAAAAGAATCAAATCAAATCGAAAAGAATCGAATCGAATCGAAAAGGATCGAATCGAATCAAATCGAATAGAAAAGAATCGAATAGAATCGAAAAGAATCGAATCAAATTGAATCGAAAAGAATCAAATCAAATCGAAAAGAATTGAATCGAATCGAAAAGAATCGAATCGAATCAAATCGAAAAGAATCGAATCAAATTGATTCGAAAAGAAAGAAATTAATATAGAAGAGGCTAGAATCGAAAAGAATCTAAATGAATCGAATAGAAAAATATCGAATCGAATTGCACCGAATCAAAAGAATCGAATCTAATGGAAGTGAAAATAATCGAATTGAATCAAAAAGAATCGAATCGAATCGAATCAAAAAGAATCGAATCGAATCGAAAAGAATCAAATCGAATCGATTCGAAAAGAAAGGAATTCAAATCAAAAACACTCGAATAGAAAGATTCGAATCGAATCGAATCGAAAAGAATAGAATCGAATAGAAAAGAAACGAATAGAAAACTATCGAATGGAAAAAACTATCGAAAAAAATCGAATCGAATTGGAGAGAATCGAATTGAATCGAAAAAAGATCAAATCGAATCGAATATAAGAATCGAATCGAATCGAATTGAAAAGAATCGAATCAAAAAGGATCAAATCGAATTGTATCGAATAGAAAAGAATCAAATCAAATCGAAAAGAATCGAATCAAATCGAATAGGAAAGAATCGAAAAAATCTAATAAAGAGTCGAATCGAATCGAAAATATCGAATCGAATGGAAAAGAATCGAATCGAATCGAAAAGAATCTAATCGAATCGAATCGTTTGTAAAGAAAGGAATTCGAATCAAAAAGACTTGAATCATAAGATTCTAATCGAATCGAATCAAAAAGAAACGAACCAAAAACTATCGAATCGAAATGAAAAAAATCGAATCGAAATGAATCGAAAAGAATCGAAGAAATCTAATAAAAAAGAATTGAATCGAATCGAAAATATCGAATCGAATGGAAAAGAATCGAATCAAATCGAATCGAAAATAATCGAAACATCAAATAAAAAGAATCGAATGGAAAAAAATGAAAAGAATTGAATCGAATCGAAAAGAATTGAATTGAATCGAATCGAAAACAATCAAATCGAATCGAATCAAAAAGAATTGAATCTAAGAGTTTCGAATAGAATCGAATTGAATCGAAAAGAATCTAATCGAAATGAAAATATTCGAATAGAATCGAAAAGAAACGAATCAAAAAGAATCGAATCGAATTGAAAAGAATAGAATCTAATCGAGTCGAAAAGAATAGAATCCAAATAAATCAAGTCGAAAGGAGTGGAATCGAAAAGAATTGAATCGATTCGAAAAAAACGAATCAAATTGAATCTAATCGAATCGAAAATAATCGAATCAAATTGAATCGTAAAGAATACAAAATAATCGAATTGAATCGTAAAGAATAGAATCGAAGCGAACCGAAAAGAATCAAATCGAATTGAAAAGAATCGAATCGAATTGAACCGTAATGAAAAGAATCGAATCGAATCGAAAAGAATGGAATCGAATTGAATCGAAAAGAATTGAATCGAATGCAATCAAATCGAAAAGAATCGAATCGAATTGAAAAGAATCAAATCGAATTGATTGAATCAAAAAGAATCGAATCGAATCACATCGAATCGAAAATAATTGAAACGAATAAAAAATAATCGAATCGAATTGAATCGAGAATAATTGGAATTGAATTGAATCGATAATCGAATTGAATCTAATCGAGTTGAATCGAAAATAATCGAATCGAATCAAATCAATTAGAAAAAAATCGAATCAAATTGCATCGAACCAAAAGTAATCGAATCGTATTGAATCGATTCGAATTGAAAAGAATCGAATCGAATCGAATCGAAAGAATCAAATCGAATTGAATCAAAAAGAATCGAATCCAAAGAATCGAATTGTAGAGAATCTAATCGAAACGAAAAGATTCGAATCGAAAAGAATCGAATGTAAACGAAAAGAATCAAATCGAATCGAATCGAAAAGAATCAAATCGAATCGAAAAGAATTGAATCGAAAAGAATCGAATCGAATCAAATCGATTGAAAAGATCGAATCAAAAAAATCAAAGAGAATCAAAACGAATCAAAACGAATCGAATCGAATTGAAAAGAATCATTGAATCAAATCGAAAAGAATCTAATCGAATCGTATCGAATCAAAAAAATCAAATCGAATCGAATCGAAAAGAATAGAATCGTATTTAATTGAATCAAATGAATCGAATCGAATTGAATCGAAAAGAATCGAATCGAATCAAAATGAATCAAATCAAATCGAAAAGAATCGTATTGAATCGAATTGAATCGTAAAGAATCCAATGGAACATAATCGATTCGAATTGAAAAGAATCGAATCGAAAAGAATCAAATCGAACCGAAAAGAAAGGAATCTAATCGAATAGAATCAAATCGAATGGTATCATTGAATCCAAAAGAATCGAATCATATCGAATTGAATTGAAAAGAATCAAATCGAATAGAATCGAAAAGATTCGAATCGAATCAAAAAGAATCGAATCGTATCGAATCAAATCGAATAGAATTGAGTCGAATACAATGAAAAGAATCAAAACGAATTGAAAACAATCGAATTAAATCGAATCAAATATTATCAAATCGAATCGAAAAGAATCGAATTGAATAGCATCGAAACGAATCGAATCGAATCGAAAAGAATCAAATTGAATAGCGTCGAATCGAATCGAATCAAAATGAAAAGAATCGAATAGAATCGAAAAGAATCAAATCGTATCGAATTGAATCGAAAAGAATCGAATCATATCGAATTGAATCGAAAAGAATCGATTCCAATCGAATTGAATCGAAAAGAATCGAATCGAACAGTACCGAATCGAATTGATAAGAATCGAATCAAATAAAATAGAAAAGAATCTAATTGAAACGAAAAGAATCTAATCGAATCGAATTGAAAAGAATCGAATCGAAAAAATCGAATCTAATAGAATCAAGTTGAGTTGAATCGAATAGAAAAGAATCGAATCGAATCATATCGAATTGAAAAGAATCGAATCAAATCGAATTGAATTGAAAAGAATCTAATCGAACTGAATCGAAAAGAATCGAATCGAAATGTAACAAATTGAATCCAAATGATCGAATCGAATCAAATCGAAAAAAATCGAATTGAAACGAAAAGAATCGAATAGAATCGAACTGAAAATAATCGAATCTAATCGAATAGAATAGAATAGAATCGAACAGAATTGAATCGAATGAAAAGAATCTTATCGAATCGAATCGAAAAGAATCGAATCGAATCGAATGGAGAAGAATCAAATCGAATCGAATCGAAAAGAATTGAATCAAAAAGAATCGAATCGAAGAGAATCTAATCGAAACGAAAAGAATCAAATCGAATCGAAAAGAATAGAATCAAAACGAAAAGAGACGAATTGAATCAAATCGAAAAGAATCGAATAGAAAAAAATCGAATCGAATCGTATCGAAAAGAATCGAATTGAAAAGAATAGAATAGAAAAATTCGAATCGAATCGAATCGAAATGAATCGAATCGAATCAAATTGATTGAAAAGATCAAATCAAAAAACATCAAAGAGAATCGAAATGAATCGAAACGAATCGAATCGAATTGAAAAGAATCGTATCAAATCAAATCTAAAAGAATCGAATCAAATCGAATCAAAAAGAATGGAATCGAATTGATTCATATTGAAAAGAATCGATCGAATCATATTGAATCAAAAAGAATCGAATCGAATCGAAAAGAATCGAATCGAATTTAATCGAAAAGAATCGAATCGAATTGAATTGAGTTGAAAAGAATTGAATTGAACAGTATCAAATCAAATTGAAAAAAATTGAATCAAATCCAAAAGAATCGAATCGAAACGAAAAGAATCGAATCGAATCGAATTCGAAAGAATCGAATTGAATTGGAATGAGAAGAATCGAATCGAATTGCATCGAAACGAAAATAATTGAATCGAATTGAATAAAAAAGAATCGAATCGAATCGAATCGAAAATAATTGGAATTGAATCGAATCGATAATCGAATCGAATCAAATCGACTCAAATCGAAAATAATCGAATCAAATCAAATGGATTAAAAAACAATCGAATTGAATCAAATCGAAAAGAATCGAATTGAATCGAAAAGAATCAAACCGAATCAAAAGAATCGAAAAGAATTGAATCAAGAAGAATCGAAATGAATTGAATCGAGTAGAATCGAATCGAATAGAATCACCTGGACCTGGTGTCTCTCATCCCCACTTTGACCTAACTCAGAACTGCTGAATCTTGCCCCACCTAGGCCTAACCCAGACCTGGTGACTCTTGTCCCCAGCTATGCCTCAATTCGACCTGATGAATCTGGTCCTCACGTGGGCCTCACATGGACCTGGGACTCAGCTGGATAGAGTGGCTCTTGTTCCCACAAGGGGCTCACCTGATACTGGTGACTGTGGTCTTATTCTATGCCTCACCAGGACCTAGTGATTCTGATCCCCATCTGGGCCCTGCATGGCCCTAGTGACTGTGTTCCTCACCCAGGCATCATTGGGACCTGGATACTCTATTCCACACCTGGGCCTCACTTTGACCAGGGACCTCTGGTCCCATTCTGGGCCTCAAACTAAAATGGTTACTCTGGTTCCCCCTCTGGGCCTCACCCTTACCTGGTGACTCTGGTCACCCCTTGGGGTTCACTTGGACCTGGTGAATCTGGTCCTTAGCTGGTCCTCACCTGGATCTGGTGACTGGTCACCACCTGGGCCTCACCTGGACTTGGTGAATCCTGTTGCCACCTGGGCCTCACCTGGACCTTGTGACTGTGGTCCCACCTGGACCTCACCTGGATCTGGTGGCTCTGGTTCCCATATGGGGCTCTCCTGGACCTGGTTCCTGTGGTCTCCATCTGGCCTCACCTGGAACAAAATGACTCTGATCCATATTTGGGCCTCACCTGGACCTGTTGACTCTGGTCCTTACCTGGGCATCATTGGGACCTGGTTACTCTCTTATATACCTGGGCCTCACCTGGACCTGGTGACTCTGGTCTCCCGCTGGACCTCACCCTGACCTGGTGACTGTGGTCTCACCTGGGCTTCACCTGGATGAGGTGACTGGTTCCCACAGGGACCTCACCTGGACCTGGTGACTCAGGTCCTCATATGGGCATCATGGGACCTGGTTTCTCAGTTCCACATCGGGGCCTCACCTGGACCTAGTGATTCTCGTCCCCCTCTGGGCCTCACCCTGACGTGGTGACTCTGGTCCCCACCTGGATATCACCAGAACCGGGTGACTCTGGTCCCCCTCTGGGACTCACCCGGAGCTGGGGACACTGGTCCTCAACTGGGCCTCCACAGGACCTGGTGAATCTACTCCTCACTTGCCTCGTCTGGACCTTGTGACTCTTGTCCCACCTGACATCAATGGGACATGGTTACTCTTTTCCCCAACTGGGCCTCACCTGGACATGATAACTTTGCTCCACACTTTGGCCTCACCTGGCCCTGATGACTCTGGGCCCCCGACCTAGTCCTCAATCTGGACCTGGTGACTGTGGTCCCCACCTGGGTCTCACCTGGACCTGGTGACTCTCGTTCCCACATGAACCACACCTGGACCTGGTAACTGTGGTGTTCTTGTAGACTTACATTTACCTGGTGACTCCGGTCCCCACCAGGGCCTCACCTGGATCTGGTGACTCTGGCCTGCAGGTTGGCCTCACCTGGACCTGGTGAGTGGGTTTGCCACCTGGGCCTCACCCATACCTGGTGACTCAGGTCCCTACGTGGGCCTCTTGGACCTGGTGAATCTGGTCCTTACCTGGTCCTCACCCAGACCTGGGGACTCTGGTCACCACCTGGGCCTCACCTGGACCTGGTGAATCTGGTCCCCATCTGGGCCTCACCCAGTCCTGGTGACTTTGTTCTCCACCTGGACCTGATTCCTGTGGACTCCTTCTTGGCCTCACCTGGAACTGGTGACTCTGATCCTATCTGCGCGTCACCCAGATCTGGTGACTCTGGTCTCACCTGGGCATCATTGGTACCTGGTTACTCTGTTCCACACCTGAGCCTCACCTGGACATGATGACTGTGGAACTCTTTGGGCCTCACCCTGACCTGGTGACTCTGGTCCCCATCTGGATGTCACCTGGACCAGGTGATTCTGGTACCCCTCTAGGCCTCAACCAGACCTGGTGAATCTGGTCCTCAACTGGGCCTCACCTGGACCTAGTGAATATGCTCCCCATCTGGACCTCATCTGGACCTGGTGACTCTGGTCCCTACCTGGGCATCATCGGGACATGGTTCCACTGCATGGCCTGCAGGTTGGCCTCATCTGGACCTGGTAACTCTGGTCCCTACCTGGGCATCATTGGGACATGGTTCCTCTGCATGGCCTGCAGGTTGGCCTCACCTGGACCCGGTGACTCTTGTCCTCACTTTGGCCTCTTCTGTACCAGGTGACTCTGGCCCCACCTGGGCCTCACCTGGACCGAGTGACTCTGATCCTCAGCAGCATGCCTCAAATGCACCTTTCCACTAGCTGCATTCATATGGCCGTGAGAATGTAGCTACATTGTAAGTCAGGAGGTTCCATGTATACCGCTCTACTGCACCTAGAGACACAATATTGAAGCCTGCAGCTAGCTCCTTTTGTCCTATGAGCTTCTGACCAACACGTCTAATGAGGATGTTCGAAATTTCATCTGAAGGCCATGTGGAACTATGAGGGACTGGAGGTGAGTTCAAGTCTCAGAAGAAAGTACCCTTTGGACACTGCGTTCCACTAGCTTCTCATGTATGGGACTTACTATGTAGCACCAATTGTAGAGTGCAGTTCCTCACATATCTCTGGATTGGGCTTGGAGACACTAGGCGTGTGGACCGGCGCCTTCCACTAACCTCTCACAACCCTTCTGTCACAATTCAAGCCTAGGCCTGATAGGAGCGAAGTGTATCTGCAGTCAGCATGTGGGAGGTACAGGGCATAATTTCAACTCTCAGAAGTGTGTATGCTTTACAGGCAGATGTCTGCTAGACACTTATTGATGGGAGGTAGAACCGAGGTACACTCTAATTAAATAAGGACGTTGGCAATCGCTGCATTTAACTCAGATATACGTGAGTCAGGTCTGTCACTTCCACATGCTTTTCACACAACCTCTTCCAGCACCTAACATAAAGATGCTAAGACCTATGTCTACAGGCAGTCAGGATGCGGGACGGTCCTGCCCTGACCTCAGCTCGTACAAGGAAGCATGCCTAGAAGTCAGCTTTCAACTAGCTGCGTTCTTATGGCAGTGAGAATGTAGCAGTATTCTAATTCAGGAGGTTCCAAGATTACCACTCTACTGCACCTGGAGACACCTTCCAGGCCTGCATTATTCCACTTGCGTCTCACAAGCTTCTGACAAACGTCTCTGGTGAAGATGATCAAAACTCATTCTGCAGGCAGTGTGGAACTGTGAGGGACTGGGTGTGAGCTCAACTCTCAGAAGAGAGACTCTTTTGGACTTGGGGTTCAGCTAGCTTCTCACGTATGGAAATTAGTATGTAGCACCTGTCTAAGGAATTACTAGGAAGTCGCTGGATTGAGCTTGGAGGCACTAGTCTTGTGTGCCGGGACTTTCCACTTATCTCTCACAACACTTCAGTCATGCATCGAGCCTAGGCCTTTTAGCAGCGAAGTGTACCTGCAGGCACGATGTGGGAAATACAGGCCATAAGCTCAACTCTCAAAAGTGTGTACGCCTGGGAGGTAGATGTCTGCTACCCACTCAGACATGGGAGTTAGAAACTAGCTACACTCTTTGAAGAAGGCCGTTTGAAATCGCTGTATTCAATTCAGATAATCGGGAGTACAGGCCTGAAACTTCCACATGCATTTCACCGACCTCTCCCAGCACCTAACATAAGCATATTAGCAGGTACGTGTATGGGCAGGCAGGATACGGGAGGGTCCTTCCATGAGCTCAGCTCTCAGAAGGAAGCATGCCTAGAAGCCAGCTTTCTACTAGCTCGTTCGGATGGCCGTGAGAACGTGACAGCATTGTAAGGCGGTACGCTTACAATGAATACTGCTTTACTGCACCTGGAGACACAACCTTGAAGCCTGCAGCTGGCCCTTGCGTCCCATGAGCTTCTGAAAACATGTCTAGTGAGGATGTTCGTAACTGCATCTGCAGGCAGTGTGGAACTGGGAAGGACCGCATGTCAGCTCATCTCGCAGAAGGAAATTCCACAGAGAGAGAGCTTTCAGCTAGGTACTCAGGTTTGGAAGTTAGTATGTAGCACCCCTCTGAGGGAGGAATTCCTCAGAAGTCGCTGGATGAAACTAAGAGACACTTGCCTCTCGCAAAACTTGCATCCCGTATTGGACGAAATCCTTTGGAAGTGAAGTGTACAGGCCGTCAGCATGTGGGAGGTACAAGCCATAAGCTCAATCCAAAGGAGCGTGCATGCCTTGATGGCAGCTGTCCGCTACGCACAAAATTTACAAGGGAGACACGTGGTTTTCACTCTGCTACTGTCCCGCATACAACGAAATGCTGTGGAAGCGGAACATACAGGCAGTCAGGATGGGGGAGGTACAGGCCATAAGTTGAACTTGCAGAAGTGTGTTTGCTTTGCAGGCCGATGTCTGCTAGACACTTATCGAGACGAGGTATACAGGAGCTACACTCTAATTGAACATGGACATTGGAAATCGCTCTATTGAACTCAGATACATATGAGTACAGTCCTGACACTTCCACTGGCATTTCTCCAACCTCTCCGAACACCTAACATAAGGATGTTAGCAGCTACGACTACGGGCAGGCAGGATGCGGGAGGCTCCTGCCCTGAGCTCAGATTTCAAAGGAGACATGCCTGGAGGCCAGCTTTCTACTAACTGCGTTCTGATGGGCATGAGAACGTGGCAGCATTGTAATTCAGGATGTTCCATGAATACCGCTTTACTGCACCTGGAGACACAACCTTGAAGCCTGCAGCTTGCCCCTTGCATCCCATGAGCTTCTGACAAACATGTCTAGTGAGGATGTTTATAAGTGTATCTGCAGGCAGTGTGGACTGGGAAGGACCACGTTTCAGCTCATCTCTGAGAGGGAAGTTCCCCAGAGTGAGCTTTCAGGTAGGTTCTCAGGTTTGGAAGTTAGTATGTAGCTCCCATCTGAGGGAAGAATTCCTCAGATGTTGCTGTATTGAACAGAAAGAAGAAAAGAAAG
Source organism: Canis lupus baileyi (assembly GCF_048164855.1). Classification (NCBI taxonomy): domain Eukaryota; kingdom Metazoa; phylum Chordata; class Mammalia; order Carnivora; family Canidae; genus Canis; species Canis lupus. The sequence goes on along the minus strand of NC_132863.1, from coordinate 14,490 downwards.
AAAGAAAGAAAGAAAGAAAGAAAGAAAGAAAGAAAGAAAGAAAGAAAGAAAAAAGAAAGAAAGAAAGAAAGAAAAACGAAAGAAAGAAAAGAAAGAAGGAAGGAAGGAAGGAAGGAAGAAAGAAAGAAAGAAAGAAAGAAAGAAAGAAAGAAAGAAAGAAAGAAAGAGTGGCACCTGTGTGGCTCTGTCAGTTAAGCTTCTGCCTTAGGCTCAGATCATGATCCAGGTCCCAAGGCAGGCTCCCTGTTCAACAGAGAACCTGCTTCTCCCTCTCCCTCTTCCCCTCTCGCTCATGCTTTATCTCTACTCTCTCTCTCAAATAAATAAAAAACATCTTTGAAAAAGAAACAAACAAACAAATCCACAAGGAAGAGAAATTGCCCATGTAGAATAATTTCAAACAATTTGTGAAGACATTCCACCCTCAAGTTCATGAGCATAGCTTCCCACTCTTACATGTGGAATACACATAGTAACTTCCTTCCTTCTAATAAGAAAACCTTAAAATAATAATGATAATATAATAATAATAATTAATAATAATAAAAAAGAATCAGTTTACTACTGAGAAAGCTGACAAACACTACTTCAGCAAGATGATCAGATCGATACCAAGACTGATAAATCATGTTGATAGTATCTATCCTTTATATGATATAATGAAAATGGCAGTATATCTCTGTATATAATCCACAAAAACAGTTCAGTCATGAGATAAACAACAGACATGTCCCAACTGAGGGAAATTTTACAAAATACTCTACTTGTCAAAGTGTTCCAGTTCAAAACAAGAAAAGGCTGAAAGAATGTCACAATCCAGATGAGCCTAAGGAAAGAGGACAAATGGAATGTGATTTGAGGATTGGTAACTTAGCAAAAACTAAGGAAATCTGAATAAACTATGGTCTTTTTTTTTTTGTCTTAGTTTAATGCGAATTTTTTAATATTGATTCATTAGCTCATATTTGTACCGTACTAATATATCAATAATTGGATAAATTGAGTGCAAGTGCATGCGAATGCTCTGTACTATCTTCTCAGTTTCCCTATAAATCTTTGTTTTTTTCCTAATAAATAAGATTTATTTTGAAAATTGACTTAAATGAATCAGGCTCCAAGTGTGAAGACATTTTAAGAATTGTTGAATTAACGTTTGCCTTATTCTTAAAGAGTTCCTTTGATGGAAACAAAGTAAGAATTTTAGATCAAAGGAACAAAAAACACTTAAGAACACGTATAATGCCTCCTCAACCTGAAAAGCAGGAAAGGATATTAAATAGTAAAAATCAGATAAAAATACTTCTAGTACAATAGACACCGTATTGCAAGTGCATTTAAAATTAGCAATGCATAACATTTATTTCCTTGACATTTGTCTTCCAAAGAGTTCAAAGTGTTTCAGTGTCAGTTGAAACAGGGGAAGAATCTCAGGGAAGGATCCTTCACATAAATAATAGGACCATTGGTACTAATGTCTCTCAGTTCTTTCCAAATCCATAAAGATGCATTTCCTGATGAGTGACTGAGCTGTGAAGAAAGAGATGAGAAACCCTCATCCCTCTGAATTACTTGTGTCAGAATATTTTGACCATAGTACCACGGATAGTAAATTATCCTTATTAACAGGAAATATGTCTCAGATTGGAATCTGAGCAATCAGATGGGCAGAGAAAAAATGCTTTGACTGGCTCTTCATCTTCTAAAAACAAAGGAGAGCTTTTTTATGTACAAAGTCTATTGTCAAGATAGCCTTAGGGAATAAGAGTCTGCAGCATCGAATCCAGCTGCACACAGGTCTTCCTGATCCGAAATCCCTGGGCCTGTCCCCCAACACAGGCTGCCATGCTGAGGTCATTTTCAATTGCTCTCTTAGGAGCTCTGGGGAAGGGGGAAGGAGCGAGATAGCATGTGACTGGAAGCGTGGAGGCCTAGAAAATTAAGACCATTCCAACTTAAATTCAGTGTTAGCACAAGTCCAGCCATCCCAGGTCCCTGTGAAGAACAGCTGAAATTAACATTACTTCAGTTACCGGTAAAAGCAAAAGTTTACAGCTTAATGTCCTGGAAAGCCCCACAATAGAAACAAAACTGAGTCAAGGCCAAGGACAGGAAGCCTCTATTAGAATGAGAACAGAGCTCAATGCCCTTGAATGTCCCATATCAAATTGTAAACAGAACTTGAGGAATTGCTCCACCCCTTCTGGAGGTCCCTGAGACCAGCCCTTAAAACTAAGCTAAAACCCACCTCGGGGTCCAAGTCCCTGCTCCACTCTGTCCGGTATACTTGCACACAAGCTCTAGCTTGTAAATAAACCCTCATGTGTTTGCATCAGTGTCGGCTTCTGGGTGGTTTCTCAGATTCACAATCTTGGGCACAACTCTCTGAGATAAAAAAACAAAGCCAAAAGAAGCTCGGACGCAGGTAGAGTAAACGCAGGGTTCTGAGAGAATCGGCGGATACCCAGGGGCTTGGGAGCTCTTCTGTGGAGGCCCATGCAGACTGGGGGGCAGAATGCTCAGCCCCAGAGCCAGAGGACCCACAGACCCCACCGGCATCCGGCCTATCGGGGGGGGGGGGGGGGTGTCTCAAGGAGCAGCACTGTGCCGCCCACTGGAGGCTAGAGGTGCTGATGCCCACCCCACCTCTGATCCCGCAGGTGCATCTACCACACAGATGTGCACCTGCTAATCAGTGCCAGAGCCCATCCCCAGACCCTGCACAGACCACTCACCGCCACCAATTTGTCGGACCACAGAGGATGCATAGATTCAGCTGTGCCTGGAAAGTAGGATATAGCTTCCTTTGTACTTTGTGCTTTATTGTTATTTATTTTCCTTGATTTTTTTTATTAATTGACTTATTTTAATTTTATGTATGTACCTTATATAATTCTTATTTTTACTTTCATGGTACTTTAATTGTGTTTCATATTTGGGGTTTAGAATCTTTTGAAACGCAGGCCAAAATAATCTGGTGTTTTTTTTTGGAGAGCAGTTGTTATTGTTTTCCTTGGTTTTTCTTTTTCTTCCCTCTTTCTTTTCTGGAAAACGTAATGAGATGGAGAAATTCACCTCCATAAAATAACATGAGATAGTACTCACAGCCAGGAAGTCCATCAATACACATATATGATGTCTAACTACATTTTAAAACAATGATTATAAAGATAGCAGCTGGGCTGGAAAAAGAGCACAGAAGAAAACTAGAGAATCCCTTACTGCAGAAGTAAAACAACTAAAATCTAGTCAGGCCAACGTTAAAAATGCTATAACTGAGATGCAGTCCCACGTGGAAGCCATAAAAACAAGAAAGGTTATGGACCACAGAGACGGACGTAGGGAAGTCAGCCACTTATTAAAAAATAACATTCATATCTTAGAAGACTCAGAAGATGAAGAGAGAGAACAGGTGGGCCTTGCTCAGCCATTAGAAACGACAAATACCCACCATTTGCTTCAACGTGAATGGAACTGGAAGGTATTATGCTGAGTGAAGTAAGTCAATCAGAGAAGGACAAACATTGTATGTTCTCATTCATTTGGGGAATATAGATAATAGTGAAAGGGAATATAAGGGAACGGAGAAGAAATGTGTGGGAAATATCAGAAAGGGAGACAGAACATAAAGACTCCTAACTCAGGGGATCCCTGGGTGGCGCAGTGGTTTAGCGCCTGCCTTTGGCCCAGGGTGCGATCCTGGAGACCCGGGATCGAATCCCACATCGGGTTGCTGATGCATGGAGCCTGCTTCTCCCTCTGCCTATGTCTCTGCCTCTCTTTCTCTCTCTCTCTGTGTGTGTGACTATCATAAATAAAATTAAAAAAAAAGACTCCTAACTCAGGGAAATGACTAGGGGTGATGGAAGGGGAGGAGGGCAGGTGGTGGGGGTGAATGTGTGATGGGCACTGAGGGGGGCACTTGATGGGATGAGCACTGGGTGTTATTCTGTATGCTGGCAAATTGAACACCAATAAAAAATAAAATTATTATTAAAATAAAAGAAAGAAATAAAGAAGAAAGAAAGAAAGAAAAAGAAAGAAAGAAAGAAAGAAAGAAAGAAAGAAAGAAAGAAAGAAAGAAAGAAAGAAAGAAAGTAGTACCTGGATGGATCAGTCAGTTAAGCTTCTGCATGAGGCTCAGATCATGATCCAGGTCCCAAGGCAGGCTCCCTGTTTAGCAGGGAACCTGCTTCTCCCTCTCCCTCTGCCCCTCTCGCTCATGCTTTTTCTCCTCTCTCTCTCATATAAATAAATAACATCTTTGAAAAAGAAACAAACAAACTCAGAAGGAAGAGAAATCTCCCATGTAGAAGAATTTCAAACAATTCGTGCAGACATACCACACTCAAGTTCATGAGCATAGCTTCCCACTCTTATGTGTGGAAAACACATAGTAACTTCCTTCTGCAAAATATATTATGAAAAACCTAAAATAATAATGATAATATAATAATAATAATAATAATAATAATAAAAGAATCACTTTACTACGGAGAACGCTGACAAACATTTCCTCAGCAAGATGATCAGATTGATACCAAGACTGATAAATCATGTTGACAGTATCTATCCTTTATATGATATAATGAAAATGGCAGTATATCTCTGTATATAATCCACAAAAACAGTTCAGTCATGAGATAAACAACAGACATGTCCCAACTGAGGGAAATTTTACAAACTACTCTACTTCTCATAGTGTTCCAATTCTACAACAACAAGGAAAGGCTGAAAGACTGTTACAATCCAGAGGAACCTAAGAAAACAGGAGGACAAATGGAATGTGATATGAGGGATGGTAACTTAGCAAAAGCTAAGGAAATCTGAATAAAGTATGGTCTTTGGTTAATGCGACTATTTTAAAATTGATTCATTAGTTCATATTTGTACCGTACTAATATAAGATATCAATAATTGGAGAAATTGAGTGCCAATGCATGCGAATGCTCTGTACTATCTTCTCAATTTCCCTATAAATTCCCTCAATTCCCTATAAATCTTTGTTTTTTTCCTAATAAATAAGATTTATTTTGAAAATTGACTCATTTCTTGATGAGTGACTGAGCTGTGAATAAAGAGATGAGAAACCCTCATCCCTTTGAATTACTTGTGTCAGAATATTTTAACCATAGTACTACGGATAGTAAATTATTCTTAGTAACAGGAAATACGTCTCAGATTGGAATCTGAGCAATTAGATGGGCAGAGAAAAAAACTTTGACTCGCTCCTCATCTTTTAAAGATAAAGGACAGCTTTTCTATGTACAAAGTCAGTTGTCAAGATAGCCTTAGGGAATAAGAGTCTGCAGCATGGAATCCCACTGCACAGCTGGGACGCCCACGCCCCAGGTCTTCCTGATCCCAAATCCCTGGGCCTATCTCCCAACACAGGCTGCCAAGCTGAGGTCATTTGCAATTGCTCTCTTAGGAGCTCCAGGGAAGGGGAAAGAGCTAGATAGGATGGGACTGGATGCAAGGAGGCCGAGAAAATGCAGGCCTTTCTACTTTAAGTTCAGTGTTCGAACAAGACCAGCCATCCCAGGCCCCTGTGAAGAAGAGCTGAAATTTACATTACTTCAGTTACAGGAAAAAAAAACAAACAAAAGTTTACAGCTTAATATCCTAGAAAGCCCCACAATAGAATGAAACTGAGCCCATGCCAAGGGCTGGAAGCTCCTATTAGAATGAGAGCAGAGTTCAATACCCTTGAAGGCCCCATAACAAAATGTAAACAGAACTTGAGGAATTGCTCCAGCCCTTCTGGAGGACCCCGAGACAAGCCCTTAAAACTAAGCTAAAACCCACCTCAGGGTCCAAGTCCCTGCTCCGCAGTGTTGGGTGTACTTGGACGCAAGCTCGAGTTTGGAAATCAACCCTTGTGTGTTTGCATTGGTGTCAGCTCCTTAGTGGTTTCTCGGATTCGCAATCTTGGGCACAACACCCCCATGTCCCCTCCCACCTTGGTTGAACCGCTATCCCCTCCCACCCAGGGTGACACTCAGTCACCTCCCTCCCTACAACAGCTGGGCACAGGCCGTCACACAGGTCCCATGGGCACGGTGGGCACTCCCACCATCCCTGGCCTCCCAGAGGAAGGAAGGAGGTTTTGGCAGTACCCACTCCATGGTGGCCCCAGGGCTCCCTGCCCAGGACAGACAGGTTAGGGTCTGTGTCCCTGACTCCAGCTCCTCCTCCCCGGTTTTCCCACAGGAAATGAAGGAGGAGGCCCTGGTCTCCTCTAGGGACATCACGCTGGGGGACCTGGACGTCAACAGGATATTCAGCAGTCACGTCATGTTTTGGGACTACTATGGGGTAGGGTGAGGCTGAGGGGCCAGGGGGATTAGGACCCGGGAGGACCGGGAGCTTCTGGGTAGGGAACATGGGGCTTCAGAGCCTGGGAGAAGAACAGCAGCCAACAACACACGGCTGCATGGTAGGTTGTTGGGGATAAACACCGTGCCCCCACCCTCGGGGTCTCAGGGATGAGGAGGCCACTAGGACGGGGCCTCCAGGGATTGCCATGTTAGCTGAACCCCAAAAGGGTGAGGGACGGCCCCCTGAAAAGCAGGGGGCTGGGGTGGGGGCCGTCGGGCCAGTAAGGGGACCTGGGGGCAGGGTGAATGGCGGTGACTGGAGGAAGACACACATAGATCTGATGAGGGTCGGACGGGTCAGGGTGATACCCACCCTCAGGACTTTATATATTTCTAAATTCTATGCATTAAATTTGAGACAATTTGAAATTTGTAAACATACATTGTGTGATGACCCCCAGATAATGCCCCTGGTCCAGCCAGGGCCCTGTACTCACCACACGGGGCCCCAGGGACAGGTGTCACAGCATACCCCAGACTGGGGTCACCTTTATCTGTGGACGTCTCAGTATGCATCTTAGAGAAAGAGGATGCCCTGTGTCCACCGGCCCCCCACACCATCCTCCCATTCCCCAGACCCACACCATCCCCTAACATCATCATCCCCCATGGCATAGCCCCTACACCATCCCCCTCACACACACACAGCCTCACACAATCCCTACGCACACTATACCCCAACACCATCCCCCCTACAACATCCCCCACACCCCACCACCATCATACCCATGCCCTCACACCATCCACCCCCACACCATCGGCCCCGAGCAAGGACCCAGTGCAGCTGCACCCTGTGGGACATGCTCAGACTCCCCGGGGTTCTCTGGATACCCTGCTCCCATCAGAAGCCTGGGTGTCCCATTGAGTACCAGGGGTTGCAGGGAGGAGGGAAGGCAGGGAGCCCCGGACAGTGTGTGTGCAGGAGAGTGGTGCAGAGGACACACTGTGCCGTGCCTCCAACCTCTGTCCCTCCTGGAGGGTGGGGCACCCTGCACAGGACACCAGGCCCTAACCCAGAGGGACCTGGGCTGACTTGGGCCCAGGCTCTGTGGGGGCTGGGTTGATTTGAGCCCACACCAGTCCCAACTGAAAGACTAATGGAATCAGGCCCCCATGGCCCTCGACAACCCTGGATTCTGGCACCGGGCTCAGCGAGCCCTCTCACAGCTGGATGTGGCCTACTGGGCCCTGAGCATGTCACACAGATACAGGTCGCTTAACTAGGGCAGCCCTGGGGATCCCAGGACACACCAGTGTGGGGAGTGGAGGGGTAAACCGGTGGGCCACACCCGCACTCACACCATGAGGCAGGCTCCACCAGGTGCTGGGACTCTAGAGGGCCCGAGGCCGGGGTCCAGCTGCCCTGCGGGTACCCAGAGCAGGAGCCCATGAGCTACAGGTCCAGGTCAGCACTGCTGTCCGCAGAACCGTCACTCAGGCTGAAACCTCAGGACACACGCCCCCACCCGGAGTCCACACATGCTCCCAGGTGGGGGACTCCAGCACCAGCCCACCCACCCCGTGTGATTCTTGCCCCCACTTAAAGGACAGAAAGGTCTCCTAGTCTCACTAGTCTTGTGTGCCGGGAGATTCCAATTACCTCTCCCAACACTTCCGTCAAACAGCGAGCTTAGGCCTTTTAGAAGCGAAGGATACTAGTAGGCTGGATGGAGATGTACAGGCCATAAGCTCAACTCTCAGAAGTGTGTATGCATGGGAGGCAGATGTCTGCTCCCCATTCTGACATGGGAGTTGGAACCTAGCTACACTCTGATTGAAGAAGGCCATTGGAAATCGCTGTATTCAACTCAGATACACAGGAGTTCAGGCCCAATGCTTACACATGCTTTTCCCGCAACCTCTCTCAGCCACTAACATTAGGATGTTAGCAGCTACGCCTACAGTCAGACAGGATGCGGGAGGGTTCTGCCCTGTCCTCAGCTCTCCCATGGGAGCATGCCTAGAAACCAGCTCTCAACTAGCTGCATTCTTTTTTTTTTTTTTTAAAGATTTTATTTATTTATTCATGATAGTCACAGAGAGAGAGAGAGAGAGAGAGAGAGAGAGGCAGAGACACAGGCCGAGGCAGAAGCAGGCTCCATGCACCGGGAGCCCGACGTGGGATTCGATCCCGGGTCTCCAGGATCGCGCCCTGGGCCAAAGGCAGGCGCCAAACCGCTGCGCCACCCAGGGATCCCAACTAGCTGCATTCTTATGGCAGTGTGAAGGTAGCAGTATTCTGAGTCAGGAGGTTCCAAGATTACCACTCTACTGCACCTGGAGATACCCTCCAAGTCTGCATTGTTAACTTGCGTCACAGAAGCCTCTGGCAAATGTCGCTGGGTAAGACGTGCGAAACTCACTCTGCAAGCAGTGTGGAACTGTGAGGGACTGAGGGTGAGCTCAACTCTCAGAAGTAAGATGCTTTAGGAAAAGGCGTTCAGCTACCTTCTCACGTATGGAACTTAGTATGTAGCACCAGTCTACCACAGGAATTACTGGGAATTCGCTGAATTGGGCTTGGAGGCACTCGTCTTGTGTGCCGGGAGATTCCAATTACCTCTCCCAACACTTCCGTGAAGCAGCGAGCCTAGGCCTTTTGGAAGCGAATGGTACCGGCAGGCAGGATGTAAGGTTACAGGCCATAAGCTCAACTCTCAGAAGTGTGTATGCATGGGAGGCAGATGTCTGCTACCCACTGTACATGCGAGTTGGAACCTAGTTACACTCTGATTGAAGAAGGCTGTTGGAAATCGCTGTATTCAACTCAGATACACGGGAGTTCAGGCACAACGATTCCACATGCTTTTCTCACAACCTCTCTCAGTCACTACCATGAGGATGTTAGCAGCTCCGTCTAGAGTCAGGCAGGATGCGGGAGGGTTCTGTCCTGAACTCAGCTCTCACAGGGAAGCATGCCTAGAAGCCAGCTCTCATCTAGCAGCATTCCTATGGCAGTGTGAAGGTAGCCGTATTCTGAGTCAGGAGGTTCTAAGATTACCACTCTACTGCACCTGGAGATACCCTCCAGGTCTGTATTGTTAATTTGCGTCTCAGGAGCCTCTGGCAAATGTCTCTGGTGCGAAACTCACTCTGCAGGCAGTGTGGAACTGTGAGGGACTGAGGGTGAGCTCAACTCTCAGAAGTAAGATGCTTTAGGAAAAGGCGTTCAGCTACCTTCTCACGTATGGAACTTAGTATGTAGCACCAGTCTACCACAGGAATTACTGGGAATTCGCTGAATTGGGCTTGGAGGCACTCGTCTTGTGTGCCGGGAGATTCCAATTACCTCTCCCAACACTTCCGTGAAGCAGCGAGCCTAGGCCTTTTGGAAGCGAATGGTACCGGCAGGCAGGATGTAAGGTTACAGGCCATAAGCTCAACTCTCAGAAGTGTGTATGCATGGGAGGCAGATGTCTGCTACCCACTGTACATGCGAGTTGGAACCTAGTTACACTCTGATTGAAGAAGGCTGTTGGAAATCGCTGTATTCAACTCAGATAAACGGGAGTTCAGGCACAACGATTCCACATGCTTTTCTCACAACCTCTCTCAGTCACTACCATGAGGATGTTAGCAGCTCCGTCTAGAGTCAGGCAGGATGCGGGAGGGTTCTGTCCTGAACTCAGCTCTCACCGGGAAGCAGGCCTAGAAGCCAGCTCTCATCTAGCAGCATTCCTATGGCAGTGAGAAGGTAGCCGTATTCTGAGTCAGGAGGTTCCAAGATTAACACTCTACTGCACCTGGAGATACCCTCCAGGTCTGCATTGTTAACTTGCGTCTCAGAAGCGTGTGGCAAACGTCTCTGGTGAAGACCTGCGAAACTCACTCTGCAGGCAGTGTGGAACTGTGAGGCTCAAATCACCCCAGCCCCCACAGAGCCCGGGGCCAGGCCAGCCCAGGTCCCTCTGGGTTAGAGGCTGGTGTCCTGTGCAGGGCGTGCCGCCCTCCAGGAGGGGCAGTGGGAGGAGGCAGGGCACAGTGCATACCGTGCTCCACCCACCTGCATCCACCCAGTCGTGGGCTCCCGGCATTCCCTCCTCCCTGCAACCTCTGTACTCTATGGGACACCAGGGATTCTGATGGGAGCCGGCTCTCCAGAGAACCCCGGGGAGGCTGAGCATGTCCCACAGGGGACAGCTTCCCCAGGTCCTTGCTGGGGTCCGATGGTGTGGGGGCAGAGGTATGATGGTGGTGGAGTGTGGGGGATGGTGTAGGGAGGATGGTGTGTGGGTATAGTGTGGGTGGGGAATGTGTGGGGTGTCGGGGATGGTGTAGGTGGGATGCTATGGGGACGATCCCATGGGGGATGATCATGTAGGTGGATGGTGTGGAGGTGGGTAATGAGAGGGATAGCCTCCACAGAAGAGCCCCCAAGCCCCCGGGTCTCCGCCGCTTCTCTCCGAACCCTGCGTTCACTCTGCCTACGTCCAAGCTTCTTTTGGTTTTGTTTTTTTATCTCAGACTGTTGTGCCCAAGATTGCAAATCCGAGAAACCACCGAGAAGCCGACACCGATGGAAACGCACGAGGGTTTTTTTTCAAGCTCGAGCTTGCGTCCAAGTACACCCGACACAGTGGAGCAGGGACTTGGACCCCGAGGTGGGTTTTAGCTTAGTTTTAAGGGCTGGTCTCGGGGACCTCCCGAAGGGCTGGAGCAATTTCTCAAGTTCTGTTTACATTTTGATATGGGGCCTTCAAGAGCATTGAGCTCTGTTCTCATTCTAATAGGGGCTTCCCGCCCTAGGCCTGGGCTCAGTTCTTATGCTAATGTGGGGCTTTCAAAGACATTAAGCTGTAAACTTTTTTTTTTTCCTGTAACTGAAGTAATGAAAATTTCAGCTCTTCTTTGCAGGGGCGTGGGATGGCTGGACGTGTGCTAACACTGGATTAAAAGTGGAATGGCCTTAATTTTCTCGGCCTCAAAAAAAATTTTTTTTTTCTCGGCCTCCACGCGTCCCGTCTTCCTATCTAGCTCCTTCCCCCTTCCCCGGAGCTCCTAAGAGAGCAATTGCAAATGACCTCTGGGGGCAGCGTGTGTTGGGGGACAGGTCCAGGGATTTGGGATCAGGAAGACCTGGAGCGCGGGCGTCCCGGCTGTGAAGCCGGATTCGATGCTGCAGACTCTTATTCCCTAAGGCTATTTTGACAACTGACTTTGTACATAGAAAAGCTCTCCTTTGTCTTTAAAAGATGAAGAGCAAGTCAAAGCGGTTTTTCTCTGCCCATCTGATTCCTCAGATTCCAATCTGAGACATATTTCCTGTTAATAAGGATAATTTACTATCCGCAGTACTATGGTTAAAATATTCTGACACAAGTAATTCAGAGGGCTGAAGGTTCCTCATCTCTTCACAGCTCAGTCACTCATCAGGAAATGCATCTTTATGGATTTGGAAAGAACCAAGAGACATTATTACCAATGGTCATATTATTATGTTAAAGATTCTTCCTTGAGATCCCAGGAAGGCAATTTTTCCTTGGGCTTGCGGAGGCCTCTTGGAGTGAGGTTAGAATCAGAAATTGTGAGTTTGGGTTTCAGATAATGAACTGGTTAGCTACGTAAACACGGACAGGCATTTAGGTTCTTTTTGAATTTCAATTCCCTTAAAAGCTATAGAATAATTTCTAAACACCTCATTAGACTGTTGCAGGATTTCTTTATTGCTAATACAAGTTAACATTCATATGGCACATATTATGTGCCAAGAATTGTGTCATGCTTCACATAAAAGAACTCATGGGATCCTCCAACAACCCTATGGGCAGATACTGTTATCTTGATGGGCCAACTAAAGGATAGATAGGAAGAAAACATCTTGTCCAAGGTCATTTGACCTAGCTAGTTAAGTGGATTCGAACTCAGGAAGCCTGGCTCCAGGCTGTTATGGCCACCAGAAAATATTTATTAAGTACTTACTAACGTCCTAGATATTGTACAAATAAAGTCCAACTCTTTATCATTAGAGCTCTATGGCACAGGCATTATTACTGTCACAGTTTTGCAGAGAAAGAAGTAGGTTCAGAGCCTAAGCTCAAGGGACTTGCCCAGAGCCCTACAATTCAGAGGCAGAAACCTTCCTTTTCCTCATAATATTCTCCTTCCACCACTTACCTTCTCCTTTCTCTAAGTCTTAATATAAATGTTGCTTCTTCTGGTCATCTTCTCCGAGGCCCCAGTTAGACTAAGCCTTCTTATATATGTACTTGTAGCAAGCTGTATATTTACCTTTATATTGGCTACTATAATCTTGTTTAGTTGTCTTTCGGTCACTTTTTGGTTAGTATCCGTCTCTCCCACCAGCATGGCCTGGAGGGAGCTAGGGACTGCATCTATGTCTGGTTAACTTGGTATTCCTAGCACCTTGCACATAGTAGCTATGCACCAAATACTTAATAAATTAATGGATCCCTAATCCCTAATCAACATCTCGAGTTGATGTTGATAAACATTAGAACATGAAATGGACAAAGATAAGAATGAAATTGCTGAATGAAATGATAAAAAGCAATTTTATCCATTCACTCATTCAGTATTTTATCAGGTGCCTACTGTATGCCATATCTGAGCGAAGGAAAATGATACGTGATTCCATTAGGGTATTATAATAGTAACTTAAAAATTGGCCTTCTAAGGCATTTGCTATAGTTGAAAGCTCTAACTAAAAGGCTCAGTGATTAGAAAGGAACTCAATAAAATCAAAATAAAGTATTATCTGGGCAGTAATTTCCCAGTAAATTTGGTTTAATAAAAATTTCACATGAATCATTTCTTAACTGACACTGAAGCACTGTGAACTCTTTGGAAGACAAATGTCCAGGAAATAAATGTTATGCATTGCTAATTTTAAAGGCACTTGCAATATGGTGTCTACTATAAAAGAAGTATTTTTATCTGATTTTTGCTATTTAATATCCTTTCCTGCTTTTCAGGTTGAGGAGGTGTTCATAAGTGTTTTTCTTTCCTTCTGATATAAAATTCTTACTTTGTTCCCATCGAAGGAACTCTTTAAGAATAAGGCAAAAATTAATTAAACTATTCTTAAAATGTCTTCATACTTGGAGCCTGATACATTTAAGTCAATTTTCAAAATAAATCTTACTGATTAGAAAAAAAAACAAAGATTTATAGGGAAATTGAGAAGATAGTACAGAGAATTCTCATGGGCTTGCACTCAATTTCTCCAATTATCAATATCTTATATTAGTACGGTACAAATATTAGCTAATGAATCAGTATTAAAATATTCGCATTCACCAAAGACCATACTTTATTCAGATTTCCTTAATTTTTGCTAAGTTACCATCCCTCACATCACATTACACTTGTCCTCATGTTTTCTTAGGCTCCTCTGGATTGTGACAATTTTTCAGCCTCTCCTTGTTGTTGTTGAACTGGAACACTTTGAGAAGTAGAGTATTTTGTAAAATTTCCCTCAGGTGGGACATGTCTGTTGTTTATCTCATGATTGAACTGGGATTGCGGATTATATACAGAGATATACTGCCATTTTTATTATATCATATAAAGTATAGATACTATCAACATGATTTATCAGTCTTGGTATCGATCTGATCATCTTGCTGAGGTAGTGTTTGTCAGCTTTCTCCATAGTAAAGTGATTCTTTATTATTATTATAATATTATTATTATTATTATAACTTTTTCATAATCTATTTTGTAGAAGGAAGTTACTATGTGTATTCCACACATAAGAGTGGGAAGTTACGCTCATCCACTTGAGGGTGGAATGTCTGCACAAATTGTTTGAAATTCTTCTACATGGGAGATTTCTCTTTCTTCTGTGTTTGTTTTTCAAAGATGTTATTTATTTATTTGAGAGAGAGAGAGGAGAGAAAAAGCATGAGCGAGAGGGGCAGAGGGAGAGGGAGAAGCAGGTTCCCTGCTGAACAGGGAGACTGCCTTGGGACGTGGATCATGATCTGAGCCTAAGGCAGAAGCTTAACTGACTGAGCCACCCAGGTGCCCCTCTTTCTTTCTTTTACAATTTTTAATATTAGTATAGATTCATGGATATTTATTTTACACTTTGGGTTATAATCCAACACTACTTATTTTGTTGCTTATATTGTCTCCGCTCTGGCCAGGGGAG